>NC_138769.1:86379045-86759304 GCF_965119305.1 Pelophylax lessonae | reverse complement strand
AATCTATCCAGCTCCGTGTTCATTAACACTGAACTGGACCTTTTACGTAAAGGTCCTAATTTTGCTCCAAGAAACCCTCCCAATTAGTTTGAGCTCTTTGTGGGTCTTAATAAATACATTACAGTCCTTACTGTCAAGAGGTATTTTGCTCTCAAAAATAAAACAAATAAAGAGTCGGTTGGCCCTAAGAAAGCATTAACGGGCACTGAGGCTCACCTGGAGGATGCCACATTATCCATCCTGGAGAGTTTACTCTAGGAGGGTGGTTGCGACAATATACAAAAAGAACCACTGACATTAGGCCAGGAAGATATGAGTATGATCTACACGCCGTTTAAATCCAAATCCTCATTTTTCCCTCATTGGGCAAAGGGCAATTTTATCCCCACCTTCTATGAGGCGGTACTTGGCAACTAAGACATATCTGCCAGATGAATAATAATAATCCCAAAACCAAGTACATGGCTGGGTGCACAAAGTGGGATAACACGTCGGATACTATTGAAGGCCTCAAAAATAATGATCAGATTATCATCAGACAAGCAGATAAAGGTGGATGCCTCATTATACAGGATAAGACTACATATTTGGCAGAGGCCTTGAGGTTGCTGGGTGACACGGCCACATATGAGCCACTCCCTAGAGATCCTTTACCAGAATACCAAACTTCACTCAAACAACTACTGGACAAGGCACTACTAGATAAAGCAATTACAAAGAATGAATATCAGTTCCTATACAGACAACACCCATTGATACCCTATTTTTACCACATTCCCAAGATCCATTAAAATCAGACCAATCCCCCAGGCAGACCATATATAGCTGGCATTGACTGCCTGACTAGCAATTTAGGCTGCTACATTGATTATTTTTTACAAGCTCTTGTCACAGAACTTCCCTCTTATGTTAGGGATTCTGGCCATATGCTAGAAATCTTATTGCTCTTTAGGTGGTGTCAACACTATGTGTGGCTATCTCTTGATGTTACATCTCTATACACATCAATCGAACATAAATATGGCCTTAAAGCAGTCGACTATTATTTAAATTGCAGCAATCTACATCCTTTCTGGTGAACTCCATAGAACTTACCCTGACACATAATTACTTCTCCTATATAGGAGAGCACTACAAACAAGTCGAGGGTACAGTCATGGGAGCCATCTTTGCCCCTAGTTATGTTATTTATGGGTTATTGGAAAGACCAATTTATTTGGGACAATAACCCATATGGGGCAAACCAGCCCTTATATGCGAGATCTATTGATGATATTTTGATGAGAAATTGGAAAATATTGAGACAGGACCCTATTCTAGGCAAGACTCTACCGGCCAGGTCTGAAATTGTCTTTAGAAAACCTAATGACCTTAGAAGCCAAATAGCACCTAGTAAAATACGCAAACCCCAAGATAGAAAAGTACCAACTACAGGCAACCTGTGGTCTACAATCTTTGACCAAAAAGGTAACTTCAGATGTGGAGTAAAGAATTGTAGGTCCTGTTCATATATGTGGCACAGGAACAAAGAGGTAGTAGGAATTGATGGCTGCACTCACAAAATCCGACAATTTATCAACTGTAGTACTAGCTATGTGGTATATGGTCTCATATGTCCTTGTGACTTTCTATAAGTGGAATGTACAATACGCCCACTGAGGGTAAGGTTTGGTGAACACAAATGTAACGTCCTAAACAAAAATGTGACAGAAGGTTTGAGGGAGAGGAATAAATGCTCAGTCCATCTGCATTTCAGAGAGTACAACAGCAGGGACCCGTCAGGTCTAAGGGTCTTTGGTATTGAGGCCATAGGTAGGGATCCAGACTGTGGCAGGAGATTCCAGAGATTGTGTAAGAGGGAGACATTTTGGATCTTCACCCATAAGGCCTACATCTTCAGTGGGGGGGAGATGTTATTGAGCCCCCTGATCCTCCCCTTGGGTACCATACAGTATCATCAGTCATGGAGCGGGAGTCTTTGTCGATGGATGAATATTTATGTATATATATATATCTATATATATATATATATATATATATATAGATATATATATACACAAATATATAAATCTCAGTTTTCTTCATCCCTTTCCTCTCTATCAAAGGGTCCAGTTAAGAGTTAGAGTAGGTAATTTAGAGTCATTTAGAGTAGAGGAAGGGCAGCACCATATTTCGTTATATTATAGGAAAATAGTAAATGGATCATCTAGAAGTCAACATGTCAGATTAGATTAGTCTCCCTCTAGCTAGGGTCACACTAGTCCTGACATGCAACAAATGGGGCTTTTCCACTGCATGGAACCGTACCAGTTCGGCACGCTTTTGTGCTTTTCCACTGCGGTACCGCATGGTATAGGGTCAGAACAGTTCGGTACAGTAGGGTATAGGTTTGCTTTTCCACTGCATGGAACCGAACGGTACGGTACGGTACGGCTCTGAAAAAACAGTACCTACTCGATTGTGGTTCCAACAGGTACCAAACTGGTACCATATCCCACAATCCTTTGCATGCAGTCACTACTAGCCACTGATTGGTCAGAGAATCACACCCACCCCGTTGTTATCCCACCCACTTAACTTTAGTACTACTTTAGTGGAAAAGCAAACCTATACCGTACCGTACCGAACCGTTCCGACACTATACCATGCGGTACCGCAGTGGAAAAGCAAACCGGGCCAAGCAGGGCCGAGTAGAGCTGAGCCGGTACTAGCCGGTACTTGCAGTGGAAAAGTGCCATAATACTATCATATTAATACCAATGAATGATTTTTGATGGAATGTATACTGTGTTCTCTTAGTGTTTTAATTCCACAGCCTTTTAGGCAAGGAGCTATAAAAAGAGGTATACATATAGAGACATTTAAGATTTCATAGGAGTATATACATGTAAACACGTGGATGCATAATGCAGTGTATTTTTTCTTTTTAACAATTATCCCCCCCCCCTTTCTTTTTTTTGGGCCTAATAACCCCCTCTCTATAGCCCTTGGGCCTGTGCCAGAGGCAGTTAAGTAGGACTATTTTACTAGCCACAAATTATGCGGTTATAGGGTATTCCACTTCCAGAGATCACGACCTACACCCTGTCTAGTCCTCTCTTCGCATTATATTATACTATGGATATGGGCACCAATCATCCCTTCTTCCTATGGCCGTTTTTCCACTGTATAATGTCATCAGCATTATTTCTTTATTTCACCATCCTATCAATCTAATTCCCTCCCTTCTAGATGGCCTTCGGGTCGAGGCTGCGTGAGGACAATGGAGAGGGGTGGGAGGAGACGGCCTTCTTGCAGGCTCCACCTGCCTCTTTTCCCTGTATGGGAGGATCTCATTAATATGGTCCCACAGGAGGTGATGAGAGCAGAAAATATGTTTTCGGCCTGGAACGCATGGGGCACCCGCATTCCCAGCTGGCTGCAACGTGTGTTCCAACCATTCAGCATGGTCCGGCCCAGAAGTGACATATCAGAAATGATGCAAGTGGCTTGGAACACACGAAACAAAGGGAAAGCCAACAACTATTATTTTACTATTATTTTAATAATAATAATAATAATGCATATATCTGTAGACATACAATACCTACTATTATTTTAATATCTGCATACATCAACATATCTTTATATATCTTGAAATATGCAAAGATCTACATACAGTATCTTCTAAGTATGTTTTTAAGTATTTTTAAGTAATTTCAACGTGGGATTTTTTAACATATATTCTGACTTTTTTTTTTCTGACTTTTTAACAGATATTCTAATTTATGTTATGTTATTGGTATACATTCAATACTTGTATATATAGCATGCTTGCTTGACATCACCGGGTGGGAGTGGGGAATGAGAGCTCACACACCCACCTGGGAGGGGTTACCCCCCTGGTTTGTACCTCCTTGCAATTAGTGTAGTTGTATACATTTAGAGGCTGTAGCTCTGAGGAAGAAGCAGGTCCTCAAAACGCGTTAACCAGTCGCTGCAAGGACTTCATATCTGTGATGCGGCAATCCAGATGCTGCAACAATACTGTTGATATGCCTTTGTGTCATCTTCATTTGTGAGTATGAATTTGCACTTATAATAAGCCATTTATTTGAGGTAATGCGCTAGGCCAATGTGCCCTCTGTTTTTTCCTGTTCCTAGTATATCCGGACATCCCCAGTCCTGGGAGGGCAGCAAGGTGAGTGCCATTCTGGTTGATTAGCATTTAAGCCCTGAGAGTCTCTTTGTGTGAGGCCCACCTTCAAGCACAGAAGAGTGGAGTGTTGGTTTTGGAGATAAAAAAAACCTTCTACAATTCCCTTGTAGAAGGTTTTTTTTGTTTTTTTGTTTTTTATGTAAAATTGTGTTTTTTTTTATAATATTGCTATTCAGACTTGTAATCAGTGGCGCAGCATGGGGGGGAGGGGCAGCCGCTGCTGTTGCCTTGGGCACAACATTGAGAGGGGAGCTGGATGACGGAGAGCATGCTCACGGTAGCTTGAGAGAGTGGGCTGGGCACAGGAGAACTGCAGAGCACTGTGTGTTGCAGCCAGCAGCAGCCATCTATGCGCTCTCTCCAGTAGAGGGAAAGGCAGAGGTGGCTCTGCACTGTAGGGGGAGGGGGGGAGCAGGAGGCCATACTGTGACTCCCCAGCATCTGCAGGGCTTTGAGCTGAGAGAGTCTCTCCCAGCATGGATGTTAGAGGAGTTAGAGAGAGCTGGTTCTGCTCCTCCTCCTGCCCACCCACACTCCCTTATGGAGCTCTCTCCTCCTGGGGCTTCCCCCTGGGACAGAGCGTGTGTGTGTGTGTTTCCAGAGAGGCTCCTGCTACTAGGCCTCAGCAGGTGCTATATGCTGAGGGCCTGATGGGCACTTTCTTGAGGAAACTTACCTGTTGAAGCTGGGCTGGAGAGGGAAACCTTTCACTAAAGAGTATCACAGGGGGTCTGGGCTGAAGCTGTAGCCTGAACATTGTGAGTGGGACCTTTCACTTGTGGCTTCAGGGACTGAAGTATTCATTGAGTGTTCAAGACCAAAAGCTGCTGCAAAGGACTGTGGCTGACCTTGTAGGGTCATAGATTTACTGGCTGCCCCCTCTTTATTCAGCATTTTTTCTGAGGCTGCTACTAAATGGGCCTAATACTGCTGGGACAAGATTTTTCAGGAATCTGTCCTCTAAGATTTGTGTGCTTTGAGCTTCCTGCATCCTAAATCCTTCTCCCTGTATTTTTGTCTAAGACCTACAATAAAAAGTAAAAAGACCTCTAGACTGGAGCCTGAATTTCTTGGTGTTCTACTGGGACTGTAATCAAAGCCGGCAGCCTCTAATAAGGTAAGAGAGACCCAGGTAATTTTCAGCAGCTATTTCGGGTGATCATCTTTACCACCTTTTTTTTGACAGGTAATCGCTACACTGAATTCTTTATTCAACTCTTCAATCAACTTTTTGCTGCCTTGTACTACAGTAGAAGCAGTGCATCTGAATTAGTGCAACCTCAGTAATATCTTGAGAACCGTTCCCGGACCCCAACGCTGTTAGGATAGCCTGTAATGTTGTTTCATGTATTGGATATTGCTTGGGCACTCACCTTGACACTGAGTACAACGCATGTATTTAGTCACAGGATGCTATACAGGTCCACGGCCATGATTCATTCCTCTGGTTCCCAGACCCAGAAGACCCGTAATGGGTGAAGCCTGAACCATAAAAGGGAACAGCTAAGTGAAAAGGTAAGACAGGGTCTTTCAGCAGCACTATAAGTTAGGTTCTTGATTCTTACCTGGTTTGTTGGACCCATGTACAGAGTTCTGTTCGTCATGTTTTTGCCTACATATCTAATTCAAGGCTTTGGGATGTCCCAGGGACTAGGAATCTCCAACCTGTGTCCTAATTTTGACTTACCTGTAAATTCCATACCTTTTTATAGTTTAGGACACAGGACACCTTCTTCTCTCTTCTCTCTCTTCTTGCATTACGAATCATTGCTTGGTAAAAAACGAAGGACTCACAGAGTTGGGTTGGATCGTAGGGGTATGACCGAGGAGGGCATGTCCAAAAGCTTTGCCAGTGTCTAATCACCTGAAGATAGCGGCCTATAATCCAGGACCTATGAATATTCAGTCCGTGTCCTGTACTGAACTCCAAGATATGGAATTTACAGGTAAGTCAAAACATTTTTCAGTTTAGGTCAACTTTAAGCCCCATACAGTACTATGTTCCTCATGAGGTACAACCAGACCATTGTTTTAGACAGAATCCTCTAAGGGTGGAATCAGATGAGCTTGTAATTGTTCGTACGCATGTTTTTTCTAAAGTGGAAACAGAGAAGAACCACATCACATGGGGGGGGGGACTTTAATTGCTGCTTTAGGCAATACCCATCATAGCAGCAGGCCCCCATCTTCTATGTATGATTCCCTTATTTAGCAGAGATAGATAGGTTGGTACATAGTTAACTGTGATTGGCATTGGTGTTCTGAGACGCAGCTGGGAAGAGAAAATAGAAACTGATGAGAAAGAAAAAAGGTATAAATAAGATAACAAGTCTCATTTCACTTTCCCATTGTGGCATTGAAAATTGAATAAATAAAAAATTGTCATAATCTTGCTTATTTCTTTCTGAATATTTTTGCAGGCAGTGAGCGGTAAAACCAGGAGAGCACGATGGTCACCCGCAGGGCTATTTCTGGGCAGTGCTGCCAAACCGTGGCTGTGATGACTCTGCTCTCCATTTTTAGTCTTACATTAAAAATAAGCAATCATATTCTTAGACCATGTCCTCCTGGAAACACTCCCCATAGCTGTAGAATTACAGTATGACTGGAGATATACATGAACTTTACCTGTATTTGGAAGAAATACTGATATTAGAGCTCATCCTTTATTATATTATCATAATGAATCATAGAGCAGGATAAAATGTCAGAACAGATACACAGAAACACACGGAACACGTAAACATACATGCAGGTATACACGGCACATACAAACATACATGCAGGTATACACCCCACACACAAACATACATGCAGGTATACACCCCACACACAAACATACACACAGGTATACAACGCATGCACAAAAATACACACAGGTATACACCGGACAGTCAAACATACATGCAGGTATACACCGGACACACAAACATACATACAGGTATACACCGGACACACAAACATACAAACATGTATACACCGCACACATAAACATACACGCAGGTATACACCGGACACACAAACATACACACAGCTATACACTGCACACACAAACATAAACACAGGTATATACCGCACACACAAACATGCAGGCAGGAATACACTGCACACACAAACATACACACAGGTATACACAGGACACACAAACATACACACAGGTATACACCGGACACACAAACATACACACAGGTATACACCGGACACACAAACATACACGCAGGTATACACCGCACACACAAAAATACACACAGTTATACACTGCAGTGCACACACAAACATACACGCTGGTATTCACCGGACACACAAACATACACACAGGTATACACCTCACACACAAACATACACGCAGGTTTACATCGGACATACAAACATACACACAGGTATACACCGGACACACAAACATACACGCAGGTATACATCGGACACACAAACATACAGGTATACACTGGACTCATAAACATACACACAGGTTTATATCGGACACACAAACATACACACAGGTATACATTGCGCACACAAACATACCAAAAGTCCAATAGTTGTGAAAGTAGGTAGGAATAACATGTTACACCTAAAAATTTTGATTAGACTTTCTTAAGGTCAATTGGTTCCGTATTCATATTAATATACTTTGATAACTAAATGTTAATTTGGCAATAAATATAACAATGTTGCTTATGCATACCTCCCAACTTTTTGAGATGGGAACGAGGGACACCTATTGGCCAACGTATGTAGGCATAGGACACAACCCTTGCTACGCCCCCTTAAAGAAGAATTATACAAAAAAATGATTAGTTAAAGCCACAAATGCTTTCTTTAACCACTACTATTCCTTTATACCGACTTTTCAAATTTACCAATGCAGACATTTAGAAACTGGATTGAAGGTTTAGCACTGTGAAACACTTTTTGAATGATAAATAGTGCAATTTATATGCAGTTATATACATTAGACCAAAATGAGGGACAAATGAGGAGAAAAGAGGGACAGAGGGATTTTGTTCTGAATGAGGAACAGTCCCTTAGGGACAAGTGGGAGCTATTCCTATATTCCCTGCATGATTTGTAGCTTTCCATTTCTAAGGACTACATATCCCATGGTACTTTGCTGCCTGCATGCAGTGATTTATATACTGACTTCGCCTCCTGAAACTCCTCCTCTCAGATCAGACCAAAATGAGGGACAAATGAGGAGGAAAGAGGGACTTTGTTCCAAATCAGGGGCAGTTGGGAGCCATGCTTATGTCCATTCCAATATTGCTATTATACATTTTGTACACATGTATGGAACAACTGGATATCTTAAGCAGAATATATTTATTATTATAAGCTTCTGATATTTTTACATTGTATATATGTTGTAAAACTTTTGTGATTATATGTGAAATACAAAACCTCATATACAGTATCTCACAAAAATGAGTACAATCCTCACATTTTTGTAAATATTTCATTATATCTTTTCATGTAACAACACTGAAGAAATGAAACTTTGCTACAATGTAAAGTAGTGAATCTACAGCTTGTATAACAGTGTAAATTTGCTGTCCCCTCAAAATAATTCAACACACAGCCATTAATGTCATGTGAATTGTTAGTGTTACAAGGTCTCAGGTGTGAATGGGAAGCAGGTGTGTTAAATTTGCTGTTATCGCTCTCACTCTCTCATACTGGTCACTGGAAGTTCAACATGGCACCTCATGGCAAAGAACTCTCTGAGGATCTGAAAAAAGAAATGTTACTCTACATAAAGACAGCCTAGGCTATAAGAAGATTGCCAAGACCCTTAAACTGAGCTGCAGCATGGAGGCCAAGACCATACAGCTGTTTAACAGGACAGGTTCCACTCAGAACAGGCCTCACCATCTCTAACAAAGAAGTTGAGTGCGCGTGCTTAGCGTCCTATGGAGAGGTTGTCTTTTGGAAATAGCTGTCTGAGTGCTGCCAGCATTGCTGCAGAGGTTGAAGGGGTGGGGGGTCAGCCTGTCAGTGCTCAGACTTGGCTGTCGTACCAGAAGGAAGCCTCTTCTAATGATGATGCACAAGAAAGACTGCAAACAGTTTGCTGAAGACAAACGGACTAAGGACATGGATTACTGGAACCATGTCCTGTGGTCTAATGAGACCAAGATAAACTTTTTTGGTTCAGATGGTGTCAAGCGTGTGTGGCGGCAACCAGGTGGGGAGTATAAAGACAAGTGTGTCCTGCGTACAGTCAAGCATGGTGGTGGGAGTGTCATGGTCTGGGGCTGCATGAGTGCTACCGGCACTGGGGAACTACAGTTCAATTGACCTAAACCCTGTTGAGCATCTGTGGGGCATCCTCAAATGGAAGGTGGAGGAGCGCAAGGTCTCTAACATCCACTAGCTCCATGATATCATCATGGAGGAGTAGGAGAGGACTCTGGTGAACTCCATGCCCAAGAGGGTTAAGGCAGTGCTGGAAAATAACGGTGACCACACAAAATATTGACACTTTGGGCCCAATTTGGACATTTTGACATAGGGGTGTACTCACTTTTGTTGCCAGCGGTATAGACATTAATGGCTGTGTTGAGTTATTTTGAGGGGATAGCAAATTTACACTGTTATACAATCTGTACAATCACTACTTTACATTGTAGCAAAGTGTCATTTGTCACATGAAAATATATAATAAAATATTCACAAAAATGTGCGGAGTGTACTCACTTTTGTGAGATACTGTATGTTTAACTATTAATATGTTTAAAATATTATTAAAAATGTATTAGAACAAAAAAAAAAAACAAGGGTTTACAACCCCTTTAAGACTGAACCTGTGAAGGACAGGTGTAGACCAGCATGGAGCCCACTCACATTCAGTGGCGTAGCGTGGGAGGTGCAGAGGGGGCCAGCCGCACCGGGTGCAACATCTGGGGGGGCGCATCCGCAGTGTCACTCTGTCTGTCTGACTCTGACATACACAGTTCACACACTGTCTGCGGCTGCCTCCATCTTTAGGATGGGAGATGTCCAGCGCTGCTGCCCTATGGCTGAAAATGGCGGGTCGGGGTGGGGCTGGACTGTGCCTCACCTGTCCATTGGTGTAGGGTGGAAGGGCGTTGCAAGCCAAGCCCCGCCTATGCTGCCTCTCCTCACTGCTCAGTCAGTTTAGCAGCGAGTGAGTCAGCAGCCTGGCGCTGTCACAGAGTGGGTTCTTTTTTTTTAATCACCTGATTAGAGCCAGAGGCTCTAATAGGCTTCAAAAAAGGGTGGACCCGGGGCGCAGAGCACTGCGCCCGAGCCCACCCATTGTGTGACAATAGCGAATGAAAATTCGCTATTGTCACACGGATCCTCCTCCTGGCCAATCAGGAAGCAGGTCTGAGACCCGCTTCCTGATTGGCCGAAAGGCGAACACATGCCATTGGCCGAGGAGGGGGCGGGAGGACTCGAGGAGACGCGGGGAACCGAGGAGAAGCGGCCTCTGCAGGTAAGTCTTTCTGCATTGAAGGGGGCACGCTGGTCTCTCTGCATTGAAAGGGGGCACGATGATCTCTCTGCATTGAAAGGGGGCACGCTGGTCATTCTGCATTGAAAAGGGGCACGCTGGTCATTCTGCATTGAAAGGGGGCATGCTGGTCACTCTGCATGGAAAGGGGGCACGCTGGTCGTTCTGCATTGGAAGGGGGCACGCTGGTCACTCTGCATTGAAAGGGGGCACGCTGGTCTCTCTGCATTGAATGGGGGCACACTTGTCACTCTGCATTGAAAAGGGGCACGCTGGTCTCTCTGCATTGAATGGAAGCATGTTGGTCTCTGTGCATTGAAAGGGGGCACGCTAGTCATTCTGCATTGAAAGGGGGCACGCTGGTCACTCTGCATTGAATGGGGGCACACTTGTCACTCTGCATTGAAAGGGGGCACGCTGGTCTCTCTGCATTGAATGGAAGCACGTTGGTCTCTCTGCATTGAAAGGGGGCACGCTGGTCATTCTGCATTGAAAGGGGGCACGCTGGTCTCTCTGCATTGAAAGGGGGCACGCTGGTCATTCTGCATTAAAAGGGGGCACGCTGGTCTCTCTGCATTGAAAGGGGGCACGCTGGTCTCTCTGCATTGAAAGGGGGCACGCTGGTCTGTCTGCATATAAAGGGGGCACGCTGGTCATTCTGCATGGAAAGGGGGCACGCTGGTCATTCTGCATTGAGAGGGGGCACGCTGGTCATTCAAACTTGTATTTAGATGCATTTTACTTTAATTACATCAGTATTTTCATAACAAACAATACATGTGCTTAGGGGGTAAGGGTTTCTTTAACTAATCTAGTGGAAGAGACTCGAGTGCTAAAATCCCGCGGGTTAGGGGCGCAACTTACTTGCCTTGCCCCAGGTGCTGACAACCCACGCTACGCCACTGTTCACACTCCTGTAGCAGATAATGCAAGTCTAAAAAAGGAGGACGCACTCTGATGGTATCATCCACAAGAAACCTTATTGGAGACTTGATTCTACCATAGTGTTCTGTCCGAGCAGTCTCTAATACCAGCGGTGTGTGAGCCTCCTTTTAACTGACATTAAATTGTATTATTCTTATAATTATAAGCAGATGTCGAGAGCCCACCAACTTTTAGAAGACAAGAGTCCCCTACCTGCGGGGAAGAAGCTCGTGCCCCAGAACTGGGAAGAAGAAAGTGCCGGGTCTGGAGGAGGACCAGAGGAAGGCTGGACTCAGGGGTGGCAGAGAGGAGAGGGTGCTGCGGCTGATCTGTAGGAGGAGTTCTGACCTCTTTTTTTCATGTTGCCGATTGCTGAGAGGAGGGGCAGAGACAAGCCTTTCCGCAGCTGCATGGGGAAGTGCAGGATCTGGCAGAGGAGTTCTGTCCTCCTCTCTGCTGCCAACTGCTGAGACAAGGTGGGGTGGAGACAAGGGGGTGCTTCATTTTCAGGAGAGGTGTAAGGGTCACATGAAATGGTCTGGTGGGCCAGATATGGCCCGCGGACCTTGTGTGAAAGAATATTGTTTGTGTTGATTTTCTAGGCCCTTCTAAAATCTACTACATCTTTACCCATTTTTTTTTCAATGCTTCTGGCTGAGACTGCAGCCTCAGGTTACTTGACTGTTGTATTATCCATCCTCCTTCTCTAACAGTTTGAAACATGAGAATTTTATGGACCAGCAGCACAAATTCAACGCCAAATGGAAAAATTTGTATACAAGCAGCCACTGGAATAAGACAAGGAAAAATAGTCACGTTCACAAATTAAATGCTAAGATGAGAGATAATACATTTAGGAGGCCTTGTTAATAGAGTAAAAGTGTAACATTGCTCTGCAGGATTCCATTGTAGCTTCATTCTTCAAAGTTTTTCCCTTAGAAAAAGTCAAAATTACCAAGAAGCTGATGATCAATTGTTTCATATTAGAATGATAAGTGTACCTGTCATTCCCCTGCGACTCCATGGTAACTGGAAGGTGGCATGCTGACTCGCTGTCATTTCAGAAGACAGCCTAGCACAGCGGGGTGTCCACAAATCAATAAGCAGATCAAGCAACAACGCTAGAAAATGCAGAAAAATACAATGGAGAGATTTAAAGCAGAGGCGATAATAACTGAGCTTTTCTCGAGGAGTTTGGAAAAGTGAAAAAAGGAGTAGGATCTTAGTTGTCAAGATTAGAAATGTTCTGAAGCTTACTAAGCCTTAAAGCCCAACTCTGGTAAACTTCAACATTTCTCCTTGCAGTGGGGCTGAACTTGTGCTGCAAGGACTAACTGCTTGTTTTGATTTAGGGGGGCACTTAAAATAACATTTACTCACCTGATCCTCCGCTCCTCTGTGCTGCTAATAGACCAGTCCTGGCAACGTCTTCTCCCCCATGCTTCACCGGTCTGAGGTCCATCCACCAGTGGTCAGCAAGTCATCGATCGCAATCGACCAGTTGACCGATGGGAGCCAGCAGGTGGATTGCCTCCCCCTAACCTCTGCCATTCTCATGTTAACTGCAGAGCGGAGAGCTGGAGCTCAACAGTGCTGGATGGAGGGTGGGAGCGGGAGCTGCCTTAGTAATTGGTTGCTAGGCGGTCCTAGCAACTAATCACCAGCTTGTTATTATGAACTCTGGCAGCTTCCGCTCCCACCATCCACCCAGAACTATGGTGTCTCCTGATCTCTGCTGTACAAATGTTGGTAGGGATGTACTACCTACACACATCGAGGGGAGACAGAGGACGCTACAGTGGGAGGGGGGGGGGATTGTGATGAGAAATGGACAAAAGACACTGCCTTGTGGGATGGGGAAGCAGAGGACACTACTTTTCTTTTTTTTTTTTGGGGGGGGGGACACTTTGTGGGGACAGAGGACTCTGTTATGGGGGGGGGGGGGTAGAGGACACTACAGTGAAGGTAGGTCAGCGAACACTGTTTTGGTGGGGGGGGGTGAAGGACACTACTGTGGGGGGAGGGGGGCAGTGGACACTGCTATGGGGGGCAGAGGACACTACAGTGGATGGGGGGGATGATGTGAAGGGGGCAGAGGACACTACAGTGGGGGGGGGGATAGTAAGAAGGGGAAGAGGACACTGTGTTGGGGGGGGTACAGAACACTACTGTGGGGGGAGGGGGGCAGAGGACACTACAGTGGTGGAGAGGTGTGGAGGGGAAGAGGACATTGCTATGGGGGCCAGAGGGGAAGAGAACACTACTGTGGGGGGGGGGGGTGTGAAGGAGTGCAGAGGACACTACTGTGGGGGTGATGTGAAGGGGCAGAGAACACTACTCTGGGGAGAGGATGTGAAGGGGGGCAGAGGACACTACTGTGGGGGGGGGGGGATGTGAAGGGATGCAGAGGACACTACTGTGGGGGTGATGTGAAGGGGCAGAGAACACTACTCTGGGGAGAGGATGTGAAGGGGGCAGAGGACACTACTGTGGGGGTGATGTGAAGGGGGGCAGAGGACACTACTGTGGGGGTGATGTGAAGGGGCAGAGAACACTACTCTGGGGAGAGGATGTGAAGGGGGGCAGAGGACACTACTGTGGGGGTTGATGTGAAGGGGGGCAGAGGACACTACTGTGGGGGTGATGTGAAGGGGCAGAGAACACTACTCTGGGGAGAGTATGTGAAGGGGGGCAGAGGACACTACTGTGGGGGGGGGGGATGTGAAGGGATGCAGAGGACACTACTGTGGGGGTGATGTGAAGGGGCAGAGAACACTACTCTGGGGAGAGGATGTGAAGGGGGCAGAGGACACTACTGTGGGGGTGATGTGAAGGGGGGCAGAGGACACTACTGTGGGGGTGATGTGAAGGGGCAGAGAACACTACTCTGGGGAGAGGATGTGAAGGGGGGCAGAGGACACTACTGTGGGGGTTGATGTGAAGGGGGGCAGAGGACACTACTGTGGGGGTGATGTGAAGGGGCAGAGAACACTACTCTGGGGAGAGGATGTGAAGGGGGGCAGAGGACACTACTGTGGGGGGGGGGATGTGAAGGGGTGCAGAGGACACTACTGTGGGGGTGATGTGAAGGGGCAGAGAACACTACTCTGGGGAGAGGATGTGAAGGGGGGCAGAGGACACTACTGTGGGGGGGGATGTAAAGGGGTGCAGAGGACACTACTGTGGGGGTGATGTGAAGGGGCAGAGAACAATACTCTGGGGAGAGGATGTAAAGGGGGGCAGAGAGAACTCTACTGTGGGGGGGGGGGGAGTGATGTGAAGGGGGCAAAGGAAACTACTGTGGGAGTGATGTAAAGGGGGCAGAGGACACTACTGTAGGGGTTAATGTGAAGGGGGGCTGAGGACACTACTGTGGGGGTTGATGTGAAGGGGGGCAGAGGACACCACTGTGAAGGGTGATGTGAAGGTGGCAGAGGACACTACTCTGGGGAGAGGATGTGAAGGGGGGCAGAGGACACTACTGTAGGGGGGGGTGTTGTGAAGGGGGCAGAGGACACTACTATGACGCACTATGTGTTCTTCATGCCATCTTTTTATTGAGAGCTTGATATTTGTTTTTTGCTTTTTTTTTGAAGGGCGCCACCTAGTACCCCCTGGGGATCTTGGCTTCACTACAAGTTGTTTAGGTAGATTTCAACCTCTTAAAGGTTGCCTATCCCCATTCCTAAAAGAGTTGAAACAGAGGGCATGTGCTCCGGGTGCACCATTAAGGGGGTGCCGCCACTGAGAGTGACAGCGGGATCACTTCTCCTGTCAGCCCAGCGCTGATAGCAGGACCGGAACAGGGAGGCAATTGGGAGCAGGATGTATTTAATTACATTGGTGGGGGTGTGCTTGAACTCACTGCACAGGCTTAGCACTGTAAACTGTTTGTTCATTGGATCACCATCACACCCTGCCGCTCAACGTGGGGTTAGGGTAACAGGCACATTCCCTCTCCACCCACTTCCCGGCTCTGATGGTATCAGAGAAGATACGGTCACAGCCCCGCCCTGCTGGGCCCTACGATGCTGATGTCAGGAGGTGGTGCCGGGTGAAGTGTGTGCTGAGGATAC
The DNA here is from genome assembly GCF_965119305.1 of Pelophylax lessonae. Classification (NCBI taxonomy): domain Eukaryota; kingdom Metazoa; phylum Chordata; class Amphibia; order Anura; family Ranidae; genus Pelophylax; species Pelophylax lessonae. The sequence continues at coordinate 86,743,631 of NC_138769.1, read as the reverse complement.
AGTGTAGTAGCTGTGCAGTGTGTGGTGTACTTGATGTGGTGTGGTGTAGTATTGGTGGTCAGTAAAATTGGTGTGATGGTCCATAGTACTGGTATGATTGTCTGTAGTATTAATGTGTTTGGGGTGTAGTATTGGTGGACTGAAGTATTGGTGTGGTGAACAGAATCAGCTCTGTTGCATCCCCCAGAGCATGTACACAGCGAATGCCCAACTCCTGTACAGTACGAAGTGAGGACAGGTCTCATAGGCATGCACATTGGGATGTGCCTGGGAACACCCTTATCTGGGATCTGCAACCCGTTGGAACCTGCTGGGGAGCAGAGGCGGCGGGGGAGGCATTAAGTGGAACCGATTCTCTCCATTCTCTTGGCATTCAGCTAATGCATTAAGAAAATACAGAGAATCATTTCCAGTAAATGCTGCACCCACTGACCCTCCAGTCCAGGTTCCCCTTCATTCTGCTTGGGCTCCCCCTGTGTGCTCCCCTGGTTCTGCGTCCACCTTGAAGTGCTGCATGGGATAGTTTCAGGATTGAGAGTGGGGCAAGGGGACGTTAAATATGTCATTTACCAGCCCCTTTCTTTTCTAAATGAACAGTGAGTAATCAGTGTCACCTCTCGTGGCACTCAATAGACATTCCGGCTCTCAGTAGAGCATGCCGGTGTTCAAGAAAAGACAGTAGCATAAGCAACCTGTCAGAGGAGGAATACTGTAAAGATGTATTAGGCTAAACACATCACAAAGGGATATGCAACATGCTTAGGATACACTATGGGCATAGCCAGATACTGTCTTTATTCTTCTCTGTTGCAGTATATGGCCTGGAGCTGAGTGAAACTAGGAGGAGGGCCAGCATGACTGGGGCCTGCAGAAGAGACGGAGTATTCGTGGGGTGATTTAGAATCATGCATTCTGTTTACCAGATTGAAGAGTTCAAGGCAGAGGGTGTGTCCTGTAGTGGGTAGAGAGAAGGGGGGAGCGCTTCAGTCCTTTCACGACATCTTGGGTATGGTGCCGTCAAGAGACCCTCCGACCCCACCAGCCAAGCACACACCTGCTTCCCCTGGTGTGCGAGTCAGGAGGAAACCCTGTCTACGGCGAACACAGAGTGGGAGTTTTTTCATCTGCCAGCCACTCCCCTGCCCTCTAACCTCACAGTGAGGATGGTGCAGCTGGCTATACAGGCTCTCTGTCTGCGTTTAGTGAGGCCGTTGTGGGAGTGGCTGAGCGGCCGGGGCCCCCAGTGATAGAAGACATGGATGGCAGCTTTCCCCTGTGTCCTGGCATTGCAAAGCGGGCACCACGGATGGAAGGAGCAGGGCATCAGCTGGTGAGGCTTCCACCATCCCTCACAGAGCCCAGCGTGGGTGTAGGAGGGGAAGCACCCAGGGTTCTGGTGTGGTGACGGCTACTGACATCATCAGCAGGCGCCCGCCAGGCTCTGGAGGCTGCAACTTCACCATGGAGCCTGCTGAGGGGAGAGCGATTGCGAGACTTGGTGAGAAGAGCCGGTCTGAAGGGTTGCTCAGCGGCTCTGAAGATGGTGAACTCCCGCACGCTGCATGGAGATTCGGATCTGTAGCTGGATGTCCTGAGAGACAGAGGCAGCCAGGTGAGCCTTCTCTTCCATGTCCTCTTTCTTGTTCTCATTCTCTCTCTGTTCAAGGGGGCTCCAGGGGCTTAGTTGACAGCTTAGCAGGGATTGGAGCAATTGGGGTTGGCTGGAGTTTTGGGGGGCAGTGCTGGGTCCTCAGTCCCTTCTTTGTTGAGAGCCCCTGCCGCAGATGGTGTTGTAAACAGGGTGTTGTCCTCCCCAGTAGCTGCGTGGTCCACAGCACAAGCTGCCAACCCAACTGTCAGTGGTCAGGCAATCATGGTTCCATCTGAGGCCCCTCTTGGTGCTGGTGTGGACCATCGGTTTCCTCTGGTCAATGGCTGGTGGCGTATGTGGTAACTATGGCCGGGAAGCCTTCGGATGACAAAGCGGTTGACGAAGGAGTCGCCGGGGCTGATGGGATATGTCTGGCAAATGCTGCAAAAATGCAAAGGGTATGTGTGTTTTTGAAAGGGCCTTTGGGTGCGCATCTAAAAACGGAAGTGAAGGAGCATATATAGAAGGGTGAGTATGTGGAAATGTTTCTTTGTTGCCATGGCCCATGGGATAAATTTTACTTTAAAGCGGTTGTAAACCCTTAGAACAAAAAAAAAAAAAAAAAAAACCTGCAAGACAAAGGCATAATGGGCTAGTATGCATCGCATACTAGCCCATTATGTGTAACTTACCTTAGAACGAAGCCCTGACACGGACCCCCGGACATCGCTGCGGGCGCTGCCATGATCCCTCGCCGTCTCTTCCGGGTTCGGCGGCTCCGGCGCGGTGATTGGCGGGAAGAGACTGCTCTGGCGCGATGATTGGCCGGAGCCGCGATGACGTCACTCCCGTGCATGCGCGCAGGAGTGATTTTTCCGACAAGCTCCCGGCAACTTAATTGAAGGTCCCCCCAGACCTTCAGAGCGCATGCGCCACTCGCGAGAGCGGCTGCATGCACTGTAAATATCTCCTAAACCATGACGGTTTAGGAGATATTATTTGTACCTACAGGTAAGCCTTATTATAGGCTTACCTGTAGGTAAAAGTGTCAAAAAGCGGGATACTACCGCTTTAAAGTTAAACCAAATGAAAGTAGGAAGGAGGAAGAAGAAAAATGGCGGTATTTGTTGATTCCCCGTACGTTCTCAAGCTGGTTGTAGGCGTATGTAGTTTTAGCTAGTGTCATTGGGGAAAAGACCCCTGAGAATTGCTCCCCCCTTTTTTTTCATTATCTGGACCCTATCAGGGAAGGCCAGCGAGTCTATGGTGGGGTTGCTTGGTTTCGCTCTGACAAGCAATTTTGTCAGCGCAAGGCAGTCCAGCCTTTCTTACAGTGGGACAACAAGAACATCAGTCTCTGGATGAAACTGATGTAGTCTCCACGAAGTTCAGTTCCTTCCTTTCAGGGTGGAGCCAGGGGTGCAGCAGCACCTTCACAATCAGCCACAAAACGCAGGGAGTTATGTTGGCGACCCCCTACTGAGGAAGTCGAGGGTCTGATTGACGGATGACGTAACGCAACCCCCTACTGAGGAAGTCGAGCGTCTGATTGACGGATGACGTAACGTGTATAGGGGGGCGGAGTCTTCACCGGCAACCTGGAAGCTTACAGCTAGTTTGCTGCTCTATAATTGCGGTTTCCATTCAGTAGTGCCTGTACATGTGAGTTTTTTTATCATCTTTTGTCCTGAATAAAAACCCCTGTTCATACTGAGAGCATTAGATCCTGTGCCTTTTATTTTTTATGTGATATCCATGATGAGATCCATGTCCCTATGTTTGGCTATCTTCGGGCAGCAGTGTGTCTACTGAGAGGCTGTGAGAGAGCCTGCTACTCCCTGCTGGTGATTATTTGCTTATTTTGACCTTGTGGTGAAACACAGGTCAAAACTTCAGGTGAGAGGCCAATTATCTTAGGTGTTGGTGGTGGAAGACACACAGATTCACTTGTAAAACACTGGCTGGATTATCATCATCACGCTAATTTTGCACCAATTCTAAGGACCAAGACCACTGAACTCTTTGGATCTATCAATTATTTATATATTATATGAATTTGATTCATTACAAGCACTTTATTTCTATTATAGCACCTTAATATTGCAGTTATTTGTACTATGGCACTTGAATACTGCACAGATTTATGTATTATAGCACCTTAATATTGCATAGATACAGTATATGTTCTTTTATTTTTACATATTATCACTGAATGCATCTTATTAGCGCTGTACCATTGTTTTTGATTATGTTGGCAATTAAGTGCAAGTTTGGCACCGCATGCTGTTTCTGTTATGACTGTTCAGGGTGTGGAGGGTCTCATTCGCTGTTCTTATGCTCCAAGCAAGGAAAAGAAAAAGGAGGCAATGCTGGTAACAGGGAAGAAGCCAGTGAGTGGTAGAAAAGATGGAGCTTTTCCTAAAGCGTTATCCTAATAGGGAGGCAGCTTGTGTGTTGCAGCTGGGTTTCTTGTAGGGTTTTTCTGATACCCTGCCAGTTGCTGGTTTTTCCTCCTATGGCAGACAACTTGCAGTCATCTCATTTACATCCAGCGGTCGTTTTCAGGAAAAGTGCTGAGAGTTGGCCAGTGGAATGGACGAAGGTTGGTTTAGTGTGTAGTTTGGCTGTCTGGAACTGTTTCTCCATGTACTGTCCATGGAATTGTGCACATTCTAGGAGTTGATAACTCAGTGGCTGATGCTTTGACTTGTTTCCAGTGGGACAGATTCTGTCGGTTGGCAATGGAAGCGGAGCAGCGTGGAATTCCATGCCCCAAGCATCTGTGGATTGCCGCTTCCATGTTCTCAAATCATCATTCGGTATGTGTGTCAGTTTGGTCATCATACTACAGGTTGTGGCAGGAATGGAGCGATTTGGCGAATTAAGTTGGGGGGTGTTCTTGTGAGGACAAGGATGTACACGTATTGCTTTATTTTATTGTTATTGAGATGTTACTAAGGTTTTTTCTGGCCAGGCAGGCTATGTGGGAATATGGGAAGGGTCACTCTGTGGTGGACGCTTAATGCCCAGTTTCATTTGAAGTTCTTGTTACTGTAGTGGGTCACTTGGATAGGGTTTGTTATTCCACCTATGTGGTTGCTTTGTTCTGGGCCGTCTTTGTGCTGGCCTTTTTTGGGGCTTTTCGGGTGGGGGAATTGGTGAGCTGGAACAAACTTGATGAGGGTGGTTTAAGCGCACAGGATGTATGGTTACAGGACAATACATTGGGTATTCTGTTAAGAAAATCTAACACAGATCAGTAGGAGAGGTTCTTGGATTGAGCTGTGTGTGGTTCCCTCTTCTTCCATCCTGTCCAGGCTGTGAGGATTTTTTTCACCGCTTCGGCCAAATCTTCCAGGAGTTTCCTTTATGTATGTGGATGGGACGGCAATGTACCAATTCCAGTTTAGGGCAGTGTTCAGGAAATGGCTGTCGTCCACTGGTTTGAGTGCAGATAACTATTCTTCTTATTACTTTCGATTTGGGGCGGCAATGGAAGCGGTCCGATGGGGACTTAATGACCAGGTCGTTCAGCGCATTGGGCGGTGGGAATCAGTCAGATTTTGGTCATATGTGCACCCTCATTTATTGTAACTTCTAAGGATTGCTATCTGTTGGGTCGGGCTAAGTTGTGCCATCTTATAGGGTACAACCTGTATTAAATATTTAATGTGTTAAAAAATAAATAAATAAATAAATACAAAAAATACCAACATAGCGCTAGATTCCAATGAGTCTGTAAGAGCAAAGTAAAACCCCAACAAAATAAGTTGATCCTAAACTATCAAAATTGTGCTTAACTCGGTGTGGTGTATGATGTGCCGTGCTGCTCCATCCACCAGCGAGATAACTGCAAAAACATAAATAGAAAAGACAGAGCGCATCGGCTCCTAGTGCAACACTGTTTATTGTTTAGAATTAAAAGATAACAAAGTAACACTACACACTCACATTGTGTTCAGAGAACAAGTGTGTCTATTTGAAACTGTAGTGGCTCTCCCATGTGTAGGGTTCCAGGCTGGATCCAGGGTAAGCTGACATCCAAAGGTCTCAGTCTAAGCCTCCCGCACACAACGAGGATCCTCCAGTCACTGGGAGACTCGATCTAGATACACATTTAGGTGATCCTCGAGCTGTTGAGGTGATTTCGAATGATGCATTCTGTTTACCAGATTGAAGAGTTCAAGGCAGAGGGTGTGTCCTGTAGTGGGTAGAGAGGAGGGGGGATTGTGTCAGAGCTCATCACAGCATCAGACACTTTTCACCCACCCTTGTTAGTTTTTGTTTGGGTGAGCCTCCTACTGTCTCAAGGTGCTGGGGTATTTGTTAGTGGGTTTTCGGTTTTTATGTTGTTAGCTTGCTATTCAATTTCTTGGTCCTTTTATTTTCTTGTCGTAGCAGAAGGCAGGCAGGCTATTGGGTCTTTGAAGGCAGTGCTGGTTAAATAATTGTGGAAAATTATGTGTTGGGCCTATCTGAGGTATGGGTGTCCCTTCCTAACAATACTGTGGTAACATCGGGATATTAATTAGGTTGTATCTGGTAGTACGTAAGTAGGTAATTGTCCCTGAGCCGGTGTAGTTGCTGCTGGGGGGCCTTTGATTGGGGGGCAGATACAATCGGTTAATCGTGAGTATTTAGGCCTTCAAAGACCTTAGACCGGCCATAAGCTGAGGTTGGTTTATTTGGTATGCATTGACTGTATTATATGCATTAAACTTGTTTTCTTATGAATGTTGTATTTAATGGTTTGTAATAAAAAGGCTGCTATGCCCATTCAACTCCAAATAAAATGTGTCATCTGGTCATTTTGGAAGAGGGGATGGTTCAAGTGTTTAATGTTTTATAGATAACCAGAGCCTCGGCATTCTGCAGGTCCCTCAGTCATGTGCTGGTCTGCCAACCTCCAATAAACCTGCAGGGCTTACATACTTACATACTTCACCTTAACTAGCAGTTGCATTATCCAATAAGCCTGCAGGGGTCTTATTCCCCCACTCACAGTAAGTTTGTAAGAATCATCTTCCCTGCCCACAACAAATGAAGCAGGCTAAATACTGTATAAGTAAAAGGCATTGAGAAACTGGTAACTGTCATTATTTTTTGAATTTCGTTTAAAAAACAAAAAATGGGCTGCTCAGTCTCAGTCTTTAACTTTTTGTCCCAGTCGGGGCTTGTCTCCAGCAGTGTCAGCAGTCTCTGACAATATTGGGTAGCTTTACATCAATTTTGGTAGCCTTAATGATTTATTTTTTTAACTTCAGGCTTTAAAGAAGAACTTTAGTCCTGCAAAATTGTCACCACGCAACTCCTTCCCAAGCCACATCTTCAAATACCCGGCATGAGCGCCAATGTGCCAAAGGTCACTTGCAGACCTTTGGGACCCAGGAGAGACCTGCAGCACACCATGCACATGTGCACACACCACTGGTATCAGAGACCCTAACAACTAAGGTATCTGGGCACACAAGCGGGAATCCTCCATGCAGGGCTGTTGTTAGAAATCATGGGACCCCATATAACATATCTGACAGGGCCCCCTCCCGGGCCGAAAGTGACTGAGGGCCCATATTTATCAGTCCCTTTCTCTACAGTCTCAGCTGTACAGATGAATTAATAGGAAGCACTCTTAGGCTTCCTGCCTGTTCACAAACTGAAGCATTGTAAACACTGATTACTATGCTTAAGTGATGAATGGACACAGGAGTGATTGGTACTGATCGCTCACTGTGTTCATTCAGGAAAAGGAAGAGGCCAGTAAATGACATCCCCCTGTGTGTCTTCAGCAGCTGCCAGCAAGAAAAGGAGAGGAAGCTGGCAGCCCTGCAGGGGGGAAAGGGCACACAGGGGGGCTTGTACAGCAGATGGAAGGGGCGCATTTGCTAGAACCAATCTCCCTGCAGTGCAGCCGAAGGGAGGGAGAGGGGGAGAAGCTGGCAGAGCGGCAGTGGAAGACAGAAGAGGATCGGTGTCTGCAATAAATACAGCGGCCCTCCTGCTTAGCAGGTGCCTGGGCCCCACTTTCGAACTGATGGTTTCCGAGCCCAGTACATGAGGGCTGGCTATACTGCCTTATCAGCGGCCCTGACCCCAAGCAGATGTGCTTCAGGTCCCTGCCGGGTCCCGTAGATCTGCATTGCATTTGCTCATACACAAAACCTTTTGGCGCAAACGTGCCCATCAGAAAAAAAACTGCCTCCTGGGATGTGTAGTGGAGGCCCCTATGTCATTCTTGCCTAGGCAAGAAAGCAGAAAGTGCTGGACTTCAGCACTAAAAAAAGGTCAGAAACTTTTCTAAAAATTAGGAACGATTATCTGATTATGGAAGAGGAAAGAGGTGAAATCCAGGAGCACAAAAGCTGTTTTTTGAGAGTGAAATAAAATGAGATATTATTTACACATAGGGGCATATTTATACATAATGTGGAGATCAGGCCCATTATCATTGCAGATCACCTTCTAATGGGCTTCCCGTGGTGTAGACGTGGTGCTGTTTAATAATCCATTTGCTGTTTTAGTGCTTTCATAAGGTGACCATGCTGTAGGATCCCGTTTAGCGTACTATATTGGCTTCCACTTCATAAAAACGTAACGATCGCTGCGCTGAGTTTAATCTTTGGCCCGTGTTCATACCCCAACAAGCTGCATGTTCCCGACACAAGGCTACATTCTGTTTAATCGGAATTAAACTTTGCCTAGTAACTGATCAGTAAATCAGTGAAAAGGTAATAAAGTGATTGAATTCATTTACATAAATTGCCGACTTCCGAATGCAAGGTTTGTAAGCACCGGAGTTTCCATGGGAACTTGGACAAGTTTTAGAATAAAATATATACAGAGCCTGGGCAATAAAATGCAATGCTTAATTTCCTAATCTCTTGCGCCACATTTCTTGGCTTATAAAGGACCCCAAAAAAATTTAAGTAAAGAGATCACTGGGAACAGTAGAATTAAACTAATACTTCGCAGGGTAATGGGAATTATTCTTGAAATAGTGCTGAAAATAAAAGGTACATTCACGTTAAAATTCGAAATGTATTCAGTGTACACCGCCTAAATGCTCAGGACTATGGGCACATTCACACTACGCGTTGTGGTTGTGCGTTACTGAACTCAAGAATGATATAAATGACGCACATTTAATGAAGCTCTAAAATGCATTATTTTTTATTTTTTATTTCAAGCAGTCTAAGTACCTGAAGTTGACTGGGTAGAGACTTCTTCCAGTTACTGTATGGCAGAGCTCAGATTATGAGACAGAGGGGCAACACAACAAGCTCTGAAAGGTTTACCCCCTTTCATGACATGCGTTACTTTAACTGACAATTGCGCGGTCGTGCGACGCTGTACCCAAATAAATTGATGTCCTTTTTCCCCACAAATAGAGCTTTCTTTTGGTGGTATTTGATCACCCCTGTTGTTTTTATTTTTTGCGCTATAAACAAGAAAAAGACAACCACTTTTGAAAAAAAAAAAACAATATTTCTTACTTTCTGCTATAAAACATATCCAATAAAAAAATTAAAAAAAAAAAATCAAATTTCTTCATCAATTTAGGCCAATATGTATTCTCCTACATGTTTTTTGGTAAAAAGAAAGAACCCAATAAGTGTAACTTGGTTGGTTTGCGCAAAAGTTAGTGTCTACAAAGGAGGAGATATATTTATGGAATTTTTATTTATTTATTATTTTACTTGTAATGGTAGCGATCATATCGCGGGCTTGTGATATTTCTGCGGATAAATCGGACACTAATTTTTTGGGGACCAGTGACAGTAATACAATGATCAGTGCTACAAAAATGCACTGTCACTGTACTAATGACACTGGCTGGTAAGAAGTTAACATCAAGGGCGATTAAAGGGTTAACGGTGTTCCTGGAGAGTGCTTGCTAACTGTGTAGGAGGTGCTTTTACTGTGGGAAGGCAAAGATCCATGTTCCTGCTTAGCAGAAACACAAGATCACTACCTTCCCTTGTCACAGAACAGCCATCTGCCTTTTGTACATAGGCAGATCGCCATTCTGCCTGTTCCTTGAGCGATTAGCGGGTCTCGATGGATATTGCATCCGCCAGACCAACTGATTGGCTTCCACTGTGTCCATTTACAGCGGGAGCTGGTTGCCAGTGGCACAATTGCGCACCCCAGACCCGGAAGTGCAGAATCACGTGATACATGATTCTGCACACAAGGAGCCGCTGCCCCGCAGTAAATGTGGGCAGTCAGCAAGAGTTTAAAGTGGTTCTAATTCCAAAACCAAGAATGTTTCCTTATCTGCACCCTTCAGCTAACCGAACAGACCTCGTGCCTTTATGCCATGTTAAAGAGGTAAAAAAAACAAAACCAAAAATGCAATCTATACAGCTTACCAATCATTAGATGTAGTGGCTGCATTAGTTTTCTTGTTTTAGTATTTTTTCCCTCTGTTTTCATCTGGTGATCTGGCCAGTATTAAAGTGACCCCACTCTGGATGAAGGAGCACACTTGGACAGCAGCATTGTTAATCTGGGGAGGGTGTTAAATGTACACGCAGATTTTTATATTTGAAGCAGTTCTAAAGCCTAAACATTTTTTTGCCTTAATGCATTCCTTGCATTAAGGTAAAAAAATGTTTAGGCATCAGTATCCCCCCTCTTTTACTTACCTGAGCCTTCATTGGATCCAGCGCTGGGCACATCTGCAACTCTTCTCTCCCCCCTTCACTTCTGGGTCTCACTGGCTTTGCTGGGGCACTGGGGACCATTGGCTTCCACTGTTGTCAACCAAAGCCAGTGACGAGGGAGTGGGGGGTGGGGTTGAATCCTACTGTCTGTTTTAATGGAAGCAGCAGTTGGGCTGCTGCTTCCATTCCAGGGAGTGGGGGGTGGGGTTGAATCCTACTGTCTGTTTTAATGGAAGTAGCAGTTGGGCTCGGGAGCAAGCACGCACAAGTGCCCCCATGGGAAGCTGCTTCCTGTGGGGGGAAATGGACATAAAGGAGGAGGAGCGAGAAGTACAAGAAGAGGAGGTTCGGGGCCACTCTGTGCAACTGAATAGTATAGAGATGTTTCTTATTTAAAAAAAAAAAAAAAAATACCTTTAAAACTACTTCAAATCACTGCAATACTTGTCTGCTTCCCAGTGCTGTCTCCTTAGTAATACCATTTTGCCACTAGAGGTCCTCGCTCTTCTAGGTTAAATGACACCCAAAATCACTCAACCTAAGTACATAGTGTGAGTCTAGGGTGTCATGGACCGTCTCCTGAGATGGTGTCACCAAGGCGTACTGCACTCACAGTGAAATGATACAGAGACAGGGCTGACGTGATGGCATCCACATTGCTCTTTTCACCACAGAGGACAGCCCAGTGCCAGAGACGCAAAGAGGACCAAGTGTGTCATGTGACCGACCTAAAGACTCTGGAAAAAGGTAATTTAAAAAAAGGAAGAAATACTGCCATGGGCCCTCCAGGTGGAGAGGAGTAGCTTTGAGTGGTGCTGGGGAGAAGGTTGAGCAGGAAAGTTGAGCTTTATCTCTTCCCCATCCTATCTAATAAATATATGTTTGTTGATTTGGGGTTTTTATCTCAACTCTTGGGAAAATTCAAAACTACCCTTACAGGTGTCTTTTATACAGATAACAAGTTTTGGTTAGGGGCACCTTCTTAAAATGACAGGACTAATCTGTGTACCACATAAGTCAGTCTGTAGGAGCCAGAATTATTGTTGGTTGGTGGGGGTTCAAATACTTATTTTACTCAACGAACTTCAACTCAATTTATAACATTTGTATCATGTCTTTTATTCTGGATTTTTGGTTGATGTTCTGTCTCCATCATTTAAAACACACCTATGATAAAAATTATAGACCCATCATTTCTTTGTAAGTTGGCAAACTTTCAAAATCTGCAGGGGATCAAATAAATATTTTCCCTCTGTATCCATGCTGCATGGCAAAAACTGCCCCTCCATCATATTCATCTGGCAGTACCACCCACAGAACATGACCCATTCCAGTGAATAGGGCAACGCTGCAACTGCCCCTGCAACTGCACAGTTGTGGTGTGATGGTGTGGGCTTTTAGGGGTTAAAACAGGCAGTGAGGAGGCAACATAAAGGCTCCTTACTGACTGTCAAATGCCACCTGAAAAATGTTCCACTATGAGTCACTCCCTGGAGCAGTGGTCGCCAACCTTTCGGATCTCATGGACCACTAAACTCACAATTTGAAACATGAATTTTACATACCTTATACACACAATGCTCTGGCTCTCTGCCCCCCCTCCTCTTCCCTGGATCACACTGTTGCCTTATACACACAATTATCTGACTCTCTGCACCCCCCCCCCCACACTCTGCATCACACTGCTGCCTTACACATCATTATTGGATCTCACCTCCTTATCCAGCTACTGTATGTGCTTGAGCTCTGTGCTCCCTCCCACAATCTGCGATCAGCGCTGCTATTGGAAGTTCCCTCCTTCTTCACTTTCTGCTTTCAGCACTACTCCTGGCGCCTCCCTCTGAGTTCACAGGAGCCGGAACTACAGAGGAGGCATTGGGTGTCAGTGTGCACTGATAGTATTGAATATTAGCATGGAATAAAAACAACACTGGAAACAACATTGGGCGGCATTCTGTACATCCGCCACAATGTTGTTTTGCTGAAAAACCCCTGGAGACCACCAAGAATTTCTTATGGACCATCAGTGGTCCACAGACCACTCATTGGCGACCACTGCTTCAGAGGGCTACCCCAAGTGTAAATGAATCCTGGGCCAAAGGTTTGTCCACAACCTGGAGCGTTGAATAGAAGAGGAGACCACTATCTTTCAGGCTTGCAATGGGTAAGGTAAGTAAATATGCTAGGAGCTAGTTTTGTTTCTCCTATTCTGTTCTGGGATGTGGCACCAATACTATAGGGCAGTTTAGGCATACAGTATCTGATAGATTTGATAAGTAAATATGCTAGTTATTGTAGACCTAAACCAACCTTTCTCAATCTTTGTAACAGGAAAGAACCCTTGAAAAAACTTTCTATAATTCTATATTTTCAGTTCACACTACATTAGTGTGGTGGGCATCGGGAGGAGCTCCTCCCCGAGAGATAGCCAGAAAGATCATTGGTATAAGTGGTTCGTTGTCCAAGACGCAGAAGTTACTCATTGCTCAAGGAACCCCTAAAAAACCTCTTGAGGAACCATAGAGACCCACAGAACAATGGTTGAAAAGGGCTGCCCCAGACAAAAATTCGCTTTTAACCCTTGCATGGGCGCGCCCCACTTCAAGGGTGGCTTGGAAAATTCCCCAGAGTTCTCTTACTATGTATAAGTTGGAAGATAAAACGTGACCTCTTTCCTCTGCTTCTGCAGTATGCACCATCTGTAAATGAAATAAAGTCTTGGAGGAATATCTGACCACTCAGCATGTTCTCTATCCTCCACAATGGAGGTTACTACTCCAGCTCGCTTCAGGCACAACTCATTCAGCATATTAAGTGATTAATTAGAACTTCAGAGCTGATTTGCATTTGTTTCTCTTAGAGGACAGATTTGAAAAACCATCAGGAAATATGCAAGCAGAACCGTTCCACTTTCCTGGGTTAATTTATATGTATTCAGAACGATGGAGGGTGCCGACACTGTCGCTGCTGTCATTTATTCCCGTGCTGAGCCAAAAAGATTTCCCTTACATGTATTGTCGTGTGATCGCTCTCATTTGGTTTTGAAGAAACCATCACTGTCATTCAAGGAGATCATTATCTTTTCTCTGTTTTACCTACAGAAGGCACAGAAAAGTGTTAAAAAAAACATTTTTTGCACATGTGCATCTCTGTATATTTTCCTTAGTACCAGGGCAAATTAGCGTATAACTAAAGGCAAACGTTTTTTTGGTTTTGGCCAGAGTGGAGCGGGATTAGAACCCCTGTCAGTTTTTATTGCTGTCTGTGCCCCATTAGGGAGATTCACCCTATTTGTCTTGTTAACCATTATCATTAAAAGTGAAGAAAATCCCAAATTTCAGGTTGTCCCCAAAAAAGTAATAGAGGGGAAATCTTCCAATCGGGACACTAATTCTGGTGACCTGGGGGTCCCCAAGGAATTCCCTAATTTGCAGGGATTTTCACTCTCTTCCTGTTTGGTTATGGGACAGGAAGTGAAGAGAAATCTCCCCAATGGGACGTGGATTTGCCTATAGGTGAACTCCAGGAATTAGAAACAATTTACCTGTGCAGTGCCCACCCCCACCCACAACACAAGGCTAGGGGTCTAGGGCAGGGGTCTCCAAACATTCTAAACGAAGGGCCAGTTTATTATCCTTCATACTTTAGAGGGGCCAGACTGTGGCCAGTAGGAGAGAAAATGTCCTGGTGTCGGTAACACTGCTCCATCATCCATATTGCCTCATCTTTGGAGTCAGTGAGAGAAATACTGCCTCATCATTGGTGCCTCATCATTGGTGTCAGTGGGAGGAATAGTGCCTCATCATTGGTGTCAGTGGGAGGAAAAGTGCCTCATCATTGTGTCAGTGGGGGAAATAGTGCCTCATCATTGGTGTTAGTGAGAGGAATAGTGCCCCATCATTGGTGTCAGTGAGAGGAATGGTGCATTATTATTGGTGTCAGTGGGAGGAATAGTGCCTCATCATTGGTGTCAGTGGGAGGAATAGTGCCTCATCATTGGTGTCAGTGGGAGCAATAGTGCCTCATCATTGGTGTCAGTGAGAGGAATTGTGCCCCATCATTGGTGTCAGTGGGAGGAATAGTGCTCCGCTGTTGAAGTCAGTGAATTATGTCCTATTGATAATGTCAGTGAGAGGAACAGTGCCCCAAAGGCCAGATAAAAGCAAGGAAAGGTCTGCAATTTGGAGACCAGTGGTCCAAGGAACAGAATAAAGGGTCATATTTTCCTTTTTCCTGTCTCCGGCAGGCTCCCTCCATCCATCTATTTATTCTAAAGTGTCACAGGCACGTCTCCTCACGTACAATGTAGGAATAATAGCACTGCACTGTACGTGATGATGCTGAGGGACAGACCGCAACCCAGAGCTTCAAGTAGAAAAGAACAGCTCTGGTGTCTGCTGGACCAAAGAATAGGGTAACTAATACACCTTATTCATCACACCTAGACTCAATCCCTTGCAGTGGGAGGGGGGGGGGGGGGCTATGGCATGGGTAGATTTTGCTTTATTCCTGGATTAAAAGTGGCACTACACAATATCTTTATTCTCCAAAAATAATACATACACATCCACTACATAATGGCCCTGTAATCTGTTTTTCATGAAATTGTTTCTCTGTTTTTCTAGCTTCTTTTAACATCTTCCTTGAGCTCCTGAACCTCTCCATTTCCTTTTCACTTCTGTTTATTTGGAACTAGCAGGGCACATTAGTGGCAGTCAAGGGCACTGCTCTATGCATATTACAAATTCCATAGTTTATAATCCCGAGTCCATCTCAGGAGCAAGCTAGAAAGTGTGGCTACATTTCTACATACAGTGGACCGTGGAGAACAAATGTAGCCACCTAACAGGAGAAGGCTATGAGCAATAGAAGGTATTTTTTTGAGTCTAGTGTCACTTAAAGTCATGGGTGCATGCTTGTGGGAGTTACATCATCCCAGAACAGCTAATAAAGATATCTGAAGATACTGAACTGGAAAGAAGACCGGGCAATTATTTCAGCTGTGGTAATGGAACAACAAGGGAAACTGTGGCTGTCTCAGGGCTGGAGGGGTCCCTTGCATATTATGGGTAAAGCCAGGGCTGGGACAAGGGGTGGGCAGAAGGGGAAGCTGCCCTGGGCTCAGCAGAGTAAGGGGATAGAGAATGGACACAGGGCAGTAAACTCTTTCTATGGCATGCTTTAACAACGGGGGAGAGGGCGCAGTTTCCCATCCTTGTCCTGGACACTAGATGAACCTGTCCTGAGACTGGGTAAAGCCCACCCAGCACACCAAATTTAGTTCTAGTCAGGGCAAAGGGAAGGAGCATTTACCCAGCTCACCACTCATTCCCCATGCTCCTCTGCCCCTTCAGAAAACCCAGTTCAAAAACAGAAAATTGTATCGATACTTACTGTAATTTTCCTTTCCTGACGCCAATCAATGGCGGCATACATGTGATATAGCTCCACCCTGTTTAAATCTATTAAAGGAAAGCTAGAGCAACCTCCCCCATTCTCCATAAAAATAACAAGATCATTAAAGGAAGGGTTCGTATGCTGCCATGGATTGGCATCAGGAAAGGAAAATTACAGTAAGTAAATTTCTATTTCCCTGATGCCAACATGGCAGGATACCTGTAAAAAATAAAATGCTAAACAGGGAGGGCTAAAATGTGTAATCAAACTTTATTACAATGGACATGGAAGCCTGGATCATCAAAGTCCATTGATGAATGAGCCCCTGGATCTTTCCTGTAGTGCCTGAGGCAGGTGCACTGCGGCAACCAGCCTGCTGCTTGGCAGATTTCTTCATAGACATTTTGCATGTGCTGCCCCAAACTTAAAGACGTAAAATAGACCTAGCTGAATGAGCTTCTATCATTTCTGGAGGCTCTAGCCTGGTTTTATTGTAAGTTTTCTTGATAACCATGACACTCCAAGATGATAAGGTTTTGTTGTAGCTTCCTTCCCCAAAACCTGCCTGATGGAAACACAAGCAGCCTCCCGGGGGATTTTCTCTAGGACGCGGCTTGAAGGTAGACATTTTAGACACTTGGTACATTCTGCTTGTGTAGATTAGGTACTGTCTATGCAAGAAAGAGTAGAACCAACACTTTGTTTGTGTAGCACCCTCCTAGGTAGGTCCTAGAGAGAGAGTATAGTTTTTGAATCCTGTTTGCTTACCAGAGGGATTGCAGGTAAATCTATATTGTTCTCTGCCTACCAGAGAGCAGGATCTGCTAGTGAGGTCTGCTCAATGTGCTTAGGTGCAACTCAGTCTATTTGCAGAGTGTTTCACACTGGTTCATAGGGAGGCATATTGGACAGTGGGAGGAAACTTGACGAATGAGTGCACAGGCATTTAATACAGCCCTGGTGATTTGGCAGAGGAAAGTGCCTCGGTGCATGCTTTGATACTGTATAAATGCCAGGAGCACCTGTGGTCGGGGTCTTTCATCTGGATAGCAGAGTCCCAGAGGGAGGGGGCGGCTGCCTCCTCCTCTGTAGAGGTGCCATGCAGCCTCAGGTAGTCAACCTGAGGGCGTAAACAGCTAGAGAGGAACTGAACCCAGAGGTCTTGTGGACCTGACTGAGAGGGGAGACACTGGAGGATGATTCTGCAGTACAGTGAGTACAGATCTGTGCCAAGGGGCCTGACCTGAAGGGGGTAGCCCTTGCAGCTAGAAGAGTCAGTGGACAGGTGTCAGCAAAGGGGATGCTTGTGAGTATCCCAAAGAAAACGTAGATCACCAAGTCTATTGCTGGAGAGAGAGAGAGCAAGGAGACTTATCCCTTTCCATACATGTGGCAGTATGGTTTAGGCAGTGTGACTGCTTCCACAAGCAAACTGGTGAGGCCAAGTGAGAGTTTTTCTTATCCAATGTACATAGTTCCAGTTGGAGTATCCCACTATCCCCTTCCCCCATCCAAGTTCCACAATAAATACTAAAAACCAATACCCCTGGACTGTTTATTAAGCAATGAATCATTGGGAGTAAGGATTAATGTGTGAACTGTACCCTAAGTCAGTGGTCCTCAACCCTGGTCCTCAGGGCCCACTAACAGGCCAGGTTTGCAAGATTACTGTAATCCATCCCAGGTGATATAATTTGCTGCTCAGTGATTGCAGTACTCTAGTCTGCATCTCCCCAAGGTAATACTTAAAATCTGGCCTGTTAGTGGGCCCTGAGGACCGAAGTTGAGGACCACTGCCCTAAGTCACTGTTTGCTGGTAATCAGAGGAGGCCCAACAAGTTATTATACAGCAAGCCCTACGGGGACAGTGCTACATTTGTAAGAAGAAAACAAAAGCCACCTTGGGAACAAAGGTGCTCAAGGGCCATGGGCCACTTGTCCAGCATGAAGACGATGTAGGACTCTGTAGCCCCAAGTGCTTGCAGATACTCTGCCCCTTGAAGTTATCGAGGGACACTGTCTCTCGAGTGATGTCCCACTGAGGACTGCTTTCTGATGATGCAAACAGAGTCCTGCCAAGGAAATCCAGGACCAAAATTAAAACCCACGGAGGAACATTATGCCTCTTCAGGGCAAAGTCTAAGGACCGACCTGAAGCATTCCCCTGGTGACTCACAAGCCCATTTTCCAAAACTCTTACAGAACTAGGCTGAGCCCCAAATCCAGATTCATGTGAAAAAAGATAGCAACTGAGCAACCTCCAGGTTGCAAGGATCAAAACTCTGCTCAGCTGCAAAGACTGTGAACCTGTTTCAGACTTCGGTTTAAATAGTGTTTATTGAAGTCCTTTCTGGAACCTTGCTAGGATCGAACCACTTTCAGAGGATGGCCCATGTCTGCCAATCCTTCCCTCCCTTTCCAGTCCATTCCGGGAAAGGTGTTGTGGAAACATAGGTAGCTGAAGTGCTTGGTCCAGACAATGTTCCATGGCTAGGGTAAACCCAAGGCCCGTGGGTCAATCAGCATGTTTGCTATCACAGTGAGACCTTCAGACAACATTTCTCCCTGGAACATCATGACTAAAGGCAGCAACGGAAAGGCATCTTCTCGGTGATTGGGTGATGGTAGCAAGAGAGGCACCTTGTGAATGGATGGTGATGCAAACAAGTTTAGCTGATGGAGGCCCCATACTTAAGTGATATGGGCAACATCTTCTGATTAAAGACCCATTTACTGGGAACCAAAAACACCTGGTGCAACAATCCCTTTCTGCATCCTGGGCGCCCAGAAGGTACACTGCCCTGCTGTTGGTTCTCTTTTGTTTCTGAACGTATGACACTGATGATGTGTTGACCTCATGCAGAATAACCAGTCGAGCCTGAATGTAAGACGACAGCGCACATACAGTGCCTTGCGAAAGTATTCGGCCCCCTTGAACTTTGCGACCTTTTGCCACATTTCAGGCTTCAAACATAAAGATATAAAACTGTAATTTTTTGTGAAGAATGAACAACAAGTGGGACACAATCATGAAGTGGAACGAAATTTATTGGATATTTCAAACTTTAACAAATAAAAATCGGAAAAATTGGATGTGCAAAATGATTCAGCCCCTTTACTTTCAGTGCAGCAAATTCTCTCCAGACGTTCAGTGAGGATCTCTGAATGATCCAATGTTGACCTAAATGACTAATGATGATAAATAGAATCCACCTGTGTGTAATCAAGTCTCCGTATAAATGCACCTGCACTGTGATAGTCTCAGAGGTCAGTTTAAAGCACAGAGAGCATCATGAAGAACAATGAACACACCAGGCAGGTCCGAGATACTGTTGTGGAGAAGTTTAAACCTGGATTTGGATACAAAAAGATTTCCCAAGCTTTAAACATCCCAAGGAGCACTGTGCAAGCGATAATATTGAAATGGAAGGAGTATCAGACCACTGCAAATCTACGAAGACCTGGCCGTCCCTCTAAACTTTCAGCTCATACAAGGAGAAGACTGATCAGAGATGCAGCCAAGAGGCCCATGATCACTCTGGATGAACTGCAGAGATCTACAGCTGAGGTGGGAGACTCTGTCCATAGGACAACAATCAGTCGTATACTGCACAAATCTGGCCTTTATGGAAGAGTGGCAAGAAGAAAGACATTTCTTAAAGATATCCATAAAAAGTGTTGTTTAAAGTTTGCCACAAGCCACCTGGGAGACACACCAAACATGTGGAAGAAGGTGCTCTGGTCAGATGAAACCAAAATCTAACTTTTTGGCAACAATGCAAAACGTTATGTTTGGCGTAAAAGCAACACAGCTCATCACCCTGAACACACCATCCCCACTGTCAAACATGGTGGTGGCAGCATCATGGTTTGGGCCTGCTTTTCTTCAGCAGGGACAGGGAAGATGGTTAAAATTGATGGGAAGATGGATGGAGCCAAATACAGGACCATTCTGGAAGAAAACCTGATGGAGTCTGCAAAAGACCTGAGACTGGGACGGAGATTTGTCTTCCAACAAGACAATGATCCAAAACATAAAGCAAAATCTACAATGGAATGGTTCAAAAATAAACATATCCAGGTGTTAGAATGGCCAAGTCAAAGTCCAGACCTGAATCCAATCGAGAATCTGTGGAAAGAACTGAAAACTGCTGTTCACAAACACTCTCCATCCAACCTCACTAAGCTCGAGCTGTTTTGCAAGGAGGAATGGGCAAAAATTTCAGTCTCTCGATGTGAAAAACTGTTAGAGACATACCCCAAGCGACTTACAGCTGTAATCGCAGCAAAAGGTGGCACTGCAAAGTATTAACTTAAGGGGGCTGAATAATTTTGCACGCCCAATTTTTCAGTTTTTTATTTGTTAAAAAAGTTTGAAATATCCAATAAATTTTGTTCCACTTCATGATTGTGTCCCACTTGTTGTTGATTCTTCACAAAAAATTACAGTTTTATATCTTTATGTTTGAAGCCTGAAATGTGGCAAAAGGTTGAAAAGTTCAAGGGGGTCAAATACTTTTGCAAAGCACTGTAGTGTTATCCCAACAGCTTGGATTTTCTGCATATTGAAGCCTACCCTGTCTGATGGAAAACTCCACCTGTCTTGTGTTCAGAGATGACTGTAGGTGGTGATTCACCCTGTAGCACTGGCATCGGTGGTGACAATGGTCTAGGATAATGAACCTACTGGAAGGGATTGAGTGACAGTCCCCTGACATACTGTTCATTTAGAAGCTCCTTTGCATCTGAGGAGACGCACTTTGAATCGGCTCAAATGCTGCCTTATGCGTTTAAAAAAGGGAATTCTTTGAAACGTCCAGAGAATCCAGTGTCTTCACAGTAGTATAGGAATACAAGTTATTACTGTTTCCAGGAGACCCCTGCCTTTGTAAGCAGACAACTGCTTGGCCCATTCCAAGGAGGAGAAAAGTACTCACTTGGGCATTGAACTGGGCCTCCGTATCGAAGACTAGACAGGTCTGCTCCAACTGTCTTGACACCTTCTATACACCCGAAACTCCTCAGGCTCGCCAGAAGAATCCTCCTTTGAACTAGTAGATCATCTGGATTCTGAGCCAACAGTAGAATAACATCCGAATAATGATGGATTCAAAGCATCCTTGCTTTTTTAGATGGGCTACACAGAAAATAGGCCCGCCATGAAGGTCATCAGTGAGGTGGAGAGCCCTGAAAAGAAGGCACATGAACTAAAAATTTCCACTTCCCACCGAGACTCAGTTTCTTTAAATTCAAGATCGGTCTCCAGTCTTCTTACTATGAGACACAGAAGAGAATAAAAGCCCATAAGTCTTTCCCCATTGCAGTAGTATATTATTGATGTACTGAAAGAGGAAATCCACCTCCTGAGTGTAATGTGCTATTCTGGTCAGGATGAAGAAATGTTCTCAAGGTGATGTCTGAACCACCAAAAGTAACCGTGTTTTACCCAAGAAGGCACCCATGGTTCCCAAAAAATGGTCTTTACCATCTGTGTGCGCAATCATCCACCCTGGCCCACAGAACACTAGCCTTGGGGGGTCTCCCGTTAACTAGACTCCTGTAGGGGATGAAGGGATTGAATAGGACCATGGCTTGCGTCCTTCAGAAAGGTGCCCTTGCACACCGGTCCATCCGCTCTTTACGTTTTCCATTTTGGCAAAAGGACCTTGAGTCCTGGAATGTAGAGTGGGCCAAACTAGCAGAGAGAACTCATCAGGCCTTGACCTCCTATGAGGAGGAAGGCCAGACTAGCCACTGATTGCTCTTGGAATAGTGCTTAGCTTTGGGATGTACATGTAACTCAATCACGACCAATAAAGAGTGTTCGACATTCCAAGGATGTGTGCCGCTCTACGAAACTTAAACACTGTTATATGGCAATCAAGAGCCGACTGCGAGCCCCATCCATCTGCACAGCAAATTAAAGACATTCATTTTTTAACAGGGTCTCTTTAAATAGTCACAACTTCTGGTCAGAGGGGAACTTTCCCATGAAGGGCCATGACTTGTAGCTCATGCAGTCCGCACCGCAGGCCCAGCACTTCTCACCCTTTTGTCGCTGTTAGCGCTCGGGTGAGGAGGAATGCTGATACTCACTGGTAACTTTCTACGCCTCCTGAGCAAGACCTTCGGGGCTGAATGAGCCGCTGTCCACACTGGACTTAAGCCTGACCTTACGCAAGAGCGGGTTAGGTTGCACCAGAAGACAAAAGCCACGCTCATGGAAAGGCACTCTTTTTCCTCTTCTTACTTACCACACTTATGATCCCTACCTGAGCACATGGATGTCTTGGTTATGTGGCAAAAAGTTCATATGATGTCACCACTGTGCAGAAAGTAAAATGAAAGAGACTCAGAGAAAGAAGCAAACAGATGGTAGAAATGTGCCAAAATGGGCTTTCTCCTCCCCCTATTAATCTGCAGCATGAGCAAGGGAAAAACAGAAGATGTTTCCTAGTGAAAACCCACTGCACTCATGCAACAGCCTGGACATGCCCGAACAAAGATGGCCCTCTGCGCAGCGCAGGTGTGGATGCCAAAGCTGGCCTTAGGACTGGAAACAGCAACAAAACCTGGTCCGGATTCTTCAAGCACGCTGGTCAGAGGAAAAGCAACAGGTAAGAGGAAAAACTGCAGACAAAAGAAAAAAACAAATCACTCCCAAGAACGAAAAATGACAAAGCCTAATGAAGGTAGAGGCAAGGGAGAAAAACAAAAAGGGATAACAAACCTCTGGAAGAAAAAGCAGCACTAACTCCACCACCATTCCATTCCTCTCAGGTGGGCAGAGAAACAAATGCAGCATGGATTCCAGCAACCAAACACCAGCTCAGGTGGGCAGAGAAACAAATGCAGCATGGACTCCAGCAACCAAATACCAGCTCAGGTGGGCAGAGAAACAAATGCAGCATGGACTCCAGCAACCAAATACCAGCTCAGGTGGGCAGAGAAACAAATGCAGCATGGACTCCAGCAACCAGGCGCCAGCTCAGGTGGGCAGAGAAACGAATGCAGCATGGATTCCAGCAACCAAACACCAGCTCAGGTGGGCAGAGAAACAAATGCAGAATGGATTCCAGCAACCAAACACCAGCTCAGGTGGGCAGAGAAACGAATGCAGCATGTATTCCAGCAACCAAACACCAGCTCAGGTGGGCAGAGAAACAAATGCAGCATGGATTCCAGCAACCAAACACCAGCTCAGGTGGGCAGAGAAACAAATGCAGCATGGACTCCAGCAACCAAATACCAGCTCCGGTGGGCAGAGAAACAAATGCAGCATGGACTCCAGCAACCAAACACCAGCTCAGGTGGGCAGAGAAACAAATGCAGCATGGATTCCAGCAACCAAACACCAGCTCAGATGGGCAGAGAAACAAATGCAGCATGGACTCCAGCAACCAGACGCCAGCTCAGGTGGGCAGAGAAACGAATGCAGCATGGATTCCAGCAACCAAACACCAGCTCAGGTGGGCAGAGAAACAAATGCAGAATGGATTCCAGCAACCAAACACCAGCTCAGGTGGGCAGAGAAACGAATGCAGCATGTATTCCAGCAACCAAACACCAGCTCAGGTGGGCAGAGAAACAAATGCAGCATGAATTCCAGCAACCAAACACCAGCTCAGGTGGGCAGAGAAAAGAATGCAGCATGGATTCCAGCAGCCAAACACCAGTTCAGGTGGGCAGAGAAACGAATGCAGCATGGATTACAGCAACCAAACACCAGTTCAGGTGGGCAGAGAAACGAATGCAGCATGGATTCCAGCAACCAAACACCAGCTCAGGTGGGCAGAGAAACGAATGCAGCATGGATTCCAGCAACCAAATACCAGCTCAGGTGGGCAGAGAAACAAATGCAGCATGGATTCCAGCAACCAAACACCAGCTCAGGTGGGCAGAGAAACAAATGCAGCATGGATTCCAGCAACCAAACACCAGCTCAGGTGGGCAGAGAAACAAATGCAGCATGGACTCCAGCAACCAAACACCAGCTCAGGTGGGCAGAGAAACAAATGCAGCATGGACTCCAGCAACCAAACACCAGCTCAGGTGGGCAGAGAAACAAATGCAGCATGGATTCCAGCAACCAAACACCAGCTCAGGTGCACCACATGAGGTTCTGATATCTCTAGTTAGAGAACTCCTCAGCCTCAAAAGACCACCAGAAGGGGCTCCCCACCTTGTTGGTGCATTTAGCAATCTAAGTTGTGGGACTGCGCGTAGGAGAGGCTGAACCCAAACGGACTCCAACTTAGTCGGCAGGTAGGGACTTATCATAACATCACAGTCATAACATCACAGTCTTACGGACAAAAAGGATAATGGGGAGGTTGTTCTAGCTTTCCTTTTTTAGATTTAAACAGGTCTTGTGGGTGGATATATGAGCGGAGCTGTATCACATGTATACTGCCATGTTGGCAGCAGGAAATTTATTATGTCAAAGCTTTCACAAGGGCGATGATGTCTCCAGAGGTGTATTTTGGTTTTGTGCTGCCCTAGGCAAGACTAAAATTGGGCGCCCCCCTCCTATGTAAATTTGCCCCACGCCTTCCTTTTTAACGGATGTGACTCCCTCCAAATTGAAGGTCTACAAGTCCCTGCATGAACCCCTGAGATCTCAAGAGAGGGGGGTGAGAGGGGGTTGGGGAAAGATGGGGGTGGGTGAGGGGGTGAGGGAGAGAGAGAGGGGGGGTGAGAGAGGGGGGTGAGAGAGAGAGAGGGGGTGGGTGAGGGAGGATGAGAGAGAGAGAGGGGGGTGAGAGAGAGAGGGGGAGTAGAGAGAGAGAGGAGGGGTGAGAGAGAAAGGGGGAGTAGAGAGAGAGAGTAGGGGGTGAGAGAGAGAGGGGGGATGAGAGAGGAGGGGTTGAGAGAGGGGGGATGAGAGAGAGAGGGGGTAAGAGAGAGATAGATAGAGGGAGGTGAGAGAGGGGGGTGAGAGAGGCGGCTCTAGCAACCAGTAGCCAATAGAGTCTCAGGTGGGGGGGGGGGGGGGGCAGCTATTTTGCTGCCCTCCTGCAAAGTGCCGCCCTAGGCCTGGGCCTTGTTGGCCTAGGCAAAATACAGCACTGGATGTCTCTCTTCCTCATTTGACAGTTTTTGGGCCTGAAGGATGTCTAATATTCCACCCCATGCCCATATGCACAGATTTGTGATGAAGGAACTGAGTGGTAAGGAAACACAGGGAACAGGTAGATGTTACCTAATGCAGGTTAAACAAAAACCTAGATAAAGAGGTGAGCTGGCTGATTTTAGAAAAACTGATTTTGCTGTCAAAGTTGATTTTTACCAAAATTTCAGGGAAATGAAGACGCTTACTTTTGCTCATCTGTACTGGGCACTACAGCTGCAGGAAAAGAGACATTTTTGTTTTATGTCAGTTGGAAACACCAGCTACTGCAGGGAAATCTCTCCAATGGAATCTCTGAGTAATAGAAGAAGCCAATGAGTGATTCATCAGTTTTTGGTGGCGATAACCTTGAGATGTACGGTTACCGTTTGGTCCACCAAATAATAATTATGATTTATCGCCAAGTGTCAAGAAATGTCAGTAAGGCTGTCCAGCTGGCAGAATGCCTTTTTAAAGCTGGGGATATAATTTTAGTATTGGCCACAGCGATTTACTGAGCATTAAAAATACTATTTCCCATCCAGTGAAGAACATCGAGGTGACTAAGAAACTGCATGAGCTACATAGAAAGATCTCTGTATACCAGCAGTTTCTGACGCTATTGCATCATGGGCGCACCAAATTATTCCAATATTGATCTTTACTCTCTCAGAGGGAGAGCCTTTATTCTGCTGAAATATTTTACTTCATATTTCAGTTACTAGTTCTTCATATTTTCATGAG
This sequence comes from Pelophylax lessonae, assembly GCF_965119305.1. Taxonomy (NCBI): domain Eukaryota; kingdom Metazoa; phylum Chordata; class Amphibia; order Anura; family Ranidae; genus Pelophylax; species Pelophylax lessonae. Next base: position 86,718,127 of record NC_138769.1, on the reverse strand, counting down.
TTGTTCAGGACTACAATAGCGACATCATGTGGACAGAAAAGGAACAGCTATTCCTAATTGTGTTATTAAAGTAGAACTTAACACAAACATGTTATGGCTATTTGGTGTATATACTTCAAACAGTGAAAATAATAATCATAATAAGTGTGCGCAGTCTAGTAATAATAATATACCACTTTCATTAAAAAAAAAAAAATTGTTTCAATGTATTCCCTTGGAGGCGTAAGGTGAAAGGAATGTGCTCTGCTCATACAATGTGAAATGGAAGCATAAAATTGCCGAAGAGCTGGGTGGCCACTTGTGTGTGAGACTGGGGTCTGACTCTTCTAGTGCTGCCAGCACAGGGGTTTAAAGCTTAATTAAAAAAAAAAAAAAAGACATATCCATTATTGTATTTTCAGAATGACTAAATTACAATAGGAATTAGGAGGGTTTAATTGGTCTTAATCACTTCCAAGTGCTTACAAGCCTGTATATACCCCTTCATTGCCAGGCCTTTTTTTTTTTTTTTTTATAGTTTTCAGTGCTGTGATTGTTTGATTGACATTTACTCCGTATCCAAATGAATTTAATATAATTTTATTAAACTAATACAATTTTTTTTGTTTTTAAATAAAATCTTTTTTTTTATTTTGGTGGTATTTATTAACCACTGTGTGTGTGTGTTTTTTTTTTTTTTTTTTTACTTATTTACTTTTTTTGAAGGAAAAAATTATTAAAAAAAAAAAACAAAACAAATCAAAATCAAAATAAAAACCATTTCCCTTGCTTTTCCTTATAAGGCGTCTTGCACGCTGCAGTTTGAAAAAGCTCAGTACAGCTTTTTTTTTTTTTCAACTGAGCTAAAATACAGCCAATTATATGTAATGTGTAAATCAAAAATAATCAGCGCAAGCCCACATTAAACAGAAAAAAAGAATCAAAGTTCTTGTGCACAAGGCTGCAAACAATCAGTGCCAAACACAAAAACACCTGTGAAAACTTAAAGAAAATAATATTGCTGCGCCAAGTCTTTCATTGGAGATAAATAAATAAATAAATATGTTTGGTGTACAAAATGTTATCACAATAACTCTAAATCAGTCCATCAACTGTGATACTAAAGTGATAAATCAATTTCTGAGCCGTGATTATAAAATAAATAATATTAATAGTCCCAATCCTCAGTGAAAATAGTGACTGAAAGAAAATCAAAAAATCTTCATCCACAAACGTGATGAAAAGTGCTGCATGCTTCACTCCAGGTGCTCCTAGTGACTAGTGACAGATTAGCAGCTCATCTTAGGCCCCTTTCACACATGCTGTCCGTTTGTCCGTTTTTCATCCATCTGTTGACGGATGAAAAACGGACATCAATGTATCTCTATGTAAAAACGGATGACAACGGATGATCATCAGTTAACATCCGTTTTCATCCGCTTCCTTCAATGTCCGTTTTTTTGAAAGTATGAATGCCCTATTTTTCATCCGTCAAAAAAACGGATCAGATGAAAAACGGATGGCAACGGATGAAAAACGGATGGCAACGGATGAAAACGGATGGCAACGGATGAAAAACGGATGACAACGGATGAAAAACGGATGAAAAACAGATAACAACTGATGAAAAAAGAATGAAAAACGGATAACAACTGACAAAAAACGGATGACAACTGATGAAAAACGGAGGAAAAACGGATGAAAAACGGATGAAAAACGGATGAAAAACGGATGAAAAACTGATACATTTTGACGTGACTGAACTGATGAACTGAACGGACCGTACGTGTGAAAGGGGCCTTAGGAACAGACTCCTGAGAGTCAATACACACTCTGGGATAATCACTGCAGTCTGGTTTGCCTTCCCATCACCGCCTCCTGATAGTCCCTCCAGGTTTATATGGCATCGGTGTGGAAAAATAAAACCAAGATCTAGTGCTCTCTGATTTTAAGGCTATTTATTAAATCATAAATGGTGAAATCGCACTTACATTTCAAAGCACTTCAGCAGTGCGGACTTATCATAGCATCAAACGCTGCCTGTGGTCTCCGGGAATCGACGTGATGACGTACAGGCTCCTCCCCCGTACGCGTTGCGTCATAGACTTCGTCAGCGGGGTCAATGTGTAATGTAATGTGCCTATACTCACAGGTGCGTAAAGAAGCGCTGAGCATTCATTATTAAAAAAAATAATAGAAAAATCTGCATTTTTGGTCAGTAGTTTACACCTCATGCGCGCAAATTCATACGAAAGCTCATTTGTCTATTGTACAGAACGGGAAAAAAAGTTTGCACACAAATGGTGTAATTGCGCAAATGCGCGAACGCGTATACGCAAAAATGCGTGCAAATACATGCAAATGCATACAACAAAAATGCCTGAAATTAAGTCTAAAATAGTAGATGCTCAAACAGGAGTAACATGTGCAAGAGGCCTAAAACATATCACATATGAATGTCAGGACAATAGAAACACCTCCAAGATGACCCCTTTTTGCAAAGTAGACACCTCAAGGTGATCTAATGTTTGTTCCACAACTTTTTGGGGAAATAAAGAAACATTCTGGCATATTGGGGGTTAAAACATGGAGCCTGGTAATGGTGCAATAATCATATGCACAGGTTGTACACAGAGGGAGGAGGGCGTAAAGGGGTGAATGTACAGGTTACATACAGTGGGGAAAGGTAGATGTGCAGGATGAGGGAGGTGAAGGGGTTATAAACAGGAGGGGGTGGGAGTGAAAGACTAATAAAAAGGTTTCCAAAATCTTGAATACTTCCTGCTGCTGATTCACCTTCCTCCCCTTCTCCTCTCTTGTAAACGTAATGCCTAGTGCACACGGACAGTTTGTTTGTTTTTTTCGTCCAGCAGGGCTGAACGAAAACAAAACTGGAGAGCTCAGGAGGAGCCGCTGTACTAACAATCCGATGTTAGTACAGTGATGTCTCCCGCTGAGCTATTGTGTTCTGACAGGGGCCAGCCAATCTAGTACACATGGCCGATTATCGGGCAGCATCGGCTGGTTCAATTGAAACCGGCCGATGTTTGGCCCATGTGTACTAGGCTTAACGGGTGGATTCTCCATTTGTTATTGTTATGATAGTTCATTACAGTAATCACAAGGTACAGAGCCACTCAGAGTGGCTCTGTGTCTGTGAACTGGACAGTTCGATGATAGCTTGGTTCACAGCAGTTAATGGGAGCAGTGGCCACCCGAGGCCACTCGGGAATAAGCATCCACCACTTCACCATGGTTAAGATCCGTCTCTATATACAGACGTTAAAACAACATATTTAAACCTTAATAAACAGATAATAATATAGGGCAAACAAAATTTGAATGTACAGTCAACTTTAGATTTACCAAAACAATGTAATATGGGGACCTATAGAATCTATGCAATCAATTTGTATCCAATCAGGCAGGCCCATGTACAAGACAGTTGTCAGTAGATTGTACAATGGGAGTGTAACATGTATAGTTAAATGTGGTACAACTCTCATCACTCCAGCAAGCTGTAAATATATACTATGTTCTTAAAAGTATTGGGACACCTGCCTTTACACACACATGAACTTTAATGACATCCTAGTCTTATGCCTCGTACACACGCATCGATAGTTGGCCGTGAATTTTCGGCCAACGTCCGATCGGCCGATTTTCGGCTTGTTAGTATGATGCTTTCGACAACCGTCTCCGACTTTTCGGCCGAACAAAATCTGGTGTGCATGCTATAAAATTTTTGTTGACCGTCAACAGAACGGCCAATTTTCGGTCAGTCAGTACAGATTTCAGCAGACAAAAATCTGATGAGCAAGACTGGGCATGCTCAGAGAAGAAAAAACACACGGAAAGTAAACCAGCACATGACATCACTTCTGAAGTTGTTTTTTGTTGGCCGAGAAAATTTGTGTGCAGTCTAGAGCACATTTCAACCAACACAACAACACTGGACAAAAGACGGCCGATCGGTCGGCCGATAATCGTTGCGTGTGTACGAGGCATAAGTCCCTAGGGTTCAATATTTAGTTGGCCCACCCTTTGCAGCTATAACAGCTTCAACTCCTCTGGGAAAACTGTCCACAAGGTTTAGGAGTGTGTCTATAGGAATACTTGACCATTCTTCCAGAAGCACATTTGTGAGGTCAGGCACTAATGTTGGATGAGAAGACCTGGCTCTCAGTCTCCACTTTAATTCATCCCAAAAGTGTTCCACCGGGTTGAGGTCAGGACTCTGCGCAGGCAAGTCAAGTTCCTCCACCCCAAACTCAATCATCCATGTCTTTATGGACCTTGCTTTGTGCACTGGTGCGCAGTCATGTTGGAACAGGAAGAGGCCATCCCCAAACTGTTCCCACAAAGTTGAAAGCATGAAATTGTACAAAATGTCTGACGCCTTAAGAGTCACCGTCACTGGAACTAAGGGGCCAAGCCCAACCCCCGAGAAACAACCCTACACCATAATTCCCCCTCCACCAACTGATTTGGAGCAGTGCACAAAGCAAGGTTCATAAAGACATGGATGAGCGAGTTGGGGTGGAGGAACTTGACTGGCCTGCACAGAGTCCTGACCTCAATCTGATAGAACATCTTTGGGAGGAATTAAAGCAGAGATGCGAGCCAGGCCTAAGCCTGGGATGACTTGAAAGTTCATGTGTGTGTAAAGGCTGGCGTCCCAATACTTTTGACAATATAGTGTATTCAGGTATGTACAGTATTATGTGCAAAAAATGGGTGCGCTAGATGTGAGCAATGTGTGTTGAAGAGGACGTGCAAACACCAAATCCCTCTTGCACGTCCTCTTCTTCACCTTCATTCACCATCAAGAAGATTTCAGCCTTTTTTTCATTTTGGACTTGTTTTGGACTGCTCATATTTCCATAGCACGTATTTGTTCACATTGTGCACCATTTATAATATCTGTGTATACGGGCATACCCCACTTTTAAGTACACAATGGAACCAGAGCATGTATGTAAAACGAAAATGTACTTAAAGTGAAGCAATACCTTTTTTCATTTCTCAATGCATGTAAATACACTAGCTCCATAGGAAATCTTGGTCAGCTTGACATGGCATTGCTCCCAAACCATGTGATAAGGACACCAAACTTGGGGAGCATGTTAAGGGGATCCAGGACTATGACATGGTAGATTACCTAGGCAAGCTGGCCGGCCACAAAAAGGATATGTTGTAGTCCTGGGTACCCTCTCGGTGCTCCCTAATGCCCAGTACACACGATCCGAAAATCGGGCGACGTTCCATCCGTTATTTTTCGTATTCTAGCAGCTCTCAATAATATTCGCTAACGGGAGAGGTTACTCACGATACGAATTTTCTCGGACGATAATTCTTAGCTTCCGGTATGCGTAACCACGCTGTAGCGTGTGAGGGGAAAATGATGTCTACTGCTCACCATTTTTTTCGGACGAACAACATACTGATAATACGATTATCGTACGATGTGTTATAATACGATCAAAATTTTTATGCTTGCACGACCGGATAATATCGGGTGAACTGTCGTGATCGCCTCTCGTAAGCTGTGTACTAACGATCCGATTATCGTCCGATCCTTTCACAAGCGTTAATTTTCGTCCGATTTTCGGGTCGTGTGTACGGGCCATAAGTTTGGTATTACTGTCACTTATGGTTTGGGAGCAGTGCCATGTCAAGCTGACCAAGATTTCCTATAGACGCCAATGTTAAAAACCGGGAGTAGTGCCATTCCAAGCTGACTAAGCTGTGTCCGTACTCGCGAGTGTATGTAAAGTGAGTGTACTTAAAGCGGGGTATGCCTGTATTTATTCATTAGGTATTTTGTTCATTGTGTTTTCCCTTTTGGTTCAACACACATTGCCCACATCTAGCGCACCCATTTTTTGCACATCACACATTTACTTTATCAAGGTTAAAGTTTCGGTTGCTGCTCGAGATTAATTTTTTGTTTGCGCACCTCATTCTTCAACATTTACAGTATTATGCACTCACGTCTTTGCTTTTTTCAATTGTTCCAAAGGCTTGGTTGAAATGTAAACTGCGGCTGTTCCTTCTCTCGCAGACAAGGGTAAATCCTGCTGAACTGCGCATATTACACTCATATGACGCCATCTTGTTAATTATATGAGGTTGCTAAGCATGTTCCTGCCTACTGCATGTTCCTAATTACGCTGTGATTTAATACACAGTCAGATGAATGATCCAGACATTTATCTATAATTAGGGACTGTGAGCAATCATAAACATGACTAATGACTTTGAACAATTTTATATATTTGGAAAATATCACTGAAGCAATTCAAATAATTATAGAACCAGTTCACCTGGGGGGAAAGCAGCTGCAATGTGCGGGATCTGCAGTCTGCAAATTGTGTTAGGAATAAATGAAAGATTACGGAATTGTATCTAATGACCGTGCAATGGGTTTACAGCTTGTTATTAATGCAGACGATTGCTTATTACTATCACAGATACACCGGAGCCGTGTCTTCTAAGGTGTGGGATGTGGAGTGTTGGTGACGAGATTGCTTACACAAGGAGGATCGTTTGTGTTCTGTACGGCCCGCTTCTTTGCAGTGCGTTATGTAGCTCCCCTGCAGTACATGACCTCAAGTATGTTAAATACCTGCAAAGATAAGTATGGTATTATTTCAGTACAACCAAAATAAAAAGAATAAAATGGATAGCTTATTTAAAAATAAAATAATAAAACCAGCATTTGCTTTAACCACTTTACCACCGGAGGATTTTGCTGTCTTACGCCAGGCCACTTTTTGCGATTAGGCACTGTGCGACTTTAACTGACAATTGCGCGGTCATGCAACGCCATACCCAAACAAAATTTACGTCCTTTTTTTCCCACAAACAGAGCTTTCTTTTGGTGGTATTTGATCACCTGTGCAATTTTTACTTTTTGCGCTATAAACAAAAAAAGAGCGTCAATTTTGAAAAAATAACAATATTTTTCACATTTTTTTATATGAAATTCCCCCCAAAAAAAATGTAAAAATCAAAATGTTTTTAAATTTTTGGCCAATTTGTTTTCTGCTACCCATGTTTGGTAAAAAAATCACAATAAGCGTATTTTGATTGGTTTGCGCAAAAGTTATTGCGTTTACTAACTAAGGGAAAGATTTCTGTCATTTTTGGTGTTTTTTTTTTAACGAGTAATGGTGGCGATCTGCGATTTTTTTTTGCGGGACTGCGACAGATCGGACCCTTGACTGACATTTTTGACACTTTTGGGGTTACCAGTGACATTACTACAGTAATCAGTGCTATATATATGCACTGTTACTGTAAAAATGACACTGGCAGAGAAGGGGTTAATTTTATTGGAGAGGGAGGGGTTAATGTATGCCTGGTGCTTACTAACGTGTGTGGGGGGAGGTGACTGAGTGACACAGGGACAGATCGCAGGTTCAGCTATGCTGAATCCTGCAATCTGTCACTGTCTGTCACTTAGGAGATCCGCCCGCTTTGTTTACACAAGCGGGCGGATCTCCAAACTCGATTCCCCGACGATCGGGGAAGAGCGGCGGTGATCACCGCCGCTCCTTCCCTGGCCCGACTCCCGCTGTGACTGAATACAGTGGGAGCGAGCCTCCGGCGGCGCATGTGCGCCACCCACAAGGGGAGAAGTCCAGCGACGTAGGTCTACGTCGCTGGACGGGAACGAGCCACTTTGCCGCAGTACAGTCAACGTGACTGGTCGGCAAGTGGTTAAATTTTCAGCTTCCATCGAGAGATTTCCCCTGCAGTACTTTTTTCTTCCTCTAGATGTCCTTAGTTTGATGATTAACCTAATTTCACCCACTTTCTCTGAGCCCGTGTCATAATGGACTCACCTGTTGCTGGTTAGTGAAAAAAAAAGCACATCTCTTTTCTTTCCTTTTAGAATGCTTTTTGCCGTCACATGAACTGATTGGTTCCTTGGACCGCCACATCTCACACTACAGTCCTTCTGTACAGGCACTGCAGGAGGTAATACCAGATCAAGTGTGGGTAGTCACACTGCTTCCTATAAAAAAAATGTTAATGATTACAAAGCTGCATTAATTTGTGTCTTTTCAATTTGCCTAGATTTTCTATTTACCTACCTAAACCTTTCACTGCCAAAGCTGTTTTTGCATTTTTTGCACACACATAAAAACACGATACACTATATTACCAAAAGTATTGGGACATCTGCCTTTACACACACTATCCTTCCAGAAGCACATTTGTGAGGTCAGGCACTGATGTTGGAGTGAAGGCCCACTGTCTCTGCTCTAATTCATCCCAAAGGTGTTCTATCAGGTTGAGGTCAGGACTTTGTACAGGCAAGTCAAGTTCCTCCACCCCAAAACTCACTCATCAATGTATTTATGGACCTTGCTTTGCGCACTGGCCCAAATCATCTGGTTGAGGGGGGATTATGGTCTGGGGTTGTTCTTCAGGGGTGGGCTTGGCCCCTTAGTTCCAGTGAAGAGAACTCTTAGGGTGTCAGCATACCAAGACATTTTGGACAATTTCATGTTCCCAACTTTGTGGGAACAGTTTGGGGATGGTCCCTTTCTGTTCCAACATGACTGCGCACCAGTGCACAAAACAAGGTCCATAAAGACATGGATGAGCGAGTTTGGGGTGGAGGAACTTGGCTGGCCTGCACAGAGTCCTGAGCTCAACCCAATAGAACACCTTTGGGGTGAATTAGAGCAGAGACTGCGAGCCAGGCCTTCTTGTTCAACATCAGTGCCTGCTCTCACAAATGTGCTTCTGGAAGAATGGTCAAACATTCCCATAGACACACTCCTAAACCTTGTGGACAGCCTTCCAAGAGGAGTTGAAGCTGTTATAGCTGCAAAGGGTGGGCCAACTCAATATTGAACCCTACGGACTAAGACTGGGATGCCATTAAAGTTCATGTGTGGGTAAAGGCAGGTGTCCCAATACTTTTAGTAATATAATGTATATATTTTCTAAAAGCACACATCCTAGAGAATAAAATAAAATAAAATAAAATAAAATAGTGCAGTTCCATTTTTTTATGTTACACGATATTAGCTTAATGGTTTCAGTAAAAATACACTAAAGTTCATTTTAGGGCATAAAAACGCAATAAATGACCACATTTTTGAAAAAAAATAAAAGATGAGGTTGCACCGAGTAAATAGAAACCCAATATGTCAAACCTTAAAATTGTAACTGTGAAATGAAGACCAACTCCATATTTTCCATAAAAATCATGATTTTTACGATCCATCAGTTTAGAGTTACCCAGGAGCTCTGGTGCTTGAATTATTGCGCTCACTCTGGCATGCATGGCAATATGTAACATGTGCAGATCAATTTACTTTTTCATGCATAGGCATACATTCATACCTGCGTGTTTGTGGCAGTGAGGGGCGACAAAAGATTTTGGGGGGGATTTAAGTGCTTGGGTGGAACTTTTTATTTTTTTAGTTAACTTTAGGAGTATGGCGGCAGAGCGGCTCTCCTGATGAGACCAAGATAAACTTATTTGGTTCAGATGGTGTCAAGCATATGTGGTGAGGAGTAAAAAGATAAGTGTGTCTTGCTTACAGTCAAGCATGGTGGTGGGAGTGTCATGGTCTGGGGTTGCATGAGTGCTGCCTACACTGGGGAGCTACAGTTCATTGAGCAAACCATGAATGCCAACATGTACTGTGACATACTGAAACAGAGCATGATACCCTCCTCATTAGACCACAGGACATGGTTCCTTTAATCTATGTCCTTAATCTGCTTGTCTTCAGCAAACTGTTTGCAGGGTTCCTTGTGCATCATCTTTAGAAGAGGCTTCCTTCTGGGATGACAGCCATGTAGACCAATTTGATGCAGTGTGCGGCGTATGGTCTGAGCACTGACAGGCTGACTCGCCACCAATTCAACCTCTACAGCAATGCTGGCAGCACTCATACGTCTATTTCCCAAAGACAACCTCTGGATATGATGCTGAGCAGGTGCACTCAACTTCTTTGGTCGACCATGGCGAGGCCTGTTCTGAGTGGAACCTGTCCTGTTAAACCGCTGTATGGTCTTGGCCACCGTGCTGCAGATCAGTTTCAGAGTCTTGGCAATTTCTTCTTTTTTTCAGATCCTCAGAGAGTTCTTTGCCATGGGGTGCCATGTTGAACTTCAAGTGACCAGTATGAGAGAGTGAGAGTGATAACACCAAATTTAACACACCTGCTCCCCATTCACACCTGAGAATTGTAACACTAATGAGTCACAGGACACCAGGGAGGGAAAATGGCTAATTGGGCCCAATTTGGCACTTTCATGTAGGGGTGTACTCACTTTTGTTGCCAGCGGTTTAGACATTAATGGATGTGTGTTGATTTATTTTGAGGGGAAAGCAAATTTACACTGTTATACAAGCTGTACACTCACTACTTTACATTGTAGCAAAGTGTCATTTCTTCAGTGTTGTCACATGAAAAGATATAATAAAATATTTACAACAATGTGAGGGGTGTACTCACTTTTGTGAGATACTGTATATTTTAATTATAAAGCAAATTTTTGGGAAAGATATAAAAGATGATGTTACGCCAAGTAAATAGATACCCAGAACTTCGCGCTTCAAAATTGTGCACACTCGTGGAATGACGACAAACTACGGTACTTAAAAATCTCCATAGATGACACTTTAACATTTTTTACAGGTTATCTGTTTAGAATTGCAGAGGAGGTCTAGCGGTAGAATTATTGCTCTTGCTCTAATGTTTGTGGCGATACCTCACGTGTAGTGCGAGCAGAGTTTACATATGCGTGCGCGACTTACGTATGTGTTCGCTTCTGCATGTGAACAAAGAGGGATAGGGGGACGCTTTACTTTTTTTTTTTTTTTTTTTTATGTATTTTATTTATTTTTATTTTTTGTTACACTGTCCCCTTATTTTTAATTGCTTTTATTCCTATTGCAAGGAATATGTAAACTTGTAATAGAAAAAATATGATTTTTGTACTTACTGTAAATTCATTGACGGACACAGCGCTCCATAGTCAGAACCGTAGGGTTAGATCGCCCCCTACAGGAGTAGGACACTGAAAAAAAAACATTTGGCTAGGCCTATGGGTAGTCCTTGCTGCCATACATCCCCCTCTCTGCTATAGGCCTTCAGTTTAGTAACAAGCACTATAAGAAGTATGAAAACTCCATAGAGGGGTGGGTGCGGTGTCCGTCAATGAACTCAGAGAAATGGATTTTCCGGTAAGTACAAAAATCCTATTTTCTCTTTTGTTCATTGACGGACAAAGATTTCCATATTCAGAACCATAGGGACCTTCCCAAGCAGTAGCAAACATGAGGGGTGGGACCAAAAAAATCCCAAGGCTAAACACAAGAAGCCAACCAGGTGACAGGAGCTCAACAAAAAAACAACTGGAGCTCACCTGAACAATACACCCCCAAACAGGGAACAGAGCCTCTAAAAAGCAGCCTTTAAAACCCTGCAGCAAAAAGAAGCATCCGCAGATGCTAAAACATCAACTTTGTAGAATTTTGTGAAAGTGCACTGTGCACCGATGAGCAGGGGGCTGCCTTGCCATCCTGCGCCACTAGTACCTGATGAGGGAAGGCCCAAGAAGCACTAAGTGCCCGAGTAGAGTGCGCCGTAACAGGGAAAGGACGAATCTGACCCTTGATAGAATAGGCCAGAGTCACCGTCTGTCTGCTTCTACGACCATTACCAGATGGATCAGACAGCCCTTTTCTTGGCCCGTCCGTGATCACAAACAGTGAGTTTGATCTCCAAAAAGACTCCGTGGCTGCCAGATACACCCGAATTGTCCCAACCATATCCAGGGCATGCAATGCAATTTCCTTGGGAAGAGCAGACCTGGGCCACAAAGAAGACAACACAATGTCTTCATTCAAATGGAAGTCAGAGACCACCTTAGGTAGGAACCACGGGCGTGGGTAAAGAGCCACTTTATCTTTGTGGACCACGAAGTAGGGGGTTTGACGAGATAACGCTGCCACCAAAAAAAAGCCACCTTCTGAGATAGCGTAAGCAGGGGAATCTCCTGAATATTTTCAAAGAGAGGCTTCTGGAGAACTGGGAGCACCAAGTTCAAATCCCACTGTGGTAAAGGAGACCCGCACTGGCTGAGTCAGGTGTAAAACCCCTTGAATGAAAGTACACACCAAGGAATGCGTGGCCAAGGGTCACTTAAAGAAGACCACCAAGGCAGACACCTAGCCCTTAATAGTACTCAAAGCCAACTTCTGCATAACACCTCGTTGAAGGAAGGTCAAAATCTGAGCCACCGAAAAGGACAAAGGGTGAAGACCAATTGACTGACACCACGAAATTTACACTTCCACGTACGATGGTAAATCTTTCTAGAGGTAGACTGCCTAGCTTTCAGCATTGTTGGAACCACTGACCCAGGCAAACCTCTATCCCTCAGCAGCTGACTTAACAGCCAGGCCATCAAAGCCAGCGATTGTAAAGCAGCATGGAAGATTGGCCCTTGGGACAGCAGGTCCCTCCTGAGAGGCAGGCTTCAGGAGACGTCGTCGACCAATCGCACTAGGTTGGCGTACCAAGACCGGCGAGGCCAGTTCAGGGCCACCAGAATGACCAGAATGCCTTCTGCCTCGATCCTGCGCAGAAGCTGCGGAAGAAGCTTGATAGGAAGAAAGGCATAGATAAGACGATACTGGCCCCACCAGAGCATCTGTGGCATCCACCAGAGGATCCCGTGACCTTGCCATAAACCCGGGTACCTTTCTGTTGAGCCGAGACACCAACAGGTCTACCTCGGGGGATGCCCCACCACAGACATATCAGATGAAACATGTCCGGATGAAAGGACAACTCCCCTTGGTCCAACGCCTGCCGACTGAGATAGTCCACCTGACAATTTTACACACCTGGAATGTGTACAGCGGAGAATGCCAGAACAACGCGTTCTGTATACCAGATAATGCCGGCTACCTCCAGAGCCACCAACACACTTTATGTTCTGCCCTGGTGATTGACATAAGCCACTGCTGTGGCATTGTCCAAATGGATGTATACCAGGAGCCCCTGGCGCCGTTCCGTCCAGCGCTCCAGGCACAGCCTGATCGCCCGAAGTTCCAAGACATTGATCGGCAGTCTGGATTCTTCCAGGGTCCAACAACCCTGAGTGGAGCTCAGTCCCAGGACACCTTCCCACCCAGAAAGACTGGCATCTGTCGTGACCACTGTCCCGACGGACAAGGGGAGAAAAGACTTGCCCTGCTGAAGAGTCGGAGAACAAAGCCACCAGACCAGGGAACCCCTGGTTTCACGGCTCAGACTGATCTGATTGTCTAGAGACTTTGGAAACTTGTCATATTTCACCAGGATCTCTCTCTGGAGGGACCTCGTATGGAACTGTGCAAACGGGACCACCTCGAAGGTAGACACCATCAGGCCCAGCACTCACATGCAAGTCCGGAGGGAATCAAACATTAGGGGGTGTGAACTGTGGCCATTGGGAGTAAACAATGATATTGTTGGTATTAGGCTGAGTAATAGTGTCCCATCTTTGGTGTCAGTGGGAGGAACAGTGTCCCATAACTGGTGTCAGTGGGAGGAATAGCACCACATTGTTGTTGTCAGTGGGAGGAACAGTGTCCCATCACTGGTGTCAGTGGGAGGAATAGCACCACACTGTTGTTGTCAGTGGGAGGAATAGTGTCCCATCATTGGTGTCAGTGGGAGGAATAGTGCCCGATCATTGGTGTCAGTGGGAGGAATAGTGCCCGATCATTGGTGTCAGTGGGAGGAATAATGCCCCATTTCCAGTGTTGATGGTAGAACCTATCTCAACTGTTGCTGACAGTGAGGGAAAATATTACCCCAAGGGCCAGATAAAAGCAACAAAGGGCCGCATCCGGTCCCCAGTTTGGAGACCACTGACCAAGATGAATGATATGCACTGACTTTATTTTTATATTAAAAAAAACACGTAAATAAAAGAAAAGTGAAAAAGAATGCCAGATTTGTGCAGGGGGATTGGTGGATGGGAGACGACGTGTTTTGGAAGGTGAAAATCCACTTTAAAGTGTATCTACAGTAAAATATAAAATTGTATATTCATTTCCAGTATAGAATTCCAATTATTTTTAGCATACTATGAATAATCAAAGTTGGTAAACTTACTTTGCAAGGTTCTTCACATTTGCTTCCTTAAATTATGAAGTGATCAGGCACTGCTGTGTCACAGAACTTGCCTTTTGAACTACAGAAGTGCTAAAAGGAGGAGTTTCAGGAGGCGGAGCCAGTACAGGGATCACTGCTTTCAGGCAGCAAGGTACCATGGGATATGTAGTCCTTAGAAGTTGAAAGTAAACAGCAGAGGAGAAGCTGCAAAGCATGCAGGGAATTCAGGAATTTGTGGAAAGAGATGGCCAACAGACAGGCAGCACTCACAACATGAAAGCTTTTTCAAGTAAGCTTATATTGGATTGTCAAGGAGGGACACTGTAAGAATCAACTTTGTACAAAATCCTCTCCAAGCAGGTAGAAGGCCAAAAAACACTAAGGTCGAGTAAACTCCCCCAAACATATCAGGGCCCAATCTCCATCGAGGAAGCGTTGGAAAAGTAAGTGCAATGAGAAAGTCTTTGCAGCCTCAGAAGGCTTTAAAAGGAATCAAGACTGGATTTTGTATCGGGAGGAACAAGCAGCTGACCCTCTAATTTCACAGTTGTGTGCACTGCATCAATAGGAGCTAAAAATGGTCTTTTTTATTTGGGAGTTATATTAGTAGATTGCAACTCCTCAGGGGTAAGCTCACTATAAGGTGAAACAACTCAGAATCAGGGACTCTGTAAGTGATGACTGACAAGCTGCCAAGGCCTTGGGTGAATCAAATAGAGAATCTACAGAAGTGTGGGAGCGTGCAAAAAAAAAAAAACCTGGGTAAGTTGGGCCATAAACAACTGAAGCAAAAAACCTTAGGCCCCTTTCACACATACGGTCCAATCAGATCCGCCTGTCAGTTTTTCAGGCGGACCTGATTGGATGCCCCATGCATCTCTATGGGGCAGCGGATGTCAGCTGGCATGTCCGCTGACACCCGCTGCTATCCGATCCGATCCTGTTCGTCATGGATGGAAACCCTATTTTCCATCCGTCTGGTGGATCGGATTGAATCGGATGAGAACGGACAAGCGGTCCGTTCTCATCCGATTCCCCCATAGGGGACAGCGGGGATCTGACAGCTCTGTCTTCGCACACAGAGTGGAGACAGAGCTGTCATCCGCCTGCTCAGCGGATCGATCCCCCCCCCCCCGCTGAGCAGAATGGCTCAGTCGACAGAATGGAGCCGTGTGAAAGGGGCCTTAGGGACAAGGAGGCAGAGGATGGGGCCAAATGATTCTAAAATAAGGCATAGAGTCCTCCCCCCCTGCTGAGTGCCCCCAATAACAAGGCTCTTGCTATAGGGGCACTCGAGAAGGCTCGCTCCCAAGCTGCACTCCACTTAATGGACCTTTGCCATTCACACAGCATATGGCTTTGCCCCGCTCTCCTCATTGGCTCACTGGCTGTGATGTGTGAGTCACAGAGGAGAGAGACCCAGGAGAGTTGCTGCTCTTATGCACATTGCTGGATCAAGATGTGGCTCAGGTAAGTAGAAGGGGGGCTGTGGGCCAGCTCCACCCAGGTTTTTTACCAAAATATATAGAATGCATTAATATAAAAAAAAAAAAAGCCACGTATTCAAATCACACTGCCCTGTGATCTGCAGCAAGTGTCAGTGCAATCTTGCTTGCTTGCTTGCAATAATTGCTTAACCCGAAAGCGGAATTAACCACTTCTGGATTGGAAGGTTTTACCCCCTTAATGACCAGCCCATTTTTTGCGATACACCATTGTGTTACTTTAGCTAACAATTGCGCGGTCCTGCAACACCGTACCCAAATAAAGTGAATGTCCTTTTTTTCCCACAAATAGCGCTTTCTTTTAGTGGTACTTGATTACCTGTGCGATTTTTATTTTTTGCGCTATAAACAAAAGAAGAGCCACAATTCTGAAAAAAAAAAAAAACAATATTTTTTACTTTCTGCTATATCACATTTCCAAAAAAAAAAAAACATTTAAAAATCTAATTTTTTTAATTTTTTTTCATTATTTTAGGCCAATTTGTATATATTTGGTAAAAAAAAATCCCAATAATCATATATTTATTGGTTTGCACAAAAGTTATCACGTCTACAAACTAGGGGAAAGATTGTCATTTTTATTTATTTTCTATTTTTTTTTTTTTCTCTAGTAATGGCGGCGATCATCGATTTTTAGCGGGACTGCGACATTGTGGTGGACAGATCGGACCCCTAACCTTTTTGACACTTTTGGGGGGGACCAATGACATTACTACAGTAATCAATGCTAAAAATATGCACTGTTACTGTACTAATGACACTGGCAGGGAAGGGGTTAACACCAGGGGCAATCAAAGGGTTAAATGTGTCCCTAGGGGTTGCTTTCTAACTGGGTGGGGGATGGGCTTTCTGCATGAACACAAGATCCCTGTGTTCATTGTAGTGATATAATTAGTTGTGGTAGTATTTATTAATTATTACTATAATGCGAGTTATTCTTGCAATGACCCAGTTCTTCCAGAGAGATGCATTTATTGAGACTTCAGCAAAGAATAACGGAATTTTTGTAAAATCTTACCTGTAAAATTCCTTTCTCTGAGTCCTCCGACAGTCGCCGCCTCTTCATATTCGTCACATATGGGGTATTAGACTTTGCTCCGAAGGAGTAGCTAGGCAACAGAATATGTTAACAATAAAGCTTTAACATATCCCACCCTCAAGGGGTGGTCCCCTCAGTCAATACCCTCCTACTTCCTGCAACCATATCTCAGTTTTAGTGGAATAGCAGTAGAGTATACATTCAAACCCCAAAAGAGGGGCGGGGGCGGCGACTGTCGGAGGACTCAGAGAAAGGAATTTTACAGGTAAGATTTTACAAAAATTCCGTTTTCTCTTACGTCCTCCGACAGTCGCCGCCTCTTCATATTCGTCACATATGGGGACGTCCCAAAGCAGTGCAAACATGAGGGGTGGGAAACGCATCCGCGCCGAAAGGCAACGCAGTCTCCACATCAAAGAAAGGAACCTTACCAAAGGAAGGAACTAGCTGGGCAACAGCAAAAATAAGTGCTCAACAGGAGCAACAACCCAGGAAAAGACAAAAAACCAGGGGATACAAAACTTATCCCAACAGCCAGGATTCCCCAACAAGGGACCCTAGGGAACAGCCGCACTAAGAACCTTGCGGCCAAAGGAAGCATCCGCCGATGCCTGAACATCTACTTTGTAGAATTTTGTGAAAGTGTGCACGGTCGACCAAGTCGCCGCCTTACACACCTGGGCTACAGAAGCCCCATGACGACAGGCCCAAGACGTACTCAGAGATCTAGTAGAGTGCGCCTTCACAGGCACAGGGGGAACCTTCCCCTGCAAGGCATAAGCCTGTTCAATGGTCTGCCTGATCCATTTGGCAATGGTAGAGGCGGAAGCCGCCATGCCCTTCCGAGGACCCTCTGGAAGAACAAACAAGGAGTCCGTCTTTCGAAAAGACTCAGTCGATTTAAGGTAAACCCTAATCGCTCGAACAACATCCAGAGAATGCAATCTCACCTCCTTAGGATGTTTAGGCTTCGTGCACAACGAAGGCAAAACAATATCCTCGTTAAGATGGAATTCCGAAACTCGTTTCGGCAGAAAAGAAGGATTAGGTCGCAAGACCACCTTATCCAAATGAACAACCAGGTACGGAGACTTGCAGGACAAAGCCGCCAGTTCCGACACTCTGCGAGCCGAAGTGATCGCCACCAAAAAGGCGACCTTTTTGGACAACATAGACAACGAGATCTCCCTGATCTGTTCAAAAGGAGCACGTTGTAACACAGACAGGACTAGATTCAAGTCCCAAGGGGGCAAGGGATCCCTCCTAGGAGGAACCAGATGCCGCACACCCTGAATAAAAGTGCCAACCAAGGAGTTGGAAGCTACGGGACGTTGAAACAGAACGGCCAGCGCAGACACCTGACCCTTTATCGTAGCCAGCGCCAAACGCTGATCGACACCCGTCTGAAGGAAAGACAGCACACGGGAAACCGAGTACGTGCGGGGTGAAAACCCCCTGGACTCACACCAGGCAAAATAGGCCTTCCAAGTACGGTAATAAACCTTTCCCGAGGAAGACTTCCTCGCGTTGATCAAGGTATGAACAACCTCTGGAGAGAGACCCTTCTCCTTCAGGACCTCGGTCTCAACAGCCAGGCCGTCAAAGCCAGCGACTGTAAAGCAGGATGGTAAATCGGTCCTTGAGACAGTAGATCGTCCCGAAGAGGCAGACGCCAGGGGGCGTCGACCGCCAGATTCACGAGGTCTGCGTACCAGGACCGGCGAGGCCAGTCCGGTGCCACAAGAATCACCGTGCTGCGTTCCGAGTGTAACCTGCGAAGGAACCGGGACAGCAACTGAATCGGTGGAAACGCGTACATCAGCCTGTACTGATGCCACGGGGCCACTAACGCGTCCGACGCGTCCGCCCGAGGGTCGCGCGTCCTTGCCACGAACCTCTTCACCTTGTAGTTGAGGCGAGACGCGAACAGGTCCACATCTGGAAGACCCCACTTCGCGCACAACATCTGGAAGACAGCCGGGTGGAGAGACCATTCCCCCTGATCCAGGGTCTGGCGACTCAGATAGTCCGCCTGCCAGTTCTCCACTCCCGGAATGTGAACCGCCGTTATCGCCGGGACATGAGTCTCGGCCCAAGACAGAATGTCGGCCACTTCTCGAGCCGCTCGGGCACTCCTGGTGCCCCCTTGGTGGTTGATGTAGGCCACCGCCGTGGCATTGTCCGTCTGCACCCGAACCGGGCAGCCCTGCAGCCGGTCCGTCCAGCGATGAAGACAGAGCCTTATCGCACGCAATTCCAGAATGTTGATCGGGAGGGAAGACTCCCCCTCCGACCAGGTCCCCTGGGCGGACAGAACGCCCAGAACACCACCCCAGCCCGACAGGCTGGCATCCGTGGTGATTATCGTCCACGAGATCGGACGAAACTACTTGCCCCCGGACACCAACGGGGACTGGAGCCACCACAGGAGGTTTTCCCTGGTGCGATGACTCAACGAGATCTGAAGATCCAGAGATTGAGGTCGCCCGTCCCACTTGGACAAGATCTCCGCTTGGAGACCCCGCGTGTGAAACTGCGCGAAAGGAATCGCCTCGAAAGCCGAGACCATCAATCCCAGACATCTCATACACGTCCGCAGAGACGAGTTCGGAACGTCCCTGAGGGACCTGACTTCCTCCTGAAGAGTCCTGAGTTTGTCTTCCGGCAGGAAGACCTTCGCCTGCACCGAGTCCAGTATCATTCCCAGATAGGGAAGACGAACCGACGGACTCAGAGTCGACTTTGGAACATTTATCGTCCAACCGAACTACTGCAGAGTTTGCATCGTGACAGACAGGTCCTTCTCCAGACCCTGACTGGTCGCAGACCGAATCAGAATGTCGTCCAGATACCCCAGGACAGAAATGCCCTGGGCTCTCAATAATGCCAGAACCGGTGCAAGCACCTTGGTGAAGACCCGCGGAGCCGAGGCGAGCCCAAAGGGCAACGCCACGAACTGGTAGTGATCCTCCGCAATGGCAAATCGAAGGTATCTCTGATGACCCTCGAATATGGGTATGTGAAGATACGCATCCTTCAAATCGATGGAGGCCAAGAATTCCCCCGGAACCAGGGCAGCCACCACCGAGCGCAGGGATTCCATGCGGAACTTGCGAACCCGCACAGAGCGGTTCAGAGCTTTCAAGTCCAGAATTGGACGAACCTTGCCCTCCTTTCTGGGCACAGTGAACAGATTGGAATAAAACCCCCGAAATCTGTCCCGATGAGGCACCGGAACCACCACTCCCTGAGCCCTCAGGTCCCGCACCGCCAGGCGCAGATCCCGCAGGCGCTCTGGAGACAGTTGTAGATTTGAGGGAAAAAATCTGCTCTCTGGCCGAGAGAGAAACTCGATCTTGTAACCAGATCGAACGATTTCCAGAACCCATCTGTCCCGCACACGGGCCAACCAGGGCTGAAGAAAACCGAGCAAGCGTCCCACCACCCCAAAACTGGGTGAGGGCGCCCCTTCAGGCCGAACTGTTATGGGCCGCAGGTCCGGATTGGCCGGACTTCTGTTTTCCAGACCAGGGCTTCTTCTGAGAGCCCTGGCCCTTGAACGGTTTGCCCTTGTAGTGCGGCCGAAAGGCACGAAAGGACCCCTGAGGGGGCCGAAAATTAGCATGCTTCTTCCCAGAAGCCCCCTTAGCCTTGGGGAAATGGGGCAAGAGAGTGCTCTTACCCCCAGTAATCCCCTTAATCAACACATCCAGGGACTCCCCAAAAAGGCGAGACCCATCATAAGGCAGATTGGCTAAGGTTTTACGTGAAGATTGGTCCACCGACCAACATTTCAACCAAACCAGGCGGCGAGACAACACCGCCACGCTGTGCACACGCGCGGCCAACGGAATCAGGTCCAGGTCCGCATCACACAGATACATGACACCCTGGTGGATCTGATCCACCATATCCAGGGTCGCCGCTGAGGCCGAATCGGCCACTAGGACGCGCCTAAGCATCTGCGTCCAACTTGCGATCGCCTGGGCCGCCATGAGAGAAGCAAACAGAGCCTTAAGCATAGAACCCGTAACAGAATAAGTATGACGGGCAAGAGACTCCAGTCTCCTATCCGTGGCATCACGGAAAATAGGGGATCCCTCTGCCGGGATCGCAGTGGCTTTGTTCAAAACCGCAATAGCATGATCTACCGGCGGAGGCACACACCACCGTTCATCAGTGGCAGGCGAGAAAGGATAACGCAGCTTAAATTTACTTGGTACCGCAAAAGGCTTGCGCAAATCGCGCCATTGGTCCTTAACAGCGCGCTGAAAATCAGCATTGCAGGGAAAGACCTGCGGCGTCCTGCGTTTTCTCTGCGTCCCATAAGCCGCCAAGGCAGCTGGGGGACACACCTCGTCCTGCAAACGTAGCGTCTGCTTAATGGAAGCAATCAACTCATCCATGATTGCAAGCTCTTCAGGCGAGCCAGGGGGAGAATTATCAACCCCCTCAACTTCAGCCTCTACCTCAGACCCCACTAGATCCAGAGAGGAGCGGGACCCCGATAGGGGGGTCCCCGCCAGAACAGCCCCATCACCTTCACCCTCAGAATCAGAGGACAGAGCAACTCTGGGCCGTTTAGTAGATTGAGCAGCCACCAGCATTTGCACCTGTGCAGCAAGGCCAGCCACAATAGTGGCCAAATCCCCCCCTGGGGGGGAAACAGCGGTCCCCTGGCTTTCCACCAAGACTGTGGGAAATTTGCCCTCCTGAGAATCCATTGCCCCTGTATGCCAGACAACCAAGGGTTAACTGCCCCCTTACAGCAAGCGCGGCAAGCGCAGCCCACCGCACCACACTCAGGCACAATGAGACCCCCACAGGGAATATACAGACTGAATACAGGCAATGGAACACAGGAATAGAAGGATAAAACCTGAGGAGACTCCGCTGCTGCTGCTGCCTCGATCGGTGCTTCCAGGAGAGAGGAAGTGATGCTGCCAGGGCGCTCTATGTAAGCCTATGGAGGCTACAAGAAAATGGCCGCCGTGCATGTAAACCATGCGGCCGGAGCGGGCGCCGGTAAAATGGCGCCGTTTGGCGCCGAAATCGCCGCTCCACAGTGCATAAAATCACACACAATATCATCCCATAATATGGATACATGTTAGATCGCCGCAGCGATCGCTGTATATGCCCCAACATGCCATTAAAAAACATGCCCCACAGCACACAGCTCCTCACACTGCCCAGCCTGACATACTCAGTGTCATACAGCTCCCCCCCCCCCTTGCAGCCCACAGCATGCAGCCGAGAGATAGGGAGACAAGCAGTGTGATTAAAGGCAGGTTACACAGTCCCAGACTGAGACCCCCCCAGACAGACAGGTCCCCACATAGATACACTTACCTCACATGGCGTGGGGAACCCGCACAGGCGAACAAGCCGCTGCACATGAGGCAGGGAGAGTCGCTACTCAAGACGCACACAATGGCGGTTCAGAAACCGCACAGCGTCCGGTGAGGTAGCCACCTCACCAATCATCCCTGCACCGAACAGGGATGGGTCGTTCACCGTGCCAGGAGCGTTACCTGGCTGAACGCTCGATGGCAGACTGGGAAGCCACTGACCCACGACCTGCGACCAGGGGGATCAGCCCGAGACCCAGTCCGCATGATCCTCTTCGTCCGAAGAACTAACTAATGCTGACAAAAATAACAGCTAAGTAAAGGTAGAGAGAAAACTCAAACAAAATATCAAAAAGAAGAAAGAGTCTGGGACAAAAAGTCCCAGCACAGAGAGAGCCAGCCACTCCTGACAAGCTAGACATTAAAACTGAGATATGGTTGCAGGAAGTAGGAGGGTATTGACTGAGGGGACCACCCCTTGAGGGTGGGATATGTTAAAGCTTTATTGTTAACATATTCTGTTGCCTAGCTACTCCTTCGGAGCAAAGTCTAATACCCCATATGTGACGAATATGAAGAGGCGGCGACTGTCGGAGGACGTAAGAGAAAAAGATATTTGCAACAGATGACAAAATCCAACAGAGTAAATAGTAGCCTTCAGAGTCCCATTCCTAGGCCTGTGCTCTCATCCTCATGTATGAATGTGTGTGTATGTGTGTAGAAGAATGACTGAATGCCAGCTCCTGATATGCCAGTGGGACACTGGGGGGGGGGTCTGCTAGGTAAACCCAAAAATACTCTTTGATCTCACTGTGAAAAGACTCCACTTGTAATACCCCCTCAAGTCTGATTACCATCAATAAATACCTTTTGTCA
This sequence comes from Pelophylax lessonae, assembly GCF_965119305.1. Taxonomy (NCBI): domain Eukaryota; kingdom Metazoa; phylum Chordata; class Amphibia; order Anura; family Ranidae; genus Pelophylax; species Pelophylax lessonae. Next base: position 86,695,230 of record NC_138769.1, on the reverse strand, counting down.
GGCCAATCTATATTTTACGATCCCCTGCGAGTAACTCCTCAGGTCTTTTGATATGTTAAGTGCAACTTGCCTACCAGCTGTGTTAGGCCATAATCCATATTTATACACATACATATACAGAATATCCTATATAAATAATGCAACATTCATAACTGACAGAACAGCGGTCTGCTGTGTTTATAACAGCAGACTGCCGTTCTGTCTCCACAGGGAGCGATTGCGGGTACCCGGCGGCAATCCGGGCCGCCGGACCCGCTGATCGGCTTTCACTGTGGCAAATGGGTGTGCGCCCCCGCTAGCAGTCCTGTGAAGCAACTTACAGTTACGTCATTTCGCAGGACAGAGCCGTCCTGCCACAGTAAAACTGCAGCGGGCGGTCGTTAAGAGGTTAAACTGTACCTGGGCACCACAAACTTAAACTGCCACTTTTAATATTCAACTCAAACCATTCACCCATCCATCTTTATGCTTTATTTGTTGAGAAACAACTTTGAAAAACACCAACTAGCATTTCTACCCACAGCCATCTTGAATAAGGGCAGATGATTCATATGGCATTTCCACAAATACTTCAAATGTAACATGGGTAAAGTCTATATACATTTTAAATACTTCCAAAAAACACAATTGCGAAACATGATGACATGTGCCAAATAATATTAAAAGACATACATAACAGAAAATGTATGTTTAAGTGTCCAGTGAGAAAGCAGTCCAAACAGGTGCATATCAATAAACTCCGTGTATTCCAAGATAAAGGAGTCACCAATCTTTCAACCGTATAGTGAATATTCTTCCAAAGACTAAATACTCACACCAAGAGGAAACGGCACCCCGTGTGAATGTTAAAATTTACAAAATTCCCACTCACCAGATGCTGTTGATTCTCCTTGCCATATTGCAATAGGATCAATAAAGCTTTGTGTGGTCCCTTTAACCAAAGTGAATGCTCCGATCAGTCTTGTAATCCCCCCTGCAAATGATTCAGGGACTCCAGATAAGATATGTCAGGAGAGAATAAAGAACGGAGAGCGGACTCCACATAGTGAAAAACCGTAAGGCCTTTATTAAAGCCCACTTTACGGGCTACACTTAGAGCAAACTAAACAATAAACAATGCCAGCGGTGTAAAAATTCTCCCATGTGGCCTCCCACACTAGTGAATAGGAGACGTGGGAAAGGGACAGCGCGCTGAATGTCAGCTTGCGTTCCACCTGCAGCGTGTAATGTCACCGCGTGCGCTCCTTAAAACTTAACACGTTTCGTCATTGGCTTGACGTCTTCAGAAGTTGGAAGGTACGCTACTTACTCCTCCAGATATACCTCCATCTCCCCGCCCTGACACCTGCCCCTCAATATTTTTATATATCTTTTACATATCAAAAATATTTTAATTGTGCACCTCCATTGTACCAGGCAGATTTCATTTCATTTTAGGTTATTTATGAATTTTTACCTAAATTTTTCGTGTATATATTTTTTCAATGTTTTTTATCTTCCTTTTTTGACTATTGTTCATGATATAAATGGTAATTTACCATTTGACCACTAGATGGCCTATATGAGCTAACTGCCCAATGTCATCTACTACATGGCCTTTAGATGGTATCTAAGAGAAGGCCAATAAAATAAATGAATTATGTCTCTTCAGTAGATGACATTTACCACCAGTTATATCAGTACACTTTGGTGTATGCCTTATTGTTTTTGGCAATTACTGAAGAAGTAATCTCAATTCTACTTTTATTGTCTGCCTTCAAGACATGGTGTAATATCCAAATATACCATGGGGTAGCAATTTTTGCTTTCAATGTGGCGTTAGCCATATTGGTTGAAAAGTTTCAAGTTTTTTCACAGGATTTTATATAAGCTTTTTATAGGATTTTATATATAATTCAATATCAGTGCATGTGATTAACTACGCGTCTATTGATATGCCTTGACAATTGGGAGGGGATCATCCCATAAATGGCATGACATCAGCTTGATTCTACCAGAAAATGTTGTATTGCATGAGGGGTGGGTATGTGGGTGGGGAGATGAAGGTATATCTTGAGGAGTACGTAGCATGCCTTCCAACTTCTGATGACCTCAAGCCAATGACAAAACATGTTAAGTTGGAATGCACGCAGTGACGTTACACAATGCAGGTGGAACGCGAGCCAGCATTCAGCACGCTGTCCCTTTGCACAGCTCCCATTCACTAGTGTGGGAGGCCGTATGGGAGAATTTTTACACCGTTGGCATTGTTTTATTTGTTTGCCCTAAGTATAGCCTGTGAAGTGGGCTTTAATAAAGACCTTACGGTTTTTCACTATGTGGAGGTCGCTCTCCATTCTTTTTTCCCTCATGACATATCCTATCTGGAGTCCCTGAATCAGTTGCGAGGGGGATTGCAAGACTGATCGGAGCATTCACTTTGGTCAAAGGGACCACGCAAAGCCTTATTGATCATATTTCCGTATGGCAAAGAGAATCAATAGCATCTGGTGAGTGGGAATTTTGTACATTTTACCGTTCACATGAGGTGCCGTTTCCTCTTGGTGTGAGTACTCAGTCTTGGGAAGAATATTCACTCTACAGTTGAAAGATTGGTGGCTCCTTTATCTTGGAATACACAGAGTATATTGATATGCACGTGTTTGGACTGCTTTCTCACTGAACACTTAAGCACACATTTTCTGTTAATTTATGCTTTTTAATATTATTTGGCACGTCATCATATTTCACAATTGTGGTTTTTGGAAGTATTTAAAATGTATATAGACTTTACCCATGATACATTTGAAGCATATATGGCATCGTAAGAAGTTTGAATAATTCTGCACTCACATATTATAAAATTGATTTCACTATTGAAGCAAGCGCTGTCGCAAGCATGGATTAAATCATCGAAAGCTGCCCTTTTACACAGTGGGGCTGCTTGTTTTTGTTTTGGGGAGAGAAGAAAGGAGATTTATGCAAACCATATATGGTTTGAATCTTGGCCGGTTCAGTAGGAACAGGACAAAATTCAAACCGTTAATGAATGCACCAAGGTAATCTACCAACCAAATTGGGTAGAACCAGCCTGCCGGATTCTCTTGCAATTATCGCTAGCAGCTGCTATCAATTATTACTGTCTTCTCCAGGGAGTGATGGCTTCCCCGCCCTCCTGCCAAGAGAAGACAATGGCCCAGCAGAAGGGATTCCCACATCAGCATGGTCGGTGTTGATGGGGGAATCAAGCTAATTTTTTTTTCCTGCAACAATTGCAGTGTATGGCCAGCCTTACCTAATCCTCCCAGCACAAGATCGGTCTGGCACCCTAGTCTTGAATTGTGGGCTGTTCCTGATATCAAGCCCAGAACAGGCCCCATAGACCAGTAACAGTCCAATGCTGGACCATGGGGAAATGCCATTTTCTGGTGGAATGAAGAATCACTTTCTCCTCACCCCTAGACAAAAAAACAAGCAGTTGACCTGCGCAGTAGGTGCACAGCCCCACTGCATTGGGAAAAATGGGATTTTGACTTACTGTAAAATCCATTTCTCTGATGTTCATTGATGGACACAGCTCCTGATATTCCTCACCATTGGGTTATACTGCCCCCTACAGGAGTAGGACATATAACATTATTAAACATTAGCCAGCCAGGCACCAGGAGTTCAACCAAACAACTGGAGCCTGCCTGAAAAAAAACAGCATACCCTCAAAGAGGATCAGGTCCTCTTAAACAGCAGCCTGCCAAATCTTGTGGCCAAAAGAAGCATCTGCAGATGCCAACACATCCACTTTATAAAACTTTGTAAAAGTGTGCACCGATGACGGGGTTGCCGCCTTACAAATCTGTGTCACTGACACCTGATGACGGAAAGCCAAGGAGGCACAAAGTGCCCTCATAGAGTGTGCCCTGACAGGGAAAGGAGGAACCTGACCCCTGATGGAATAGGCCTGAACCACCGCCTGTCTGTTCCATCTGGAAATGGTCGCAGAGGAAGTGGACAACCCTTTTCGATGTCCATCCATGAGCACAAAGAGTCTCACTTCCTGAAAGACTCCGTAGTTGCCAGATACACCCTAAATGCCCAGACAACATCCAAGGCATGCAAGGCAATTTCCTTCAGATGTTTAGGCCTGGAGCACAGTGAAGGCAATACAATGTCTTCATTCAAACGAAAATCAGAGACAACCTTTGGAAGGAACGATGGACAGGGGCGAAGAACCACCTTATCCCTGTGAATCACCAGGTAGTGTGAACGACAGGATAGCCACTAAAAACACCCCCTTCTGGGACAGCGTAAGCAGGGGAATCTCCCAAATATTTTTAAAGAGAGGCTTCTGTAGAGCTAAAAACACCAAATTAAGATCCCAAGGCAGCAACGGAGCCCGCACTGGAGGAACCAGATATCAGACACCCTGAAGAAAGGTACGCACCAAAGGTTGTTGGAAGAAGACCACCAAAACTGACGCCTGGCCCTTGATGGTACTCACAGCTAGTTTCTGTTCAACCCCTCATTGAAGGAAGGTCAATATCCGAGACAATGAGAAGGAATGAATAAGAACCCCAAGAGACTTACACCACGCAATGTACGTCTTCCACGTACGATGGTAGATCTTCCTAGAGGTAGATCTCCTAGCTTTCAACAGTGTAGAAATCACAGACTTAGATAAACCCCTACTGTTCAGCACCTGGCGTTCAACAGCCAAGCCGTTAAAGTCAGCGACTGTAAAGCAGGATGAAAGATCGGTCCTTGGGACAGCACGTCCTCCCTGAGAGGAAGCTGCCAAAGAACGTCGGTGACCAGCTGCACCAGATTAGCGTACCAGGCCTGGTGAGGCCAGTCCAGAGCCAGTAAGATGACCGGAATCCCTTTTGCCTCGATCCTGCAAAGAAGTCTTGGGAGAAGCTTGAGAGGAGGGAAAACGCCAGAGGATCCCTTGACCGAGCCACAAACCACTGCACCTTTCTATTGAGCCGAGACGCCAACAGATCCACCTCGGGTGCCCCATCAGAGACAATGCTGATAAAAACACCTCGGGATGAAAGGACCACTCCCCATGGTTCAATGCCTGCCGACTGAGGTAATCCGCCTGCCAATTTTGCATCCTGTGAATGTGTACAGCATAGAGGGCTGGAACGAACTGTTCTGCCCATCTTAGAATGCTGGCTACCTCCAGAGCTGCTAGGACACTTCTTTTGCCCCCAGTTCAGATCCCCTGAGCAGAATGCTTGCCGAGGACACCTCCCCAGCCAGACAGGCTGGCATCCGTGGTGACCACTGTGCAATACAAGGGGAGGAAGGAATTTTCCAGCCGAAGCATGAAGCCACCATATCAGGGACTCCTTTGTGCCCCCACTCAGCTGGATCTGATTGTCCAGAGACTGCAGAGTCTTGTCCCATTTGGTCAGAATTTCCCTTTGCAGGGACCTCGTATGGAACTGTGCAAACGGAACCGCCTCAAAAGGTAGACCCAATCACGCCAAGCATCCGCATGCAAGTCCAGAGGGATGACCATTTGTTGGACGGCAGGAGGTAATTGCAGCCTGCAATTTCTGGAGTTTGTCCAGAGGAAAGAGCACTCTGGCTAAGGCCTAGTCAAGAGTCAGGCCCAGATAGTCCAGCTTTGTGGAGTGAGCCAGAGTAGACTTCTGAAAATTCAGAATCCAGTCGAACTCCCACAGAGTTCGTATTGTAGTCTCCAGGTTCTCCACCACAGCAGAGGGAGACTCCGCTGGCAGAAGAAGATGGTCCCAAGTAGCCCAGTACCGCAATCCCCAGTTGGCATAGCAAAGTTAGCATTGGTGCTAACACTTTTGTGAAGACCCGAGCAGATGCAAGACCAAAGGGTAACGCCACAAACTGATAATGCTCCTCTACCACAGCAAAGCTGAGAAAACGCTGGCGACTGGCACATATTGGAACGTGAAGGAAGGCATCCTTAATATCGATAGAGGCGAGGAAATCCCCCTGACGTAGGGATGCCACCACCGTTCGAATTGACTCCATTCTGAACTTCTGTACCCAACACAAAGCAGGATTGAACGCACTTTGCCTTCCTTCCTGGGAACTGTGAACAGGTTAGAGTAAAAACCCTGAAAACCTTCCGAGGTCAGAATTAAACAGTAAGGTTCTATCAGGGATAGAGCCTGTATTCTACTGATTCCTCTTATTGGCACAAGTGCCACCAGGAGTACTGTTTTTAGTGTAAGGTATTTATCCGAACATTCCTCCAATGGTTCAAAGGGTGAAGAGAGGAATCCTTTGAGTACCATGGAGAGGTCCCATGTCGGACTTCTGCTGAACTTTATGGGTGTGGCTTTTCCCAATCAGAAATGGAATCTTCTTACGAGCCTGTCCTCTGCCAGCCTAATATCTATGTGGGAAGATAGTGCTGCCACTTGAACCTTCAAAGTGTTATGGGAAATTACCTTTTTGGCTCCTTTCTGTAAAAAAATCTAAGATTGTTGGAATAGTTCCCTTATCGGTGTCTCCTTTGTTCTCGTACCAGAAGGCAAACTTTTCCCTCACTTTTTCGTAGATGGCTCTAGTCACAGGTTTTCTGCTGGCTAAGATGGTGTCAATCACCCTGTTAGACAGACCTTGCTCCATAAACTCACCCTTTCAGGAACCAGGCCGAGAGCTTTATGACCTTGCGGTTCGGCTGGTTGACTGGCCCTTGCGACAGGAGGTTCGGCATGTCTGGAAGTGTTAGATGAAGCTGAATGCTGTGGTTGTTTTAAGTACTGAACCATGGTCTCTGAGGCCAATGGAGTGCAATAAGTATCACTGTAGCCTTTTCTCCCTTGACATTTTGTACCAACCTTTGTATTAGGGCAGGAGGGGGAATGCATAACATAGATGGGGCACCCAGCATTAGGTGAACGCATCTACTCTGAAGTTCCCAAGGAAGCTGCTTCTGTCTGATCTATAATGGTCATGGTGACTGCACATGCGATGCGAGTCACAACGCCAGCCACTTGATGGCTTAACAGCCTGGTTGATGCCACAAGCACATGTGACAGCTAGCAATCCAGGCATTCCAGAAATGTAACATTTTAGAGACCTAAATCTATGGGATTTGTTCTACTTAGGTCCCTTCCGCCCTTGTGTGCCCTAAAAGTAGTGCGATTTTGACTGGACTGAAGCAAAGCCTGTGAAATCTTGGTCTGTAGACCTCAAAATGAATGAAAGTTGGGCCAAAGTAGTGCAGGGACTGACTTGAAGTCGCTCAGATATGAATGGTACTCATTGGAAATTGAGTACGACTTGTCATGTGACTTGCAGTCCCAATTTGCAGGACAGGTCAAACAAGTGTGAAAAGGGCCTTATGATTCACTTCTGCTCAGGGGCCATATAAAAAGATACATATTGACTATATTTAAATATAGTGCCATAACAACCCAATCCAGGTATAAGGTCCGAGTAATAGCAAATAATGATAGACTGAAACATCCATAAACACTTCACATAAAATATGCTGCAGATTATCATGTGAATGACTTGGCTACCTCTGCGCCCTGGCCCGGGCTATACTATTGTATAAAACATAGACACTATGATATAATGTAGTGGCCCCACATTCTTAGCATAGGCACACCCTCTTAGTGCCATAACCTGAGGGCCGTCTCTACTGTTGGGATGTCTGCATAAAAACAATTGATTTTGAGGAGATAAGTGATATACCATATTCCCCTGAAGCTAAAGGACCGGAATCATGTCCTATAAGCTACCAGTGTCAGGACCAGGGAATGTGTCTGGCAATGCCTGAATGTGTGGGATATGATTGTCTACGGCAGGGGTAATGAATTAAAAATCAAGGAGGTCCAGTCGCTAAAATTTTCTTTGGGCCGATGTCCGAATCTCAAGTATGACTTGAGATAATATAAGTGGCATGCTGCTAGGCACATTTTATGTTAAGGGGCACTCTAATGGGCGCATTTTATGTTAAAATTTTATGTTAAGGGGCATTCTCATGGGCACAAAAAAAGGGGCCATCACTGTACTCATTTACATCAAGTGTCCCCATGACAGTGCTCCTTTACATCGGGTGTCCCCATCACAGTGCCATCTTACATCAGGCATTCCCGTCAGAGTGCCCCCTTACAATCAGGTGTCCCCATCACAGTGCTCCTTTACATCAGTTGTCCACATCACAGTGCCACCTTACGTCAGGCATTCCTGTCAGAGTGCCCCCTTACATCAGTTGTCCCCATCAGTGTGCTCCCTTAACATAAAATATGCCCATCAGAGTGCCCCATAGCATAAATATGTCCATCAGCATGCCCCTTAACATAAAATATGCTCTTTAGCGTGATCCTTAACATAAAGGGGCAAGCTGATGGGCACATTTTATGTTAGGGGCACTCTGATTGGCAGAACAAAATGTGCTCACCAGCGTGACCCTTAACATAAAATAAGGGGCACGCTGATGGGCACATTTTATGTTAGGGGGCACTCTGATGGGCACATTTTGTTAGGGGGCACGCTGATGGGCAAAACAAAAAATGTAAATCAGCGTTGCTCTTAACATAAAATATGCTCATTAGAGTGCACCTTAACATAAAATATGCCCATTAGAGTGCCCCTTAGCATAACATTTGCCCATCAGCATGACCTTTAGCATAAACTAAGGGGCACGCTGATGGGCATATTTTATGTTGGGGGCACGCTGATGGGCACATTTTATGTTAGGGGCCCGCTGATGGGCAAAACAAAACATGTAATTCAGCATTGCTCTTAACATAAAATATGCCCATTAGAGTGCCCCTTAACATAAAATGTGCCCATTAGAGTGTCCCTTAGCATAAAATAAGGGGCACGCTGATGGGCACATTTTTTTTTTTTTAACGGGGTACTCTAATGAGCACAACAAAATATGCCCATCAGTCTGAACACTTTATAAAACTCTCATAAGCTTTAAGAAGTGCAGCTATTGTATTAAACCACACCACATTGCTTTCTCCCTTTAACATGTGCCCCACATACCTTTAGGGCAGGAGTCCGCAAGCTGTGCCAGGAGCCGTGACCTGCAGGGGGGCGCAGCGCGCACATAATGTCACGCCCCAACTCGCAGCCGGCTGGGAGTGAGCCGGGAGCCACAGTAAGAAGGAGGGGGCGTGGCGCACACACAGGACGTCACTGGTTTCTGGGACAACCGCGGTCTAGTTACAGGTAGCGGCCTCGCGGTCCGGGCAGAAGCATTGTGCGGTCCGTCCATGGGCCGCGGGCCACCATTTAGTGACGGCTGGTCTACGGGATGAAGCCTCAGGAGCTAGGTCTCCTGCACAATCCATATACATGGACAGATACAACCCTGTCAGGCTCCTGCCCAGAAGCCTGATCCTCAAACCAGGCGCACACACACGAGTACACGTCTATGTATAAAGACAACCATATTGCCAACTGCATATAGTCGGAGTAAAGCAGTACGTGTATAATAAATGCTTCCTAGATCATGGCCCATATATGGCTGGGGCCCATGCAAGAGGTAGACTATCGGTAGTATCAATTAAAAACAGAGTCACGGATAATTGGCAAAAGCCTTGATCTGCGACAAGGAGAACTTTGGTATTGAAAATCTAGTTGCGAATGTTCAATAGTCTACTTCATGTCCATGTCAATGTTCAAACAATATCATAAATGTAGATATAATAACATATTTGAGACGTCATATACTGCAGAATCATCAGAGAAGTTTTAGCAGCCAAGACTCTTGGGCCCCCCCATGTGTAATTGCCATCAGACTATAGTCAAAGGGATGCAGTAGAAACAACTGAACCCCCATGTCATTATATAAAACATATAAGAATAAAGCGTTCCGTATAGTGCACAATCCATGCTTGAAAACTTTTGAAAAAAAAAAACCTGCTTATAAAAGAAGGCTCATTAGAAACACAGCCTAGATGGAGCAATAAGTCATGAAATGCACAATCACAGATGCAAATTTCACATAAAACATTAATTTGCAAAAACAAAGGAAATATAGTTGAACTACAGCCACCAGAGATCCTGCCCCCAATCTATCCACTTTAAGTGTATGTTTAAGATAGACATAAAATACTAGCATACTGCAGAACCCTGAAGACAGTCATGGTGCATTCAACTAAGAGATACCCCCTTGTCTGCAATGCATACGCAATTAAGGTATATGCTATTGAGCAGATAGCAGAATCCAAGACCTAGATGAAAACCTGCTCTGTGGCTACCATGCATTATATAACTATCCAGTGGAAGTACTGGGGGACTTCAGGTAAAAAAACGTGAGGGTGAGCACACAAAGTGGTGTGTATAGTGGATACTAGTAACCCATGATAGGTACAGCTTCCACTCCTCCTTGACCCTGGCCAAATGTTTAGTTGGAATGAGTTGCCCATAGAGAGAATAACACTGACGTAAATTGAATATCTCTCTCAGGTGAGAATCACCCAAAGTTTTTCAGTTCCTGAGGTCTTAGGCTGGCCATACATTATACAATCCCTAATTGTTGGGGAAAAAAGGTGGCTAGGTTTTTTGTACCAGATGTAGTCCCCCAGGATCCAAAAGGAGGTGATTGGGACAGGAGGCTCTTACAGCGGGAGACCCTCTGGATAGAAAAACTTAATGCCACCATTCCACACAGCCTCAATGAGGTTTTGACCTACAAAGCATTCTTTATAAAAAAAAAAAAAAAAAAAAAAAATTTTGTAAATATTTTATATCTTTTCATGTGACAACACTGAAGAAATGACACTTTACTACAATGTAAAGTAGTGAGTGTACAGCTTGTATAACAGTGTAAATTTACTGTCCCCTCAAAATAACTCCACACACAGCCATTAATGTCTAACCGCTGGCAACAAAAGTGAGTACACCCCTATGTTAAAATGTCCAAATTGGGACCAATTAGCCATTTTCCCTCCCCGGTCTCATGTGACTCTAGTGTTACAAGAACTCAGGTGTGAATGGGGAGCAGGTGTGTTAAATTTGGTGTTATCGCTCTCACTCTCTCATACTGGTCACTGGAAATTCAACATAGCACCTCATGGCAAAGATGCTCTACATAAAGATGGCCTAGGCTATAAGACGATTGCCAGAACCCTGAAACTGAGCTGCAGCACAGTGGCCAAGACCATACAACAGTTTAACAGTACAGGTTCCACTCAGAACAGGCCTAGCCATGGTCGACCAAAGAAGTTAAGTGCACGTGCTCAGCGTCAAATTCAGAAGTTGTCTTTGGGAAATAGACGTATGAGTGCTGACAGCATTGCTGCAGAGGTTGAATGGGGTGAGGGGTCAGCCTGTCAGTGCTCAGACCATACGTCGCACACTGCATCAAATTGGTCTGCATGGCTGTCATCTTAGAAGGAAGCCTCTTCTAAAGATGATGCACGAGAAAGCACACAGTTTGCTGAAGACAAGCAAACTAAAGCCTCGTACACGCGTACCGATCGTCGGCTGAACGATCGGCCGTCTTTTGTCCAGGGCTGTCGTGTCTGTTGAAAACTGCAAAAGACTGCACACGAATTTTGTCGGCCAACAACAGCCGACTGCAGAAGTGATGTCATGTGATGGTTGACTTTCCTTGTCTTTTTTCTTTTCTGAGCATGCCCAGTCTTGCTAATCTGCTGTCTGTCGGCCGAAATCTGTACTGACTGGCGAACAATCGGCCGTTCTGGTGACGGCCAACAAAAATTTTAATGCTTGCACGACAGATTCTGTTCGGCCGAAAATTCGCTGTCGGCTGTCGGAAGCATCATACTAACAAGCCTACAATCGGCCGATCGGTCGTCGGCCGAATATTTACGGCCGACAATCGGTACGTGTGTATGGGGCTTTAGGAGATGGGTTACTGGAACCATGTCCTGTGGTCTGATGAGACCAAGATAAACGTATTTGGTTCAGATGGTGTCAAGCGTGTGTGGCGGCAACCAGGTGAGGAGTACAAAGACAAGTTTGTCTTGCCTACAGTCAAGCATGGTGGTGGTAGTGTCATGGTCTGGGGCAGCATGAGTGCTGCTGAGACTGGGGAACTACAGTTCATTGAGGGAACCATGAATGCCAACATGTACTGTGACATACTGAAGCAGAGCATGATCCCCTCCCTTTGGAGACTGTGACGCTGGGCAATATTTCAACATGATAATCACCCCAAACACACCTCCAGGACGATCACTGCCTTGCTAAAGAAGCTGAGGGTAAAGGTGATGGACTGGCCAAACATCTCTACAGACCGAAACCCTATTGAGCATCCTCATATGGAAGGTGGAGGAGTGCAAGGTCTCCAACATCCACTAGCTCATGATGTCGTCCTAGAGGAGTGGAAGAGGACTCCAGTGGCAACCTGTGAAACTTTGGTGAACTCCATGCCCAAGAGGGTTAAGGCAGTTCTGGGAAAAAAATGGTGGCCACACAAAATATTGACACATTGGGCACAAATTGGACATTTTCACTTAGGGGTGTACTCACTTTTGTTGCCAGTGGTTTAGACATGAATGGCTGTGTGTTGAGTTATTTTGAGGGGACAGCAAATTTACACTGTTATACAAGCTGTACACTCACTACTTTACATTGTAGCAAAGTGTAATTTCATCAGTGTTGTCACATGAAAAGGTATAATAAAATATTTACAAAAATGTGAGGGGTGTACTCACTTTTGTGAGATACTGTATGTCCTGCCGTCCATTGTGTTTTTTAGGAAATTTTGGTGTGTACTTTTATGTATATCTATGACTTATCTGTATGATGCCTTAATCACTTGGCAACCGCCCACTGCATATACACTGCCGCAGGCTGGCTCAGCTGTACGAAGCGCCATACCTGTAGGGCGATCCATGGGAGCGCTCTTAGGGGTGGGTGAGCGCGGGCACGCTCTCACCCCCCCACTAGGCAGCGGGTATGTCGATGCACGGGACCGGCCGCACCAATTGCTGTGGGCCATCCGCAATCGCTGCCCAATGAGAGAGGACGGTTAGCTGTTGTAAACACAGCTGACCGTTCTTTTCTCTGGAATGATCAGAGTGCCTGTGATCCTTCTATATAGGATCACAGGTCTCCATGATCATTTCACAAGCCCATCCCCCCACCCCACAGTTAGTAAACACTTCCCTAGGCTCACAATTTAACCCTTTGATCACCCTTAAGTTAACAGCCCTCCATGCTCACCAGGGGAGTGTGTTGGGCCTGAATCGCTATTGGACCTGGGTGACGTGCTGTTTCTAGGTGAGCTCAGACATCCCCTACTAGCTATTATTTAAAAGTGTTTTCACTGTGCCCATATTCTATGTTGTATATTTATTCATTGGTATTACCTATTTACATGTTATCATTACCTTTAAAGAGCGTGTATATACCTATCATCCTGAAGAAGCGGACCACCACTGCGAAACATGTTGAGAAATATACACCTTACATGAATTACTGCCCTTTGTCTTTACTATAATAAGTATTCACTGGATGTCCCATGTTATATTAGCCTTTTTTTGTCTAATGAACTATTGTTAGACTACTTGTCTATGTTCCTTTTTAAAAAAGCATTTTGTGCTTAATAAATTTTGTATGTTTTTCTATAAACCTCTTGTTATGAAATTTCTGAATCATAAGTGCAGCAAAAGTCCACCCACCCTTCTGGGTTTTCCCCTCCTTTTTTTTTTAAGTTTTCTTGGGGACAATAGTCTCTCCTCCTCATTCTTTTCAATATTGATATGAGCACCAATTATCTTTGTTTATTTCAGACCTACTGTTTAAAACAATCCCTAATTGGACACAATTGAAAGTGTTGTTTAGTTTTGACCTCATATCATACAATCTTCAGTAAATGCAAAAGGAAAAATTGCACAAGATAAGTGAACATGCATGTCCAGGCTCCAGGTCAGGCTTGACCGTAAATAAAAGCTGCTGATATCCTGAGCCTGAAAATTTAGCCAGAGCAGTCAGAAGTGCCTGTGATAACAAGCAGTCATTAGGCACAGGTTTGTCTATGCAGCCCTTGCATAGACAATTTTCCAAGATCCAATCAATTATATATTGCAGGATCCACACAAAAATCAAGCACAAAGATCTGATTGCATGCAGACTGATGGGAAGATGAAGGTGTCTGGCTTCTTTTACAGAGGAGACTAACGCTTTTAGGACTCCCAGGAATTATTTTGCCACAGGTTGGCTTATGCACTTTAGGCAAAGATTTTGGCCCAGCTGGCTGCCATTTTCCCCTCAAAGGAAGCACATGCTTAGGGAGGGAATGGGCACAACTGGTCTTCAGCCAAAAATCAATGTGCATAGTGGTTTGGTAAGCATAGAGGTAGCCTCAGCATGCTCTGGCTTAACTTGGGAGCAGTCCTGGCAAGTAGGACCTACAGGATAAGGTGGGGAGTCATTCTGACTTGGTCAGTCTCAAAAAAAAAGTGCAGCCTAGGTACCTTTAATTGCTTCCTGCTCCGCCCCACCCTGTGTAGGTTGGTGGACATACCTGCATCGCCAACATCCTGGTATTCTCAAGTCAGCTTCTGCTTGTGAAATCAAGGCATTTATCTTCTGTCCTACCACGAGGATGCTGCCCAGAATGCCAACATGGTATGCCTGGACAGGTACCCTAAGGATGGAAGGACCAGACATGCTCCCTTGCCCTCGTCACAGCTTCAGCTGCGTCCTCCATCCTCAGGGTCTCATGCACAAATGTAATCAGTGCATCCACCAGCCCCTTCTCATGCATGGTTGCAGACATGGAGGAATCATCCTCACTATCAGAGGATTCCAGGCGTGTAGTTGCAGACCCAGCAGGATGACCCACATCCACAGCAGCTGAATCAGATTCAGGATCGGATAAGGCAGGGGGTGCTTTTTGCTAGCACATCACCCAAAAGCCACCTCCTCCCAGAACACAAGGGAGTACAGGACCACTGTCAGTGCATGGCTGGATTGTTACGGCCCTACAGCCTCAGAGAGGATCAGGTGGGTAAATGTGCTGCAAAGTTTCCATGAGTCACCAGGGGGACCGCACAAAAAGTGTAAAAACACTGCTAAGGGACAAACTTGACTGCGATGGCAGCAGCACAACGTTGCCAGGCACAAAGTGATTCTCAACAGAGAGGGAGAGGTCCCCACCAGACTCAGCACCCACAGAAAACAGGCACCTGCAGCCACCAGGAGATTATGCACTACACGTGCAGCGATCAGGAAGTAAAATGATCAAAGACTCAGCACCGGGTGATGAGGGGCTCCCACCGCCAAAATCACCGTCCACAGGGCTCTACTGTCATGGCTGCTGCCATTTCCAATGGCAAACCACAAGAAAATGGCTGTGTATACAAACACACAGGCTACAACAAAATGGTGGCACCACAAGGCTTACAGGGACCCAGGAGGGAGACCAGGCCTCAAGTACAGATCCAGGCAGGACAGGGGAGCCCTGGGGGGTGCGGCAGGTACAACTCCCCTTTGCACAATCAATCATCCGGTTGCCGGCGGCACACAGCCCTGGCCCCCAATCAAATAGCCCCAGCGTGGAGTGGGGGCAGGATGAGGGAATTGGTGGGGGGGTACCTGCGGGAAGGAGGGGAACCTGGGGACTCGGGGTGTCCGACCGTCCTAAGTCCACCCAAAACCCTCAAGGGGAAGAGGGGGGGTGACAGCTGCTTACCAAACCCGCAACCAGGCAGGCACCGCTCCAGACAGAACCACTCTCCATCAAAAGAGGGGGGGGCTGTCAGCCAGGAGGAATGATGCAACTTGGTCATACGTGACCTCGCGAGATGTTTACTCACAGGCCAGCCCACTTCCAGTGGGGCTATGTTGCGGTCGACCTAGCGCAGAGCTGTGGTCTACATGCGCTCTCAGGCCAGACTGGGGTGTCCACTAGAATTAGATTATCCAGTCTGGGAAAAAAATGGGAGAAAAAAAAAGCGGTTTAAAAAAAAAAAAGAAAAAAAATTGCCAGGACCAGAGAGCCCAGCAAGGAACCAGGTCCTTACTTCTGGCTAGTCAGAAAAAGGACCTATAGCAGAGATGGGGCATATACCACCAAGGACTGCCAATAGGTGGAGTCAAGTTCTTTTTTCTGCCTTGTGTCCCACTCCTGTAGGGGGCAGTAAAACTGAAAGGTTCAAGAATCCTGAAAGCCGTGTCCGTCGATGAGCAAAAGATAAAACACTTTTTTTCCTGAAGTCAGGCAAAAAAGTCTTCAGGCTGGAACCACGCCCAGTTACGGATGAGGCTCACAGCAGGGGCTCAGAGCATCTCTGTTTTCAATTTCAAGCCCAAATTTTTGCCTGCATTCGGACCTGAAACTGAGCCAAAGATGCACAGGAACACTGTGCACTCTGCTCCACAGCTGCCACAGAAATGTGTGAACCGGCCGAGAGCCGAGCACTCTCTCTGGTCATGCAAATTTATGCGAGGAAACCCATATCCAATTCGCACTAGTGTGAACTCAGCCTTAATCTCTGACATGCAGGACATGCTTAGCCAATAAAGACCCTCAAACAAATGAAAGAAAAAAAAAAAACATGAAGACTACTGGAATGTAAGACAATTTGATCTAGGCCGGAGACTGGAAATCAACTAAAGTAGTGTTAAGAAAGAAAAACTTACATCAACTAAACATAATATACCTATTTACTAAGGTTAGCAGCATAAGGATTAAAATTGATAATGTTGATTGAGGGAGTTTAGTTCCACTTTAAAGTGTGTGAAAAAACAAAAAATGTGCATGGTTTTATGGGGACAAACTAATCCTTTAATATAAAAGATCACAGTAAGCAAAAAGGCCACATTGTAAAACATATGTAGCACATTTGCTTCAAAAGTTTGTTTTCTATCAAGCTCTACATGTACAAGAGGTTGCCATTTTGTACTACTTGAAAGCAACTTTAAATAGGAAAGAATATAATATCAATGCTTTCTCAATAGTTATATTGAGCTGAGGAGCCAGGTGGGCTCAGCCCACAAATGGCTACCTCTATTGTCTTGAGGTAAAGGGGTATACTTCAGATGCACCTGTCATTTACTGTCCAATGATATTGAGAGAGAAAGTAGCCTAGAGAAGAGGTAAGCATGTCTATACTTTCTATAATATTATATGGATGGTTACACATAAAATAAAAAGCCTTGGTAAGGAAGTAGGGGCACAAGAGAAGTACACCTATCCTTTAAGCCGTGTTCCATCCAGTTTGCATATTGACTGCTTTCTGCCAGCAGGAGCCAGCCTCTTAGGGCATTTAAGCACTGGAGATTAATAGGGGGCTCCTAAACAAGTGATCGCTCTGATCGACTGAACAAGATCATGATTGAAAACACAAACTGAGCTGGCAGTGACAGCATAAAATAGAAGCACCAGCTGTATGCAAAGGGTTAAAGCCAACTGCCATGCTGCCACATATGCATAATGATGGCAGGAAGGGGTTAAGATAGCAACACAGGATAGGAAATTTGTGGGAAAATGTCTGAACGTTCTCATTTAGCAAGGTTATGGTATATGTAGTAGGTCAACTGGAATTGTTTTGCAATGATGAAGACCTTTTACAGCTTATCCAAGCCACTTCTTCAGTTCTAAAGCAAGTAAGTCATCCGAATTCAAACACCATAGAATGTATCAAGACAGATGCTGGTTGTCCAAGAACAGCAATGGAGGTGTGAAAGTTATGTGGAACTCCCCTGTTATCAAGGAATAAGATTATGCAATCAGAACATGTCTTTACAAACTTTTATACCTCCCAACCAGTTCTTGGGCAATCATCTCCAACACACCCCATTGGTGATAGTATTACAGTGTCTGTGCTACCTATGTGGATATAAATGCTGCAATCTATTCATATCACTCATTAGTACTGAACCAGCGTGGATGAGCTGCGAGACCCTTTCAGCAATACAAAACGAGTCCAGCTGAATGTGAACAACTAGATAACCTGTGAAAGAGTTTAAAGGACAAGTATGGCCAATTCTCTTTTTAGCCATGCTTGCCTGCCTAGAGTTAACAGGAGTGCATTTCGTTTTTTACTGTGGCAGATTGTATCCCGCTGTTGGAGGACGTCACAGAGCCAGTCTAGGCTTGGCAGGGATCCTGACAATATCGGGATAGCTCAAATGCCCGACTGGCAGCTGGCTTAAGCTCTCGACATACCACTGAGAACCAGCTGCTTCTGCCCCCTCCACAGCCTGCGCTCCAGTGACTGAGTCAATGAAGACAGAACTGAGCGATCAGTGGACATGCGATTGTTCTGTTCCCAGTCTTAAAGCCAGCATGGGACAGCTGCAGCATCAGATCAATGTTGAAGCCATAGAGCAGGGATATGCAAACTGTAGCCCTCCAGCTGTTGCAAAACTACAAGTCCAATCATGCCTCTGAGTGTCATGCTTGTGGCTTTAAAGAGTCTTGCTATGCCTCATGGGACTTTTAGTTCTGCAACATCTGGAGGGCCACAGTTTGCATATGCCTACGAGTATAGATTTTTTTTTTTTTTTTAATTCTCTTAAATCTGGTACAAGAGTTACACACCTTAAAATAGAAGGTGAAGTGTTCAGTTCATCACCTGTCTTTAGTATTGGTTTCTACTACCAGCAATCTTGATGCTTTACTCTACCCTGCAGAATCTTTGATCAATTAAACTCATCTCTCCCCCAACATCTTCAAGATGCCATGGTAACATGCTTAGTAAGTAGATGTAAACCCCAACTAGAGAACATTTTGTTTGCTTAACAGATACAGTACTTCTAAAGACTGCAGTGATGCTGATCTCCTCCAGCCTCATACAACCATTTCCAGTTTACTTGTGCTTACTTTGATTGCATATTTGCTCAGGACAGATATCCTGATAGTGACAGCAGTGGACTATATCTGCAATCTGAGTGGGGGCATGCTGCTAACAGTCAACCCCCGGGGGGGGGGGGGGGGGGGGGCATGAAACAGGGTGATAAATCAGAATCACAAATTTGGGGGGGGGGGGCGCAAGGTTCACCCTATGACAAAGTGCCTGAACAAGGACATTCAGGGTAGGATCACAAGGGATTAAATGAAAGTGATAGAACTATTTTAAGTAAAGCTTTGATATACTTCCAAACTAAGAAAAAAAAAAAAAAGAGGGGGGGGGGTGGACAATTACAGAACTCTGAAAAAGCAAAAAGCAAACGTGTGAAGAGATGAAGATGAAGGCTTATATTTTTAAACTCTTGGACTGCATTCTAGGGGCGAGGCTAGTCACTTTTAGTGAATTTAAATGTTTTTTCAGGGCAGTAGTGAACCAAGTTAAGGGTAGGTTGCAGCTTGCACCAGAAAGGGATTGCCAACTTTTTTTTTTAAACAGCAAACGTCATAACTTGCCTGCACTATGCAATAAGTTTGCATAGAGCAGCCCCAACCCACCTTTTCTCAGGTCTCCTGCCGACACTACTGGCTCCTCCCCACTGCCAAGTGCCCACTATAGCAAGCTCCTTGCTCCAGGGGAACTTGTGCAGGCCACGCTGGTTCTGTGTGCACATTAAAACAGAGCAATGGCTCGGCCCTGCCACCCCCGCTCTCTCCTTACTGTGATTGACAGCAATGAGCACTAATGGCTCCCCTGCTGTCTGAGCCAACAGGGAGGGAGAGAGCGGACAGAACCTCTGTTCCCCCTGCACAGTGCTGGATCTAGACTGGTCTCAGACAAGTATAAGGTGATGCTGGATGTGGGAAGCTGAGCATTGAGTGCCGGTTCACATTCTTGCGGCTGTGGCGATCGCATGTAATATCAGAGCGCACTGCTCCTTCATTGCATGCGATCGGCTGTGCGGTGCGAATTCAGCCATACACTTTGTATGGCTAAATTCGCACTGCACCCGCACCAAAGTCGCACAGGACCCTTTTTTTCAGCCGCATCAGGATCAGATCGCACAGTGGTTCACACTTGTGCGATCCGATCCTGTGCAAACTGTAAAGATCGCACTGCAATATGCGATCAAACTGGGGGTGTTGTTAACATTTCATTGACACCCCCAGCGTATCGCATATGGCAGTGTGAACTGCCAGGGGTGTGTTTGCGATGCGGGAACAGCCTGCGAATTTGCAGCCTTCAAGCATCGCATAAGTGTGACCCGGCACTGAAAGTTTATTTTACCTTAATACAGAGAATGCGTTAAGGTAAAAATGTCAGCATTTACAACCACTCGAATCTTATCACAGACAGCATTTTTTTTTTTCTTTCATTAGGTTAAAATAAAAGCTCGTGTCTTTCTGATCATATTACATATTGTTTGCTACGAAATGACAGGTGCACAAAAAGTTACCTTATTTTCAAATGTTAGAAAAAGGCATCTTGGATTATAAAGCGCAAAACAAAAGCTTTAAAACAAAATATGAAAACAATACTTTATAGTGTTAAAGCAGAGGGGGGGAAAAAAGCAGTTGATCTTTAAAAAAAAATATATATATAATAATGACAAGGACCGGCAGATTAATAAACCAGAAAAAAAAAAGTAATGGGCGAGGGAAGTCATTCTAGCTGAGATGACAAATGTTCATTATTGGAAGGGAGCGACAACCTGACTAAAAAGTGTAAATCACTGATAAGTTCATATTCAAAATATATAAAATATATCATGCTCCCTTAAATTAAGGGCTCTTGCAAAGAAACTTGTAATACGAAAAGTTAACAAGTTCCAAATTTGTTAAAGTCCTCTGTAGAAAATCATGCCAAACACTGTACAGTCTGAAAATAAAGGGCTTCGGGCTCCGGAGAGGCAGGGGTCTCACACCCTAGAAGTTTTGCCCACCAAGTGCTCAGTTGTCTTTCTCTGATTGCAGTGATGCTGTTGCCAAAGCTACGGCTGTGACTGGCTGTGCAATGCCATGTAACTGCAGCTTGGCCATTTTCTTTTGCTCACACTCCGACACTAAGCGGCTCAGCTCAGCTGCACTGTAACCAATCAGAGTCTTCAGATCGCACACAAATTTGTAGACAAATCTCTTCCCTTGAACTTTACAGATCATGTCACCGTCATAGTAATATCTGGGAGAAGGTAAACAAATGAAAAAGCCAAATTAAAAATACTGTTTTCATAAAATTATATGCATACCCATCTCTTTATATCTTCCAAAACTGCTACACACGTCAGATTGTAATTTTAAACATTAAAAACGTCCTTTTCCTTTCAATTTGCTATGCGGTTTTAAACACAAGGAAACCTGGAGGCATTTCTGTACACAGCTGTTTTATGGAACTCCTCTCAAAAATATAATTTCCTGCTTGTGGAACTGGCTCACCGATTTTCCCAGAAGTCTGCACTAAGATACAGGTCAGATTTTAGGCGTCCTCTGCAGCAAACATTTCATTCTTGGTGAGATACTCCCAAAGAGTCAATCACATTAAGAGATTGACACTGCAATTTTTCTCAAACTTTGTAACCAGGTAATAAAGCAAAAAATAAAGCAGGGTGCCACATAAGCATCAAAAAATTAAAAAAACATTTTGGAAAATTTTTATTAAATCTTTACTTGCATAAAAGAAACCTGTATACAGCTCTAGGGTGCGTGTGGCATGCATAGAAAACAGCTCTCTGGTCTGGGTGACGCGGCAGCAGCTAAGCATAACAAAGCACCCACTCAAGAAAGTAATCCGCGACGTCTCTCGCTTACAGAAGTGGTATAGAATGGTGGGTCGCAATGCAGTTCATTTTCAGTAATTTCCTCACTTTGTTTGGGTATGGGACAGAAAGTGAAAAAAAATCTCCACACTGGGACACAGATTGTGGGGAGGGGGGGGGGGGGGATCTGGTGGGTTATAACCCTCCCTTACTCTATCCAAAATAGAAAGAAAAAAAAAAAAAAAAGTTTTGCCTATAGTTCTACTTTAAAGAGGAACTTTGGTTTTTCTTTTTTAAAATGTCAGAAGCTTAAAATCACTGTAGGAATTTGGCAGTCCCACACAAGTGAGGTCCAAGATTGGATGGACCTTGCCCTCCTTCCTGGGAACAGTAAATAAGTTTGAATAAAACCCCTGAAAACGTTCAGAATCTGGGACTGGTACAATGACTCCTTGTGAGAGCAGATCCTGATCCGCCCCGAGAAGGCCCTGAAGCCGGTCCAGGGAAAGGCGCAGGTTGGAAGGAAAGAACCTTTGCTGGGGGCAAGGACCAAAACCTGATCTTGTAACCAGACCGGGTCAACTCGCAGACCCATCTGTCTTTTATGAAAGAGGTCCACAGGTCCGGAAAGAAGCGAAGATGTCCCCCCCCCCCACCCCATGTACAGGTGAGGGCACCCCTTCAGGAAGAAGAGAATTTGTCTGCGGGTCCAGCGGAGCCCGCTTTTGACTTACTAACCCAGGGTCTCTTGGAACCTCCCAAGAGGGCATGGGAGGTCTTTGAACTCTTGTCCTGCGACCCTGCAGAACGAAAGGGGCGCTTGCGAGCCGAGAAGACAGGACCACGTTTGCGGCAAGGCTCTTTGGTTTTTGTACCCTGCGGAAGTAGGGAGCTCCTGGCTCCCATGAGACTTCTTATGATCTCTTCCATGGAAGCTGCGAACAAGTGGTCCCCCACGAAGGGGAGATCTGTCAGCACCTTTTTGGAGGCCTGGTCCGCATACCAGCATTTCAACCAGATCATGCAGTGCAGAGTGACCGCTGTCACGACACCCTGCAGGCTAAAGGGGCCGCATCCAGGGAGGCATCACAGATATACTGTAACCCACCAGCTCAGGGGGTTGCTGACACCCTTCTAAATCCGGACGCAAAAGCTTCACCCATTCCGTTAAGGTCTGAGAGACCAAGGTTATGGCAAAAACCGGCCTCAAAATTGAACCTGCCACGGTGAAAAGGTATCGGACCAAGGAGTCAGCCTTCCTGTCTACAGAGTCTTAAGACGGAGCATCCCCCACTGGTAGCAATGTGATCTTATTCAACCTGGAAACCTGAGAAAAACATCACCGGTGGAAAGGTCAGTTTCTTGAGGGACTCCTCAAAAGGATACCTCTTAGCGAAACGCTTAGTTATCCCAACCACTGACTAGCGACAACCTCGTCGAAATAGGCAGGAAAGGGGAACACCTTAGTCACCTTGGATGGTTGTGGGTGCCAAATTGCATTGGCGCGCACTAATACAATCAGTGCCTCCACAAGTGCCTTTTCCTGCGCAAATGTAGTGGAAGAGGAATCATCCTCACTATCAGAGCACCCGAAGTGCGTGGACGCAAACCCCCATGGGCTGACTCGCATCCGCGGCAGCCAATTCAGCCTCAGTCTGAGGATGCAGAGGAAGCAAGTGAAGGCGGGGGGCGCTTTTTACTGGATCTCTTTTGGAGAGCCACATCCACTTTTGGCACCAGTGACTGCAGGACCACCGTCATGGCCGCCAGGGCAGACTGAGACCCAGAGGGCTCCGCAGCCTGAGAGGGGATCAGGTGGGGAGATGTGCTCCAAAGACTCCATGAGTCATTAGGTGGACCCAACAAAAAAATGTGTAAAACACTGCAAGGGACAACCCCCACCACGCTGGCAGCACCACCCGGTCACCAGGCACAAGCACCAAGTGATCATCAGCAGAGGGAGAGAACCCCACCAGACTCACCACCCAGCAGAAACAGGCACCTGCAGCCACCAGGATAGTCTGCACTCCACCTGCAGCGATCAAGAAGTGAAAGGATCCAGGAGTCAGCACCAGGGCATAAGGAGGGGCTCCCACCACCAATATAGCCACCCACAGGGCTCCACTGTCATGGGCGCTGCTATTTTCAATGGCAAACCACTGCAAAATGGCCACTGGACTACACAAACATGGCCATTGTGTATAGAAACACAGGCTACAACAAAATGGTGGCACCAGGAGGCTTACAGGGATCCTGGCTCCTACCAGGTACAAACAACCCCCCGCCCCCAAGTCAATCACCCGTATGCCGGCGGCGCACCCCCCCCCCCTTCTGGCCCCAATCGCCAGCATAGCGCCCTACCCCCAACCCCCAGTAGGTGGACCAGACCGCCCCAACATATGTGAAGGGGGAAAGATGAGGGACCGTCCCAAGGAGGGGCCCATGTCCACCCCAAAACCCTCCAGAGGCAGAGTGAGACAGCTAATCAGCATACCAGGATTGCTGGCCAGGAGGAACGCTGGTTGTACATGACCTCACGAGGCGTTTAAGGGCTCTTTCACACGGGCGTTCCTTTTTTTTTGCCCGATCAGGTCCTTTTTTTTTATGTAACGGAAACGGATGACACTTGTGTCATCCGGTCCGTATGTCCGTTTTTCATCCCATCCGTTTGCGGATGAAAAACTGACATAATGCATGTCTATGTAAATACGGATGTCTGCGGATGACACCACTAACATCCGTTTTTGCTTCAGTTCCGTTTTTTGAAAGGAAGAAAAAATAGGGTTCTCCTCCGTTCAAAAAAACTGAACTGAACTGAACTGACAAAAAACGGATGTCAGAGGATGATCATCTGATGACATCCGTATTTACATAGAGATACATTATGTCCGTTTTTCATCCGCAAACGGATGGGGTGAAAAACGGACATACGGAACGCCCGTGTGAAAGAGCCCTAACTCGCAGGCCAGCCACTGTCCAGCAGGGCTATGTCACGCGCTTGCTGGCCATACTGGGGTGGCCACTGGATCTAGATTATCCAGCCCGTCGCCCAATCCAGCAGTTGGGATTGTAGATCTCACAGGAAAAATCCAGGAGAAAAAAAAAAAAATTCTATCTACAAAGAAAAAATTGCCAGGACCAAAGATCCCAGCAAGAAACTAGGTACACACTCCTGACTATGCAGAGCAGAGAATGGAACTATACCCCCTGGGACTGTCCATGGGCATAGCCAGACTTTTTTCTGCCTAGTGTCCCAATCTGTAGGGGGCAGTTTAACCCAACAGTTATGAAGATCTGAAGCTGTGACCGTCAACAAACGAAAGAGAAATCAAATTTCTTCATCAATTAAGGCCAATATTTTTTTTTTTTTTTTTTTTTACAAACAAATCAATAAGCATACATTTGATTGGTTTGCAAAAAAGTTAGTGTCTACAAACTATGGGACTCATTAAGTGATTGTAAAGTTTTTTTTGTTTTAAACAGACATGTTATACTTGCCTGCTCTGTGCAGTTTGTTTTGCACGAGTGGCCTGGATCCTCCTCCTCAGGTCCCTCTTCTGTGCTCCTGGCACCTCCCTCCTGTTGAGTGCCCCCACAGGCACCCCGAGCTGAGTCACAGCTCCCTGTGTCAATTCA
This sequence comes from Pelophylax lessonae, assembly GCF_965119305.1. Taxonomy (NCBI): domain Eukaryota; kingdom Metazoa; phylum Chordata; class Amphibia; order Anura; family Ranidae; genus Pelophylax; species Pelophylax lessonae. The sequence continues at coordinate 86,670,084 of NC_138769.1, read as the reverse complement.
GACACCGAGCTACAACCTGGCCTGCCTCCTCTCTCCTGATTGGAGGACTGACTTTCATTGGCAGCAGTGGGAGCCAATTGCGTCAACGCTGCTGTCTCAGCCAATAAGGAGGGGGAGTCCAGGGCAGCTGGGACACTCTCCTGCAATGTCGCTGGATAGAGATGGGCTCAGGTAAGTATTAGCACACAGAATATTTGTATCTTGATGCACAGAATGCATTAGGATAAAAAACCTTCTGCCTTTACAACCCCTTTAAAGGAATTTTTATTTTACTAGTAATGGCGGCGGTCAGCGACAAAGTGGGACTGCGATATTGCATACAAATTAGACACTTTTTGTGGACCAGTGATACTAAGAGTGATCAATGCTAAAAATATGCACTGGCGAACAAAGGGTTAACTGTGTCTAGCCAATGTTTGTGCACTGTGGTGCTTTTACTAGGGCAAGGCATTGATCCATGTTCCTGCTATGTAGGAACACAGGATCAATGCCTTCCTTACTGACAGAACTGCTATCTGCCTTGTTTACAAAGACATATCGCCATTCGGCCTGGGTCTTGAATGATCAGCGGGTGCTGACGGACATTGGGTCACCCATCTCCCACTGTATGGAATCACAGCGGGAGCAAGTCTCTGGCAGGGCACACTCGCACCCCATACCCAGAAATGCAGGATATATACACAAACCCATAATCCTGCGCAGCCGCCCTGTAGTAAAATGGATATAGGGCGGTCGTCAAGTGGTTAAAAGTCTGGGCTCAAACTGGATCCCTTTGATAACTGCTGTTAGCAATAATTGCATGTAAAATATGACAGGTTGTTTGATCAACTTGGGTAGATTCAGCCTGCCCATACATGGTTCAAATCTTGGCCGCTTCCTGCTTAATGAGCTGAGAGTAAAACAGTCTATGATCAGCTTAAGGGGAGGATCGCAGCCCATTTTATGGCAAATTACTGCAAAAAAAAAAAAGTTAAACGCCAAAAGGGTTCACATACTTTTGTCTTGCCACTGTATGTAACCAGACATGCTACAACCCTGCAGTTCTTCTTTGACAAGTATTTCACCTAAATTCCTATTTTACACATTATAATTAGCTCTGCAAAGATAAAGGGAAAGTAGAATTCTTACCGAAGTGCACGACTCAACTTCTCGTAGTTCATAGTGGGCTTATTTTTGCGCTGGCCCCATTTTTGAGCAACAAGCTCTGGCTGGTTTAATTTGAACTCTCCTTCATCCCCTACCCATGAGATACAGTCTCTGGCATCTTTGTCCGTGAGAAGCTCCAGCAGGAACTGCCATAGCTGGATCTGACCATTATTACCTACAAACAGAAAGCAATGAGATGGGATCAATGACAACATACTAGCCATTCACTCTAGGTAAATATCTCCACACAAGAAACATTTCTAGCCATTTCTGTGACATTTCTAACCCTTTTGTTCTTGCCTATGTTGGAAGCAGGGCATGCAAAATCTATAAAACATGCTAAGGTGAACCAACACTTACATCTAGATTGATGGGCTCCATTGGAGGCAAATCTCCATAAATGGAGGAAAGAAACCACTTTGAGCAAAAGCAATGCTCCTTCAACGGCTGATCAATGAAGGACTGTTGCCATTTTCAGCATGGCAATGAACTCAAAGTTCAAGAAATATAAAAATTAAATAAGCTGCTATTCACATAAATGTATAATTTGTTTGCGATACATTCTAGTCAAGCACATTCAGAATACCCACCAGCAATGTAAATCAGCATAAGATTTTATGTACCTGTCCTGTTACCAGGAGAACTTCTGTCTTCTCCAGATATGCGAGGGGCCCGCTGCACTTTGGCCACTTTGGTTTGAGTGTTTATGACTTTAATAGTTGTTGTGGGAGTTGTATTTGCAAGAGATCCTGGGATTATCTGTACAGCTGTAATAAAACAAGATTGGTAAACGAGTCTTAGGTGTAGTAAATGGGCAAATACTATCTTGTCACAAAAAAAATAAAAGATAAAAAAAAAACTTCCATTTCTCACATGAAAAAATATCTTGATTAAAGTGATCCTAAAATATTTATGTTTTTACAAACATACAGGTCATACTTATCTGCTCTGTGCAATGAATCCTCCTGTTCTTGTTCGCCCACTGGTGTCCCTGGCCCCTATCCACCCACTATAGCAAGCCGCTTGCTATGGGGCGCATTGGTGCATGCTTCTGAGCCACACAGTGACTCTCAGTGCAGCTTGGCCCCGCCCTCTCACTGGCTGTGACTTACAGCAGTCTAAGCCAGTGGTAGTCAACCTTTCGGACCTCATGAACCACTAATCCCACAATTTTGAATCCTGCGGACCAATAACATGAATTTTACAAGCCGTATATACACAATGCTCTGGCTTCCCCCCTCCCCCGGATCACACTCCTGCCTTATACACATACAATGTTCCGGCTCTGCCCCCACCCCATGGTGAAGGTGAAGTCCTCACCTTCTTCCACCTCCCTCTCTGCACTAGTCCTTGTGATTCCCTCTGAGTTCACAGACGCCAGAAACTACAGAGCAGCCATTGGGTATCAATGCATGGTGACAGTAATGACTGTCCGTACACACTGAGAACATTGAGCAGTATACATCAGCCACAAAGTTTATTTGTGGCAGAACCCCTGGGGACCACCAAAAGTGAGAGAACGTCAGTTCTTGTGCACATAATTGGACTTAGGTTATTATAAGGGGGGGGGGGGTGGGCTGAGGGGGGAGGCTGCACTCAGGTTTTTTTTACCTTCATCCATTCTATCAAAAATGTGCAATAATATTTATTGCGGTCTTAAATAATACAACACAACGCTGAAATACATACTAAAAATATGAATTTACTTACGTTGATCAATAGTAACTGTAGCAATTTCTCCATGTTCTTGGCTAGCCAACACATCTGGAGAAAATAAAAATGAACGACTGTTTATATGCAGCATTTATTATACCGGGTAATAAAAAAAAGCTGATAGATCAGTAAAATTAGCCAAGAGCAAATCAGGTCAATGAAAAATCTAACTACTGTGCGGCCATCTTTGGAAGTCTAACCACTGGAAGAGGCCTTTAACTGCAGCTCTTGATTTAAATTTAAGTTAGGTTGACAAAAACAGAGGACTGCAATGGATTGTATGCCAGTAAATGTAGTGTGAGATTGTTTTATGCAAAAAGTAAAAAAGCCAATGGAACAACAACTAGAACAACTTAAAGTAACCCTGTCAGTCTCTAAAACAATTCTTTGTACTACTATACCAACCTTTCCAATGGCCTCTAACTTCCCTCCATTCCAGCACTGCAGCCTATGCCAGACACTAACTGTGGCCCCCAGCCTTTAACTTCTATGTCACTACAGGACACAGTCTTTAATGTAGGGACAAAGAGGGAGCCACAGGAATCTGAAAATTTCTGGAAATGTAAGCAGAAGTCCGTTGGAGGCTGCAGTGCCAGAATGGAGAAAAGGTAGAACACATGAGCTGTCTAAAAAGAGTATAGCAGTAGCGCTTCTACAATACACTGCTAGACTATACATGGAACATATAATAGGAATACTGATTTTTAAATGTCATTTTTATAAGAAGCTTTTTTTTTTTTTCTTTTTTTAATTGTAGGCCTTGTAGATATACAGCTGCCTTTTAGTCACAGGTCTTTAACCACTTAATGGCTAGCAAAGTACCCGTAGGTCGCTGGACTTTTTGTGGGATGATGCCTACAGCATGTCCACTGGCTGGCCTGACAGCCAAGCAAACCCAGGATTGGCTGTTTGTGATAACCCAGAAGCGATGTCATGACATCACTTCCAGCTAAGCCGGGTGTCAACTGCACCATTTAAAAAAAAAAAAAAAACGCATTCAAAAACAGATCTTGACATTTTTTTTTTATATTTCTTTATTGGTTATTTCTCTCATAAAATTTATTACATACATTTCATCTTAAATATGTTATTAATCACATCATATTTATCAAAATATTCCCATCAGATCTATACCTTTTCCTTCTCAGAGCTAGTTATACTAGTCGCCCCCACCCTCCCCACCTCTACTTACTCTCCCCATATCTTTATGTAATCCCCCGTTTCTTTACATTTTTGCCATTCCTCCCAGATCTCTTCCCATTCCCCTTGTTCCTCTTCCCCCAGCTTCTTAGAGATTCTAGTTTTCTCGTCTTTTCCACCTTCTTAATCCAATCTTTAAACGGGGGGGGGGGGGGGGGTCTTTTTGCCAATTTAAGGGTATTAAACTTTTTGCAGAATTTAACAAGTGAGGAATTAAATGTTTTTTTTATATTGTTTTGCCAACATTTTTGTACTGTGAAACAAACCGATCCAGGGGTCTTCTGGGATATATACGTTTGTAAATTTTTTAATCAAGATTAACACTTCTCTCCAATATTTTTAAATTTTCGGCCAATCCCACCATATATGTGCTATTGTACCTACTACCTTACATCCCCGCCAGCAGTATTTCGAGCTCTCCAGTTGGTATCTCCCAACTTTGTCCGGGGTGTTATACCATCTGGAGATAAGTTTATAATTCATTTCTGCTGTATTTATATCTATTGCTGAGTTGTGTACAAGCTTCATACTTTTTTCCCCATTGAAGCCCCTCACTGCGTAAACCCAATTCCCTTTCCCATTTTTCTATGAGTGGGGGTCCTGTCAGCTTCATCTCTGCAATCATCATTTTATGTACCTCCACTCATTTACTTTCCAGTTCATTTTTTTTGTTTTAAATCTAAAAAAGTGATAATTTTTCCCTTCTCCAATACATCTTAACTGTACATCTTCATCTCCAATCTATTTACCATACTCCCTCCCCTGGTGCAAAAAATTGTGTGTCTTGTAATGGTATCAAAGGTGAATTATATTTCCATTTTTCTCTAGTGTGCATCATATCCCATATTTTCAGTGCCTGACGTGTAATTATACGAGTATTAACATTCAACTTTCTATATTGTGGTGGGATCCACATAATTTTCCCTAAGTGCGTGTCACTCATAGTGTTTTCCATTTTTACCCAGCATTTCCACTCTTTTTACCCCATTCTAACCCCCGTGTAGGAACTGAAGCTTGGTAATGTTTTTTGAAATGGGGTAACCCTAACCCCCCTTGCGGTTTACTTTTACTTAATGTTGCATATTTTATCCTTGGTTTATTTTTCCATATAAACAGAGTTATTAATGATTTTAAGGTCTTTAAAAATGCCTGTGGAATTGGTATTGGTATCATTTGGAATTTGTACGATATTTTTGGAAGAATTGCCATCTTTATATTTATTCTCCCCATCCATGATAGAACCCTTGATGTTAATTTATTCTCTGTTCTTATTTCATTTAATAGTGGTAGAAAATTTGCCTTATACAGTTTCTCAGAGGTAGGTGTTAATTTAATTCCTATGTATTTTAGTTCCTCCTTTCTCCAAAGGGAAATTCACTTTTTAGCCTCTCTCTCGTTTGCTCATATTAATACTCAATATCTCAGATTTTGTTTGGTTAATTTTTAAATTCGACGGTTCTCCATATTGTTTCAAATTTTGATTATATTTGGCAAGGTAATCCTTGGGTTGGATATGTAGAGCAACTCGTCGTCTGCAAAGGCTTTATGCTCCACCTCCCCAACATCCACCCCTCTAACATCCGGGCTTCCTCTTATTGTTGCCAAGAGAGGTTCCAGAGAGAGTACAAACATTGGAGACAAGGGGCATCCTTGTCTCGTTCCGTTGTACATCTCAAATGGTTCAGAGAGTATCCCATTCATTTTTACTCTTGCTGTAGGGTGACTATAGAGTGTTTTAATCCATGCCATCATTCTAGGTCCTATTCCCAGCGCATCTACAGTTCTTATCATAAACTCCCAGTTGACCCCTTTCGAATGCTTTTTCAGCATCTATTGATAGTATCAAACTTGGGGGGGCCTATTTTTTAGCATCTGTTTCAACAAGAGGATTGTTCTAACCCCATTATCTCTCCCAGGTATAAAGCCCACTTGGTCACTATGTACCCACTCCATCAGCCCTTTCATCCTTGTTGCGAATATTTTTGTAAACAATTTTGTCCCAGCATGTAGGCTTTCTGTGCTTCCCATATAATATTTTTCGGCGATTCCTCAATATCATTAATTTGGAAGTTCCAATTCTTTCTCTATTTCCTTTCCCCACTTTTTATCCTTTATCAATTCTTCATTCATTTTCCATGTACTCATTTTAGGTTGCTCTTATAATTTTCATCTTTACTGTAATAGGGGGGTGATCTGACCAGGTCCTGATCCCAACCTTCGCCTCGATTACCCCTTTCAATCCATGTTCTATCAATACATAGTCAATTCTCGAGTATGTCCCATGTACAGTTGAGTAACAAGTATAGTCCCTTTCTTTTGGATGGAGAATTCTCCATATGTCCGCCAATTGACATTGATATTTTTTCCTGATCCTCTTTATCTGGTGGCTTCTACTCCTTTGGGACTGCGAGGTACTATTTTTGGATGGAGCCTCAGGTTGAGGTCCCCCGCCAGAATCACCCCTCCCCTTTTGAAATTCATCAATTCCCCCAAAACCTTCCCCAAGTAATCCACCTGCCCTCGATAGGACTGTAAATGTTCACTAATGTAACTTCCTCATATAACTTCCCTTTCAAAAAGAGGAATCTTCCCTCCGGGTCTGCCAGCCTTTCTTCCAAAACAAACCTTACTCCTCTAGCAAAGCCAATGGCCACTCCCTTTGATTTTTTTCTTAAATGAGTCTGCATAGTATCACATAGGGTGGTTTCAGGAATACAACCTAATGTTTGATGAGTGGGTGATATGAGTCTCCTGTAAAAATATATATATCTGCTTTTAAATATCTAATTTCCCCCAGAATTTTTTGTGTCTTTACTGGTGACTTTATCCCTCGGACATTAGAAGACATAAAATTTACTACTGTCATCTCCTTATTTTACTCTCCTCTCTGTTGTTCCTTTCCTTGTCTTTTCTCCTCCTTGCCACTCTCATATTTATTAGGCTGGGGTCCCCGGGGGTCTGATGCCTCAAGAGGGGCCAGGGGTCTCTTAAGCCAATTCTGCTTGATATAGGAACTAGTTACTCTTTGAACTTTATTTCCTCCTCCCCTTCCTCAGTCCTCCAGCAGCGGCTTCGGTGGTGGCAGATAGGTGGCGCAGGTCAGGGAATCCAGCGGGAGGCTTCCAAACCATGAGGTTAGAAGGAGGGGGCCGAGTGGTGCGGGTTAGCTGTCCATAGCTGTTGGAGAGTTGCCGGCTCCTAGCATCTCTCCGGACGGCGTTCCCTGCTGCTTCAGCACGCACTCGGAGCTGGCGCCATTGACAGACTTCTCCCCCCGAGAGAGTCAGATATTGACATTTTGAACGCTTTTAAGAGCAGAGGAGGGTTTTGGAGTCTTCTAGACCCCAGATGTCTCCATAAAGAGGAACTGTTTACATTCCTTGTGACATCAATAGAAGAGATATTAAAAAAGTTATTTTTTTTAGTGTCCTTGTCCTCCTGTGCTAACAAAGGCAAACACACACGTCGGTCCCGCATGCACGCAAACCAAAATTGTCCCACATATGTGAGGCATCGCCACGAACGCCAGAACAGCAGTAATTCTAGCACTAGACCTCCTCCAATTTAAAATGGTAACCTGTAAAGCATTTTCAAGCGTTGCCTTTGAGAATAAAATGTACGTCAGACGTGCGCAATTTTTAATGTTTGATATCCATTTACTCTGCATAATATCTTTTATATATTTTACAAATTATTGGGTTATGTATTGTGGTTTTTTTTGTTGCATTAAAATTTCTCTCTTTTTTTTTTTGGAAGTGTTTTTTCCCCCAAAAAAACTGTTTGGAAAAAACGGCAAATACGCGTGATGTAAAAAATTGCAACACCCACTAAAGTTTTATCTAGGGCCTCTGCTTTAGGAAATCTAAAATGTTTGGGGGGTCCTAAGAAATTTTCAAGCAAAAAATAGATTTTTACATGTAAACAAAAGTGTCAAAAAAAGGCCTGGAGCACAAGTGGTTAAGGATCAGAAATAGTAAAGTGTTCTTACTGTCACAGCTCGACCTCAATCTACACTGTAGGTGCTTTCCTGACAGTCCTATTCATAGGAGGTGGTAGAAATATTTTCTACTCAATAGCATAGTCAGTGAGCTTTGTTAGGTGATTAGGAGTACATTTGGAGAATACAAAGGAGCAGCAGGTGCCTGCATTAGGAAAACATACAAAATACTGAACTCAAAGCATCCTTCAGGTTAATAAATGGCTGTGTGACCACTTTTTACACACTAGTTTTCCATCTACTCATATACAGTAACAGAATTAGAGACTTTTGGAAGCATTTCTTACATTTTCTGAGCAGCTCTAGATGACTCCACAAAATCTCTCCTCTGGGGACTCTCTGGAAAAAATCTTCCTGGCTAATTTGACACAACTCCCTCCCTGGAATACTAAGGGCGTTCACATTGATATCCGATATACCAAATTCCTTCAATACCCATAGGACCCAATGCAGGACCTGGTCTGTAGACCACTGAATGGGATCTGTAAAAAATTGAACAACAAAGGTCAATACTGAGGTTAAAGCAGAACTAAATCCAACCGTTCGCCAAAAGTAATCTCAAGTAATAAAAGGTTATTAAATCTTTATTCAATCATACAAATGTTATTTTCTGCAGGGTTTTCATTTACATTCTGCCAACTAGCGTGTGCACAGTGTATGCTACATTCAAGGCACACCTCTGACATTGATGGCGGTCATAGTGGCCAGTGTGCTCTCTTCAAGCCCTTGAATGGCTCTGGTCATAGCTGGTCACATGCACAGCACTATGGCAAAAGCAGATATAAAAAGCTACTAAGATGGCACCAATTCCCGGAAGACAGGAGGGTTTAGTCCCACTTTAAGCACAAGATTTAAAAAAAAAAAAAAATTAAATAAAATTTAGGACACCAAGTTCCCACTTATATTGGGTACACATGATGTGCTGCTCTTAGGACTCTTGACAATCAAAAGAGTGTCAAGGGTGAAATAAGTACCATATCATTAGAATACACCACTATTCGCCCTTTGAGGAAAGCAGCAAGCTTACCAACCAGCAACCGGAGTTTAAATGCCCACTGCCTAGCATTGACTTGTATAGATGTGCTAGTGACAATAAACAGCAAACATAACTAATAACAAAAGTGATGTGAATGTAAGGAAAGTGCTATCCGGGCCAGTCTATTCTGACATAAGAGTGGAGTCAAAAGACAGGATAGAATAGGTTAGGATAGGATAGGATATCAGTCTGCAGTTAATGGCTATTCACAGTATATTTTTGCAGCCAGCAATGAAAAGATAGGTGAAAAATCCATTATTTTTTTTCTCTCATAGATGAGGTGGTGTCTAGAAACTATGATTTGTGGGCGCTTAAAAAAGAAAAAAAAAATTAAAAAAGTTTTCTCTTGTATACGAATATATTGCAGACATTCACCAGCATCTGAAAATAAAGTACTGCATGCAACATCCATTACAGTCCTTACCATAGGGTATGCCCAAGCGTTCTTGTTCCTTTCTGTAGCCCTCTAATGCTGCTGCCCATCGTGTCACCTGTTCAGAGGTTTCATCAGGAATAGTGACATGCTTTGTATCATCCAGAGTGATCACCTGAGCTTCCTCTACAATCTGAGCTTCAACTGCACCATGATGGGCGTCAGGATCAATCACCACCTCCACAGTTTCCACTGGCTTTACAATCTCAAGAATGTTCAGCCTTGGCTCCAGTCCTGAAACACCCACAAAGAAGAAAAATGACTAAAACAGAAAAACTAACTTGTGAAGAGTCTGATACCATTACACATAGAAGGGAAAAAAAAATAAAAAATCTGCCGCATTCAAAGTTAGTTTCGAAAAGCCATGTTGCTACAGTATGTTAAAGTGAGGCGGTCAAACATGAAGCAACATCAGTCAGATGCAAAGTCACAATTTCTGTATTCCTAAACATGTGAAAGGCTTTATTGTGCTATGTGTGTCTGCACAACTACAACCTGACCTTAAAAGTGGCTGTAAAGGCTAAATGTTTACATTTATGCATTCTCTGCATGAAGGTAAAACAAAGCAGAGCTGCTTCCTCATTCTCACTTCCTCAGACAGCAGCCACTGGCTTCTGCTGCCACCAATCCCAAACTGTTAGGAGAGAGCTGGAAGCAGGGCCAAGCCTTGCTGTGTCTATAGACTGTCTGTGCTGTCTGTCTATAGACACAGGCAGTGCAGCTCGGGATCTAACCCAAAGATGTGCCACAATAGGAAGTAGATTCCTATAGTGGCCCACCAAGAAGAGGATGAGACAGAAGCACTGGTGGGGGACCCGTGAAGAAGGGGGATTGGGGCTTCGCTCTGAAAAACCCCTTACAGAGAGAAGGCAATTCTAAATCTGTAAATTACATAGTTACAGTTACATAGTCTGGTCAAAAAAGACAAGCCCATCTAGTTAAACCAATAAGGGGAGGGGGGGGGGGGGGGGATTAAACATGTTACAAGACCTAACTGCATCTGCACTTTCTGCTTTCCCTTTGTCCCCCTTGCAAAGTCCCAGAAATACCTGGCAATCCTGCCAGTGAATTCCACCAAATGCAGTTTTCTATGATGGTGTGGTGCTGCACTGCTCCTAAATCAAAATTGAGCTGTCCCTCAGAGACAGGTGACAAACACTGTCTCTATTGCTGCAACCTTCTTACTGAACTGCAGTGTCCTTGGGGGGGGGGGGGGGGGGGAGGTGACACACAAACGAAGGAAGATTTGGCTGAGTAGGAAGCTGAAGAAAGCCTTTTTAAAATTGATGAGATTTTATCAGAAATTTACATTTTTTGCTAAACTAGTGTCGCTCCTATACTATTCAAGGGCGACCGACCGAGACTTGTCAGGCGACCAAGTCGCCTGACAAGTCGCGCTAGTGTGAATGGACCCTAAGATGTGTAATCTTTATTTTTCCATTCAAAAACAAACATTAAAGCAGCACTAAGCCCATCAATTGAAGTTTCAAAAAATAGTTACATTCTGGGAACATACTGAGAATGTAACGGTCACATCGGTTTTGCACAACTGAACGCTCAATCCATCCAATGGCTGGTGTCATAACTGACCACAATGTGCAGAACCCATGGCAGTTGAAGATCAAACAACGGCCAAGATGGCAGCTTCCATGGCTGAAAACAGTGGGGGGGTAGTTCTGATTTAACCACTTGCCGACCGCCGCACGCCGATCTACGTCGGCGGTCAGCCCCTCACAGGCAAAGTGACGTAGGGCTACGTCACTAGCTTGTGAGGGTCTAGGGAGCGAGCGCGCGCCGCCGGAGGCGCGCTCCCGCGTGGTCACGGACCCCCCCGCGCGTGTGACCGGCGGACCCGATGTCCGCCGGCCACTCTGCGATCGGCGGGGGAGAGGGAGAAAGTCAGGCAGCTTGTGTAAACAAGCTGCCTGTCATTCTCCCCTTTGTATGAGAGCTGATCATATGGATCTACTATGTAGATCCGTTGATCACTCTGCATACAGCTGAAGCCACAGCCAATCACAGTAAGAATCACGCCCCTAGGGACACACACAGCCCCTCCCTCTCAAATAAAGTTAACCCCTTCACTACCAGTGTATTTTTACAGTAACAGTGCATATATATAGCACTGATTACTGTAGAAATGTCACTGGTAACCCCAAGTGTCAAAAATGTCAGTCAAGGGTCCGATCTGTCCGCCGCAATGTTGCAGTACCGCAAAAAAAAAAAAAAAAAAAAAAAAAAAAAAAAAAAAAAAAAAAAAAAAAATCGCAGATCGCCGCCATTACGCGTTAAAAAAAACACAACAAAAATGACAAAAATCTTTCCCTTAGTCAGTAAACGCAATAACTTTTGCGCAAACCAATCAAAATACGCTTTTTGCGATTTTTTTTTACCAAACATAGGTAGCATAAAACAAATTGGCCGAAAATGTTAAAAAAATTTTGATTTTTACATTTTTTTGGGGGGAATTTCATATAAAAAAAAAGGGAAAAATATTGCCATTTTTGCAAAATTGACGCTCTTTTTTTGTTTATAGCGCGTGATCAAAAAAAAAAAAAAAAAAAAATCGCACAGGTGATCAAATACCGCCAAAAGAAAGCTCTGTTTGTGGGAAAAAAAGGACGCCAAATTCGTTTAGGTACAGCATCGCACGACCGCGCAATTATCCGTTAAAGTCACGCAGTGCCGAATCGCAAAATACCCCCTGGTCGTATAGCAGCCAAATCCTCCGGGGCTTAAGTGGTTAACCTGTTGAAAAGATCTAACAGAAACTGTTGAAAGATCATAAACTTATTTTATCTTGTGTAGCATTTATCACCACCTCTTTTCTCTGCTCTCCTCCACAGACAGCTATTGAATCTGCCAATTATCCAGCCTGAGGCTGGAGTTATTTTAAGCAGTGACAACCTGTGTGGTAAGGTGGCAATACTTATACTTTATGTATTTTTTTTTATGCAGCTAAAATTACGCTAACAGTAGTGGTAAACTACAACTATATCCAGAGCAAGCTACTATTGTAGTGAATTCAGGTCAGAGATATGGAGTTGATAAAGTGCTTCATCAATAAAACAGAACGAGAGACAGCTTTGTGAATTGAGAAACATGCGAGGTATATTAGACTACAAAAAGGGGAGTTATGAGGAAAACCAACACAATCTAAGCTCAGGGACTTAACTGGCAGTGAAAATGGTCTCACACAGTAACATTGGGGAAAAAAACAAAAAACAAAATAACTGACACATTTATCAGTTCTTACCAGTGTTAATTTTGTCGACTAAAACCGACTAAAACGTTTTCGTCGACTAACACAATTCAGATGACTAAAATACGACAAACTAAAATGGCATTTTAGTCAAAAGACTAACTAAAACTAAATCGAAATTTGCTGCCAAAAATTTACACTGCTGCATGCTCAAAGCATAAATAACATATTAGATTTTTCACTCCAGGACCAGCAGTAGTATATAATGAGTTTGGAAATTGTAGAGAAATGCTTAAATAATGCATTACAAATTACAATTGAACTACACCCATTTGATTATAGATGACTAAAATGAGTTTTAGTCGACTAAAATGTAGGGCGTTTTAGTCAACTAAAATATACTGGAGTTTTAGTTGACTAAATACGACTAAAACTAAAACACTTGCAGAAGACTAAAATAGGACTAAAACGCCATTTTAGTCCTAAGACTAAAACTAAATTGAAATTTGCTGCCAAAATTAACACTGATTCTTACACATGCCCATTACCACCCTATGAAAGCCTCCTTCAGGATCCATTCACATCTGCGCTTCACGTGACACGCATTGGGTATTTCATTCACTTGAATGGGCTGCACCACATTTGCCAAAACATGTTTGCTAACTGCATTTGAGGTTCCATTACCAATTAATGGCACAACAAACACGTGCTTTTCGTGCATTGCCAAATGGCACAGATGTGAATGGAGCCATAATGATAACACTGGTGAGTCATGAGTGCACCATGATGAGGAACCTCCTGCCCAATCCACTTTGTCCAGCTGCTGTGTCTGCTCTGTACCCAAATAACGGCTGCCCAATGGGGCCACCGGCTATGTAGTAAGCTGGAGAGAGTTAGGTTAATCTTTAGCTTTATTCTGCACAGTAGGGGAAACAAACTGGGAATCTGCATATAAAGTCAGGTCCATAAATATTGGGACAACAATTCTAATCTTTTTGGCTCTATACACCACCACAATGGAGTTGAAATGAAACAAACAAGACATGCTTTAACTGCAGACTTTCAGCTTTAATTTGAGGGTATTTACATCCAAATCAGGCGAACGGTGTAGGAATTACAACAGTTTGTATATGTGCCTACCACTTTAAGGGACCAAAAGTAATGGGACAATTGGCTGTTCAGGAGCAGATAAAAAGGTCCAGAGTTCATTTCAAGTGGGCTATTTGCATTTGGAATCTGTTGCTGTCAACTCTCAATAAGAGCTCCAAAGAGCTGTCACTATCAGTGAAGCAAGCCATTAGGCTGAAAAAAACCAAACCCATCAGAGAGATAGAAAAAACATTAGGTGTGACCAAATCAACTGTTTGGAACATCCTTAAAAAGAAAGATCGCACCGGTGAGCTCAGCAACACCAAAAGACCCGGAAGACCACAGAAAACTGTGGTGGATGACCGAAGAATTGGTGAATAAAACACCCTTCAAAACAGTTGGCCAGATCAAGAACACTCTCCAGGAGGTAGGTGTATGTGTGTCAGTCAACAATCAAGAGAAGACTTTGCCAGAGTGAATACAGAGGGTTCACCACAAGATGTAAACCATTGGTGAGCCTAAAAAACAGGAAGGCCAGATTAGAGTTTGCCAAACATCTAAAAAAGCCTTCACAGTTCTGGAACAACATCCTATGGACAGATGAGCCCAAGATCAACTTGTACCAGAGTGATGGGAAGAGAAGAGTATGGAGAAGGAAAGGAACTGCTCATGACCCAAGGCATTCCACCTCATTAGCGAAGCATGGTGGTGGTAGTGTCATGGTGTGGGCATGTATGGCTGCCAATGGAACTGGTTCTCTTGTATTTATTGATGTGATTGCTGACAAATGCAGCAGAATGAATTATGAAGTGTTTCGGGCAACATTATCTGCTCATATTCAGCCAAATGCTTCAGAACTCATTGAAAGGCGCTTCACAGTGCAGATGGACAATGACCCGAAGCATACTGCGAAAGCAACCATTGAGTTTTTTTAAATGAAAGAAGTGAAATGTTATGCAATGGCCAAGTCAATCACCTGACCTGAATCCGATTGAGCATGCATTTCTCTTGCTGAAGACAAAACGGAAGGGAAAATGCCCCAAGAACAAGCAGGAACTGAAGACAGTTGCAGTAGAGGTCTGGCAGAGCATCCCCAGGGATGAAACCCAGCGTCTGGTGATGTCTATGCCTTCCAGACTTCAGGCTGTAACTGACTGCAAAGGATTTGCAAACAAGTATTAAAAAGTGAATGTTTGATTTACGATTGTTAATCTGTCCCATTACTTTTGGTCCCTTAAAAAGTGGGAGGCACATATACAAACTGTTGTAATTCCTACACCGTTCACCTGATTCGGATGTAAATACCCTCAAATTAAAGCTGAAAGTCTGCAGTTAAAGCACATCTTGTTTGTTTCATTTTAAATCCATTGTGGTGGTGTATAGAGCCAAAAAGATTTGAATTGTGTTGATGTCCAAATATTTATGGACCAGACTGTATTTTGTGTAGCTGTGACCTTCTAGTCCGAGTTCACAGCAAATCCCACGGAAAGCAGCTGTACAAAATCCTGATAGTGGGTCAGTCAAGTCCCTAACCTTATAGTACATTCAGGATCTGCTAACAAAAAAAAAAAAAAAAAAAAAACACTTTCATGAAGCCCGGGTAAGAAAGGGAGAAAAAAAAAAAAAAAAAAAAAAAACTCAAATACTGTCAGTTAAATTTGTTAATGTGTTAAAGTGCTTTGATAACTGCTCTAATAAAAACACTGGTGTAGAACATAATACAATAATATAATCTTAGACGAATACTAACCTTGCTGGGATATAACCTGGACACTAAGCTGTACAGACCCATCTGTTTTAACTCCTTGATCAAATAAACTTCTCTCCGGATCAAGCTGAAACAGAATAGTTTTAACATAAACAAGCAGTTTATAATGTACTCATCACAAAAATGCTAGGTATACATACTATGCACATATCTAGAACAAACCGGTGAATTATAGGTGTAGAAAAATCCTCACTAAGCAACTATGTTTGTCAGTATCTGCTCTTCTAACCTTCTATTAGGGCCTCTTAAAGGACATGTACACTCAGTACAAGCACAGTTCTTTTTAATGTAGGAAATGACTTGTGAAAACCATAATCAAATGCAGCTGTGTGAAAAATGTTTTGTACCTTTTTATGAGGTTTTATCCAGTGATCATGTGACTGCATCGCCCTCCTTCTGTTCGGTCTCTCCCTCTAGAGGAGTGTCGCACTACTTTGTAGGCAGGCAGCGTCTGATGTCAGACACCGCAGGGACGTACATTCCCTGTGTCTGCATAGCAGTCTCCTATCTGTATTACACATAGCCTGCAGCTCTCCCTCTAATCACTTGCTGGCCGGTTCCTCTCTCCCTTCCTGTTGCCAATCCACACCATCACACAGCGCCCCAACATATGCTGGATTCCTAATAGTCTGCAGTCCTCTTCCCATCTCCAGTCACCTGCAATCCAGCTCTTTCTGTAACTCCTGCAGATGATCTCCACCTCACAGTGCGCCCTAGATACCCTGACCAGTCTGCAGTCCTCCCTAATCTCTTCCTGCAGTTCTCAAACACAGTATAAACAAACTTTCTACACTTTACAACTGCTTCTTTACTGATCCTTATCCATCGGGGGGTGATTGGGGGCTGACAGATCAGACACAGAGGGGAAGAACATTCCCAGGTGTGCGCACTGTAGGGTAGGCAGTGAGTCTCCGCTATGTGAGCAGAGCAAGGCTGGGAGGGGACATGGCACTACATACTACAGCAGATAGAGGATGCCGAGCGTAGGTTTGGCCCCTCTATATAAACTAGGAGGCACGTAAGGGAAACACAAATTGACCACGTTATGAGGGATCCGCCATCATGGCGAATGTGGTCAGTTTAAAAACAGGAACCTGTCAGAATGAGCAAATGTTTTTCAGCAACCTGCTCAATAAACAAAGTTACAGACAACACTTGCTAATCAGTAGGCACAATAGAAAGCATATATGGGTTTTTCATTTTAGGGGTTACAAACACTTTAAAAGCGGAACTAAACCCTCCTGTCTTTTAAAGTCTAAGCCTCTCTGATCTGTAGTTGCCATTTGATGGCTTGAAAGTTCAGTCACGAGCATAAGCAGTTATCAATCACAGCATACCTTGAATGCAACGCTTTTTGGAAAGGGCTAAATTGATGGGTTTTGTTCCGCTATTAAACCAATTTATGAAAATGATAAACACAGTTTAACAGCACTTTTAAAAGCGGTATTAAAACCAAAAGTAAAACATATTGCAGCTTACCAGTTCTTAGATGCAAGTGCAGCATTTGTTTTTTTAGGATTTCTTTCGGTAATCTGGCCAGTAAGTTTTTTTTTTTTTTTAAGAACAAGTACTCTTGTAGATATATCAATTACAGGGATGAGACAAACCATTGGCAGGGGTGCTTACAATTATGTGTTCTATATTTATGCAAAACCCTTATTCCAAAAGGAAAAAACTGTTTTCTGTAACTGCACAAACTGCTAGCTGGAGTTTGGTCTCAATTTGTAAGTGAATCTAAATCTGCTAGTCCATATAAACACTCCCCTCCCTCCAGACAATTCTGCTGTCCAAAAGGTGCCCCTTTGTCCTGAGTGGAGGCACTAACAGGAGGTTATCTTGTACTAACTGGAAAAGTTAGAATACAATACAAGAAAACAAATGTAATCACCAAATCTATGAGCTAGTAAGCTAAAAAATGTGTGTATGTATGATATATATATATATATATATATATATATATATATATATATATAAATAACACATACACTATCAGTACACCCCTTACATTTTTGTAATTATTTTACTCAACTTTTGGTTGACCATGGGGAGGCCTGTTCTGCGTGGAACCTCTCCTGTTAAACCACTGTATGGTCTTGGCCACCATGCTGCAGCTCCGTTTCAGGGTTCTTGGCACTCTTCTTACAGCCTAGGCCATCTTTATGTAGAAAACTTTTTTTCACATCCTTAGTGAGGCATGAGGTGCCATGCTGAACTTCCAGTGACCAGTATGATTGAGACACCTGCTCCCCATTCACACCTGAGACCGTGTAACACTGACGAGTCCCATGACACCAGGGAGTGAAAATGGCTAATTGGGCCCAATTTGGACATTTTGACTTAGGGCCCTTTTACAAGGGCGCTCCGTATGTCCGCAAATCATCCTATTTCTTGGCGGATGATTTACAGACATAATGTAAGTCAATGGCATTGCGGATGTCAGCGGAATACCATCCGCTGACATCCGATTTTCTTCCTTTCAGTTCTGTTCCGTTTTTTTTGGAACGGAACAGAACCCTATTTTTCCTCCGTTCAAAAAACAGAAAGGAAGCAAAATCGGATGTCAGCGGTGTCATCTGCAATCCCCATAGACTAACATTATGTCCGTATATCATCCGCAAACGGATGGGACGATATGCGGACATACGGAGTTGATGACAAGTGTCATCCGCTCCGTGAAAAGAAAAAAAAAGTGCCGGAGCGGATCGCAATGCGGTCCGCTCCGTGTGAAAGAGCCCTTAGAGATGTACTCACTTGTTGCCAGCAGTATAGACATTAATGGCTGTGTGTTGAGTTATTTTGAGGGGGCAGCAAATTTACACTGTTATACAAGCTGTACACTCACTACTTTACATTGTAACAGTAATTTCTTCAGTGTTGTCACATGAAAAGATATAAAAATATTTACAAAAATGGGAGGGGTGTACTCACTTTTGTGAGATACTGTACATTTTTTTGCTTCTGGGATTAGATATTCTATAATAGCAGACACTGCACATTTGTCATTGAAGTACTGTGACTCCCAAGACGAAAAACAGACCTAGAGCTACAAAGATTATGACTTATACCTGGATGTCTTGCAGGAAGATTTCATGGGCTTCAAGTGAACATTGAAGTCTGGGCTCTAGAAGCTTCTTAAGATTTCCGATTGGTTCATTTATATCAATAGACTGGCTCACAAACTCTGCTGTGGTATAAGTCTGCTCTATAATGCTAAGAGAATAGGACAATAATGTTAATTTAGACTTGGAAATTCCAACACTGGCATACAAACAGAAAAGCTGGAGAAGACATTCCAATTTTATCTGTACCGACTGCACTTACTATGGCTAAAAAGGCTTGAATAGTTAAGAACATTGATTTATAGTAATTGGAGTACCATAATAAAATAATCTACCCCAAACACAAAACATTTACCAGGGTGCACTCTGCTGGACTGAAACATATGAGTAAAAGGAGCAAGGTAACAGAATTTTTGGATACCCGACAGGGGCCTATAAAAAACGAGTGCATGGTTTAGTTTTGTGACCCGAGACTTCAGCTTTAAGTTTTGGATTGAATAAGGAAAGGTCAAAATCCCTGCCGGGTTTTTTTTTTTTTTAATTCGCTGTTGGGGTAAAAAATAGGAAACTTCCCTCAACTCCCAGAGATAACACAGGAAGCTAGAAGGTAATCTCTGAAAGAAAAAAAAAAAAAATACAGAAACACAAAAGAGTAGCTTCAGGCTCCTGAAAAAATTAGAAATGGAATCTACAAATACAGTAGCTACTGACTTATTAGGGCATTTACCTGTTCAGGCATCCAGCGGTGTCCTCACCCGAGCAGATTCTTCAATCAGGTGCTGGTGCCAACATCTTGACTATGAAAAACTGGCAGTCAAGCCTTGTGGCTTTACTGGGTTGGGGGGGGGGGGAGCGAGGCGATAGACAAGAATAGCTTCCCCTTTTGGGTGAAGCTCTGTTTTAAGTGCTGCTAGTGTAACCATTTTTTTTTTTTATTTATTTTTTGCTACAATATCCAGTGTACTAGAAAACAAAGTGGTAGGTTACATGTTGGGACCAAGCAGGAGAATTAAAAAGCACCGTTTTCTATCTACCATGTTTTCAAGGGTGTTCAGGGAGTAACAGGAGCAAAGCACAGGGCAAGCCTCACCATTGTGGTAATGCTCATAATGCGTTTATTAGCCATAACCAGCAAGTCAAGAGATTATCTGGGCACTGAATTCCCAGAGGCGCTTAAAAAGCTAACAAGTGATTTAACCCACAGATGCTTCTTTATAGTAACAAATCAGTTCTGGGTGTACTTTGCTTCAAAGTGTTAGTAAACTGAAGAATTAGTTAGTAAACTGAATTAGAAAAATCCATGTCAGGCAGTGTATTAACAGAAGAGACCCTAGAGGTCTCTTCTAACAATCCCCGTCAGCAGATAGTGATCTGAGCCGCACATGCGCACCTCAGGTGACATTTATGGCCCAATCAGTGTACCGCAGCAATATGACTCCCGTGCACATGCGCTAAAGTGACATCACCTCCGTCCTGCCATTCAAGCGGTCAAATGCCAAACCTGGAAGGAAGACTGGGTGAAGATGGAAACTTCCAGGGAGAGCCCTGATAGCACAGCACTGGAGGGCTCCGTTTGTAGGCACATCTGTTGGAATGTACTCGTATACATGTATGCTAGTCGATTAAGATGTAAAGTGGAACTCAAGCTTTTGATACATTTTATATGGCATGGCTCCAGCTTGGCCCAAATGAACTATGTCCCTCACTAACATGTATGGATGTGCTGTATAAACTGTTGGTAGCTGAGGCTACATACAGCATACCACACTGTGTTCTAGGTCCGAGCAGAGACTTCCAGACTTCTCATATTTTAAACACATTAGAATCGGATTGACGCTCAGCCAGAGAAAGCAATGTATTCTAGAAATGAATACAAAGCTCCCTCCGATTAGCTGAGTCAAAGAGGCAGGCTGACCTCACAACCTCCGACTCAGCAAATCAGAAGAAGCTTTGTATTCATTGTTAGAATACATCACTCTGAATGGCGCTCTATGTTCCGGTTAGGAGACAGGAAGGTCTTGGCTTGCACCCGGAAAACAGTGCTGTATGTAGCCTCAGCTATATACAGTTTTTACAGCACATCCAGCCGCCTCACGTTAGCGAGGGACATAGTTAGTTTGGGCCAGCTTGGTCCAAACAACCCAAGTATATCAAGAGATAGAGTTCAGCTTTAAACCTTCAAGGGGGCCCATATTTTTCATTTATTGCAAAGACTTTACTACCACATTAAACAGTCACGGCTGGCGTGATTTGAGCACGTACCTTTCCTCTGCGCATTCCGTCTTGTCTGAGCCATCTATTTCTATCTCTATCAACTCCTCAGCCTCCCTCTTCGTCATGGCTGAAACGTCACAATGGCAAGCCTAGTACATAAGAATTAGGATATTAGCAAAATTTAGACATTTCTATGAAAACAATGGGATTTTTGACTTCACGTAAAAGCCATTTCTCTGATGTTCATTGATGGACACAGCTCCTGATATTAACAGAAAATAAGTCTGGCTACGCCTTTGGGCAGTCCCGGGGGATATACTCCCTCTCTATGCTATAGGTGCTCAGTTTAGTTACAAGCAGTGTCAGGAGAATACAACTCCACAGAGGGGTGGGTGCTGTGTTTGTCAACGAACATCTGAGAAATGGATTTTACGGTTAAGTCAAAAATCCCATTTTCTTTCGTTCATTGACAGACACAGCTCATGATATTCTTAACCATTGGGATGTCCCAAAGCAGTGTTAAAGTGGAGTTCCACCCTAATTTAATACTTACCTCCATCTTCTCGCTCCGGGTCACCTGAAAAAGAAATGGATAATCGCATATTTTTTTTTTTTTTTACTTACCTCGTAGCGAAGAAAATATACTTACCTTACTTCCTTCTTCCTCCTTCCTCGGCCCGTCGTCACTTCCTGGCTCTGCAATGATTCCTGGGAGCTGAACGTCATAGCTCCCAGGAATCGACGTCAGTTCCGGGGCGCGCGCGTCATCCCCTTCTAAACAGCTTCTGGGCATGCCCAGAAGCTGTGGAGGGATGACGCGCGCGACCCGGAAGTGACGTCGGGGCCGGCGCAGGGCATCGTGGGACCGAAGAAGGCGGAAGAGGATGCAGAAGAGGATCTCGCTGGCTTCAAGCTGCCCACATCTTGGATGGCAGCGCTGGACAAGACGTTTTCAAGGTAAGTATTTGTCCTAACAGGTAAGTGCAACCCGGGACAGATCAGGGGCTAGCCATTGTGGAATGCACTAGCCCTGACTGTCCCGGGGGTATTTTTTAAAAAAAAAAAATTCCAGGGTGGAACTCCGCTTTAAACATGAGGGGTGGGAACAGCAAAAAATAAAATTCCCAAGGCTAACTATACTCAACCAAAACTACTGGAGCTCACCTGAAAAAAAAAAAAAAAAAAAAAAAACTATACCCTCAAAGAGGACCAGGCCCTATAAACAGCAGCCGGCAAAACATTGCAGCCAAATGCCAACAAATCCACTTTTAGAACTATCCGATGACCAAAATATCGGTATTGGCATTAAAAAACAGATATCGGTCGATCACTACTTCAAAAGACTCCATGAATCACCAGAGGAAGGGGGGTGCCTGACAGGGAGGGGAACTAGGGGGTCTGATGGTCACAAGGAGGGGCCCATGTCCACCTCAAAACCCTTGAGGCGGAGAGGGGACAGCTATTCACCATACCAGGAACCAGGCATGCACCGCTCCAGACAGAACCCCTCGCCATTGAAATGGGAGGCTGTCGTCCAGGAGAAACGCTGCGACTCGGGCCGAGACCCTGTCAGATGCGACCGCGCAAGGCGTTTAACTCGCAGGCCAGCCCCCGTCTTGTGGGGCTATGTCGTGACCAGCCTAGCGCGAAACTGAGGTCTGCGTGCGCTCACTGGCCAGACTGGGTGACCAATGGATCTAGATTATCCAGCCCGACACCAACTCCAGCAGTTAATTCTAGATCTCACAGGAAAAAAAATAGGAGACAAATTTCTATCAAAAAAAAAAAATTGCCAGGACCAGAGATCCCAGCAAGGAACTAGGTCCTTACTCCTGACTAGATAGAAAAAAAAAAACTGAGTACCTATAGCAAAGAGAGCATATCCCCTGGGACTGCCCACAGGTGTAGCCAGACTTTTCCTGCCTAGTGTCCTACTCCTGTAGGAGGGCAGTATAATCCAATGGTTAAGAAATTCAGGAGCTGTGTGTCAATGAACAAAAGAGAAATATACATTACAAAAAATTGTATTACTTGATACTGTTTACTGAAGGAGTTTGTCAATACAATTCTAAAGGAAAAGATACATGAGCAGCCACAACATACAAAGAGGTAATGGTCACTTACAAGTATTGTACCAGAGAGATTCTAGCAGTGACCAGCAACTTGAATATGATCTTTAATGCCGGTTCACATTTGTGCGATGCGGGAAGGCTGCGAATATGCAGCGTGATCCCGCATCGCATCCGTTCACACTGCCATATGCGATACACAGGGGGTGTCAATTATAAGTTGACACCCCCAGTTGCGATCGCATACCGCAGTGCGATCTGAAATTTCGCACAGAATCGGATCGCACTAGTGTGAACCACTATGCGATCCGATTCTGCTGCGGATAAAAAAAAAGCCTCATGTGCGAGTTTAATGCGGTGCGAATTCAGCCATACAAAGTGTACGGCTGAAATTTCCACCACACATGAGATCGCATGTAATTTAGGAGCAGTGCGCTAAGAATTACATGCGATCCCTGTGATCGCACAAATGTGAACCGGGGCTTAATCCCTTTGTAAATATACAAGTATCTTTTTTTTTTTACATTTTTTTGTTACTTTTTGGATTGCAGGCTAAGGCAAATGATGTCATACATCCCATGAGCTCTCTCAGCTGAGCACATCCTCCTGCCTGAATGCCTAAGCTAAGGGCAGGATTGCACGAAGTAAATGCCACAAGAATCATCTGCCCTTACTCAAGATGAGCAAGGCCAGAAACGCTAGGCGGTGTTTTTCAAAGTGATTTCCCAGCAAAATATAGCATTGAGACATGGATGGAGGGGTGGGACTGCCTGAAACAACTAACATGAAATAGGTTTTTGGTTTGTGGGGCACAGAAGCAGTGTAGTTCCGCTGCAAACAATTTTGTTTAACTCAAACATGCCATGTTAATACACTGTCCACAACTCATAAGCATTCAACCGGTTGCGGACCACACGCCGTGTATTTACTGCGGCAGTGTGGCTGTCCCAAGCAAACGAGTGCGTGGCGTGCTCCCACTCGTCAGCGGGGAAGCCGATGCACAGGTCAGGAGGTTCAAATTGCCACCCGACACCCGCTATCGTTCCCCCACAGAGAGAAGGACGGGCAGCGGTTGTAAACACAGCTGACCGTTCTTCTCCCTGGAATGATCATAGAGCCCCCGTGATCCTTCTATATAGGATTATAGGTCTCTAGGGTCATTCCACAAGCCACCCCCCACACAGTAAGAAACACCCCTAGGTACACCTTTTAACCCCTTGATCACCCACACTGTTAACCCCTTCAGATGACACCAGAAGAAAGCTCTATTTGTGGGGGGGGGGGGGGGAAGACATCAATTTTATTTAGGTACAGTGTCGCATGACACTTAAACGCAGTGCCAAATCGCTAAATGTGGCCTGGTCATTAAGGGGGGAAATCTTCAATCTTCAAGTCCAGAAGTGGTTAAAATACTAATACAAAACTTTTTTACCCCCCCATTTTGAATGTGGAGGGGGGGGGGGTGTTATAACCAGTCAGTTTCTTTTTTGTCCTGTGTTATACTAGGGAGATTTCCCTTTACTTCCTGTCCTATAACCAAAATCGGAAAGCGAGAGAAAAATCGCTCCAAAGTGACCGAATCCCTGGTTCTCACCAGGTTCACCTGAAATGGTGCCCCCAATGGAAGATTTCCCATCTAACCCTGTTCTGGCAACTAGGGTTGCACCGATACCGTTTTATCAGCGAGTACCGATATTTTGTGGTGTGATTTGCATCAATATGCAAATATTGAAAGGGATTAAAGCGCCATCTAGTGGGAAGTGTAAAAATGTTAGAACTAAAAGTACATATCTGGCTACATAGGTGTCTCAGTCCGACAATGGTAGCAAATCAGGGCCGCTGGAGTTGCTCAAAGGTCTGGAGATGCACCCTTTTATTTTGTATTGACGCAAATCACATTGCAAAGTATCGGTAGCATTTGGGAAGAGTACAGCTACTCTCGCATAGATACCAATATCGGTGCATCCCTACTGGCCACAACCCAACATTTGGGATTTTCTTTTACTGTTGAAATAGTCTAATGTCACTATACAATTAGTTTGTCGCTGATCAGTGCTGGGTGTAGCAAAATAGCCGTAGCCACCTACCAGCAGGTTTCTTGCTATACTTACTAGAATACAATTATAGAAATGTAATACTGTTATTCAGTATACAAGGTGGGTTTACTGCTAAAATAAACTTAAAATTCAGGACGTGGGTGTAAGATGTCCGCTTCTGCTTCGTGTTCTGTCACATTAAGAAACCATTTGGAATGCATGGCGCATGTGCAGTAAGTTCTAGTTCGTACGTCATTTCCGGTAGCAGAATCAGATAGGTAGCGGTATTCTGACAGAACACCGGCACTGGAGGAACCAAAATGTTGGACACCCTGAAGAAAGGTACGCACCAGGGAGAAGACCGCCAAAGCAGACACCTGTCCCTTAAAGCTACAAGGCCAATTTCTGTTCAACTCCCCGTTGAAGGAAGGTTAAAATCCGAGCCACCGAGAAAGAACCCCAAGAGACTCACACCACGCAATATACATGTTTCACGTACGATGGTAGATCTTCCTAGAGGTAGATTTCCTAGCTTTCAACAGTGTAGGAATCACCGTCTCCGATAAACCTCTATCCTTCAGCACCTGGCGTTCCAAAGCCAGAGACTGTAAAGCAGGATGGAAGATTGGTCCCTGGGACAGCAGATCCTCCCTGAGAGGAAACTGCCAAGTCAGCGACCAGCCGCACCAGATCGGCGTACTAAGCCCGGCGATGAGCCACCAAGATGACCGAATCCCTTCTGCCTCGATCCTGCATAGAAGTTTGGACAGAAGCTTGAGTGGAGGGAAGTTGTAAGTCAGACGATACTGACCCCACGGGGCCACCAGCACGCCTGTGACGTCCGCCAGAGGATCCCTTGACTGAGCCACAAACCTCTGTACCTTTCTGTTGAGCCGAGATGCCAACAGATCCACCTTGGGGGTGCCCCAAAGGAGACACCGCTAATTAAACCCCTCCGGGTGAAGAGACCACTCCCCGTGGTCCAACGCCTGCCGACTGAGGTAATCTGCCTGCCAATTATCCAAACCAGGAATGTGTACAGCGGAGAGGGCTGAAAAACAATTCTGCCCACCTTAAAATGCCGGCTACCTCCAGAGCTGTGCCCCCCCCCCACTAGTGATTGACATAAGCCACGGCTGTGACTTTTGCGTACTGGACAACCCTGAAGATGATCCGTCCAATGATCCAGACAGGCTGATTGCACAGAGTTCCAAAACATTGATCTGGAGTCTGGACTTCCAGCGTCCAGATCTCCTGAGTAGGATTTTTGCCGAGGGCGCCTCCCCAGCTGGACAGGCTGGCATCCGTGGTGACCACTGTCCAACACGAGGGGAGGAAGGAATTTCCCAGGCGAAGCGCCAGATAACGAAGCCACCATATTAGGGACTCCTTCGTGCCCCAACTCTGCATTCTCTGGACAATCAGATCTGGCTGAGTCTTGTCCCATTTAGTCAGAATTTCCCTTTGAAGGGACCTCGTATGGAACTGTGCAAACAAAACTGACTCGAAGGTAGACACCATCAGGCCCAGCAGCCGCATGCAAGTCCGGAGGGATAACCATTTGTTGGACAGCAGGAAGCGAATTGCAGCCTGCAATTGCTGGAGTTTGTCCAGAGGAAGGAGCACTCTGGCTGAGGCCGAGTCCAAAGTAAGGCCCAGATAAGGTGTGGACGGAACCAGAGCAGACTTCTGAAAATTCTGAATTCAGCCGAACTTCCGCATAATTCATATAGCGTTCTCCGGGTTCTCCACCAGAGCAGAGGGAGACTTCGCTCACATAAGTAGATCGTCCAAGTAGCCCAGTGCCACGATCCCCCGTTGGCGTTGGAAAAAGCTAGCACCGGGGCTAACACTTTTGTGAAGACCCGAGAAGCAGATGTGAGACGCTGGTGACTGGCACATATTGGAATGTGAAGGTAGGCATCCTTGATATCAATAGAGGCGAGGAAATCCCCCTGACGCAGGGATGCCACCACCGTTCGAATTTACTCCATTCTGAACTTCTGTACCTGCATAAAGCTGTTTTGTGCCTTGAAGTCCAGGATTGGATGCACTTTGCCATCATTCCTGGGAACAGGTTTGAGTAGAAACCCTGAAAACGTTACGGAGGTCGGAACCGGGAAAAATCACCCCAAACAGGCCCTGATAGCAGTCTGGGGACAGGCGCAAGTTGAAAGGAAAAAATCTTGCCGGGGGATAAGAGCAAAATTCGATCTTGTAGCCGTACGGAATGACTTTGCGGACCCACTTGTCTTGCACTAGGGGGGTCCACGGGTCCGGAAACCAGCGAAGACGCCCCTCACCCCCGATACGGGTGAGGGTGCACCTTCATGCGGAAGGAGCCTTGTCCCCGGGTCTGGAGAAGCCAGCCCCAATTTGCCAGTTAGCGCTCTGCCAAAATGCCAGGAAAGTGGCTCAGACCACTCAAGTAATCCCAGTGTGGAGGGGGCAGGATGAGGGACTTGGCAGGGGATGCCTGCAGGAAGGAGGGAAACCCAGAGGTCCGACCGTCTCAAGGAGGGGCCCATGTCCACCCCAAAACCCAACATGGGAAGGGGAGGGGGGGTGATCAAAGCTACTCACCATACCAGGAACCAGGTGGGCACCGCTCCAGACAGAACCCCTCTCCATCGAAATGATCCAGAACGAACACCAACTCGGGCCGAGACCCAGTCTTATGCGACCTCTCGAGGCGTTTAACTCGCAGGCCAGCCCCTGTCCAGTAGTGCTATGTTGCGGCTGACCTAGAGAGGAGCTAAGGTCTGCACACGCTCACTGGCCAGACTAGGGTGACCACTGGATTTAGATTATCCAGCCGGTCGCCCAGTCCAGCAGTTGATTGTAGATCTCTCAGGAAAAATTCAGGAGAAAAAATAAAATTCTATCTAAAAAATTTTTGCCAGGACCAAAGATCCCAGAAAGGAAAATCGGGTCTTACTCATGACTAGGCAGAAAAAACTGAGCATCTTCAGCAGAGAGGGAGTATACCCCCTTGGACTGCCTATGGGTGTAGCCAGAACTCTTTTCTGCCTAGTGTCCTACTCCTGTAGGGGGCAGTATAATCCAATGGTTATGAATATCAGGAGCTGTGTTAGTCAATTAACGAAAGAAAAATGATAAACATATATGGGTACAGTGTTGCACGACCGTGCAATTGTCAATTAAAGTGCAACAGCGCTGAAACCTGAAAATTGGCCTGGGTAGGAAGGGACTAGTAGGCAAGTGGTTAAACATGATGAACAATACGATGACCTTTCTGAGCATGCTGCACGTTACACCCACATTTAGGGTGTAAACATGTTAAGCATCAGACCCCTACCCCCCTTCCTTCTGGCAGCGAGCTGGGGATCTTCACCCTGTACTCGCTGCCACAATTCAAGAGAGTGGTCTTGCAGGGCTCCGTCTACACAGCAAAGTTATTGATTCGAAGCTCCCTGTGAATGAACTACCACTGCGCTACTGCGTGCTGTGGTAGTTCATCAATTTTTTTCTGTCAGTGTGAAACTGCCTGCTCGTACAATGTATGATATACGGGGCAGACAGCTTACACTAACGGTCTGCAGGGGAACAGCATGGCATTAGCAATCAGGTGCAATGCTTCCAAGGCTCCCAAAAACAAAAAAATAGTAAACGCATTTTTTTACCTGCAGAAAACTTAGGCTTACCAGTGACAGAATTTTTAAGGACAGTATCTGGAGAGGATAACCGAGAAACTTAACCTAGGGCGGGCAAGACCACTGACTGCAGCACCTTCCTACCGAAGGCCTGATCTGCAGCCGACAGTAAGTCTAGCCTATAGTGCTGAGTAGAAAAGCTGGACCAGGTAGCTGCCTTGCATATTTTTTCAGGTGAAGCACCAGCCCTGTCGGCCCAGAAAGCTGCCACTGACCTTGTAGAGCGGGCAGAAATACCCTCAGGAGGTTCTTCCCACTGGGCTATGTAGGCCCTGAACTATGTAGTGGGATTGCCCGCTTAAGCCACCTCCCTAAAGTACTTTTGGAGGCTTTTTCTCCTTTGCGGGATCCCGCGACGATAATGAAGAGTGCATTTGATTTCCTGAATTCTTTACTGAAGGATAGATATTGTATTAGGCATCTTCTCTCATCTAAGGAATGGAAGGTCTCCTCCTCAGCAGGAGCCAAATAAAAAAAGGTTGGTAGCACTATTTCCTGAGTACGATGAAAAGACATAGAAATCTTAGGAAGAAAGCCTGAATCCGTTCTGAGAATTACTCGGCCCAAAAAAAATAACTAAAAAATGATCTGCGACTGACAAGGCCTGAATTTCACTGATTCTTTGGGCCGATGTGATCACTGCCAGAAAGATGTTTAAGAACTAAATTCAGAGATACTTCCTCTAAAAGTTAAAAACTGAGTTTTGGTGAATCCTTGTAAGACAAGAGACAAATCCCACTTGGGAATAACTTTAAGGGCTACTGGCCTATTTCATGCTAAGGCCTTGTAAAACAAAATTAAAGGTTCTTCCAATATTTCCTCAAAAAAACTGAAAGAGCTGCCACTTGGGTTATTAGGGTGCTGGCTGCAAGCCCCTGCTCCATTCCTTCATGGAGGAACTCAAACTGAAATTATATTTAACATCAAGTCCCTTGAAAGAACACCAGGAATTATATTTCTTCCACACCTTCATGTAGATAGCCCTGGTCACCTTTTTTCTACCAGAAAGAAGGGTGGTAAGAAGCTTCTCTGAAAGACCCCTGGCTGTTAAGAGGTCTTCAGAAACCAGGCTGTCGGTTTTAGACAATCAGACTCCGGATGGTTCAGGGTTCCCTGCGTTAGTAGATCCCTCCTGAGCAAAAACGTTTCCAGGGGGTTTCGTGGCTAGATTTAGAAGTGTCGCAAACCACAGCTTCTTTGGCCAAATCAAGATCAAATCTGTGGATTCTTCCTTGAACTTCCTGAGGACTAGAGGCATCAGCTGGGGGGGGGGGGGGGGGACACAATGGGAAGTCCAACGGATGAGGAAGAGCGTCTGGACCCCAGGCCTGAGCCGCTCTGTGAAGAGAAAAGAATATTGGTGCTTTTGAGTTTTGCTGGTTCGCAAATAGAGCGGCCTGAGGATGGCCCCAGACTTGCGCAACCATCAGACTTCCTGGTTTAGGCTCCATTCTGCTTTTACTCTCTTTTTTCTACTTGGATCTGCCAGGAGATTTTGGGATCCTCTCAGGTGGAAAGCTGTTAGAGAAGCCACATTTTGTTCTGCCCAGGTAAGTAGCTACATAGCCAGATCAGAGAGACTCCTGCTCCTTGTTCCCCCTTATTTCGACACATGGGTCATATTGTCTGACAGGACCTGAACATGTTGATCCTTGACAGCTTGCTGAAAAAAGAAAAAAAAAAAAAAAAGACCCTTCAACTCTCGCCAGTTGGATGGCTTCCTGGCCTCTAACTTGGACCATGACCCTTGTATGGTAGTCTAGATGGCCCCCCCAGCCTTACGCACACCGCGTTCAGCCATTTGTTTAGAGGAAAAGACCAAGTCAGGCCTCTTGTCCAGTTGACTGGGTTTTGCCACCACTAGAGAGTCCTTCACCATCGTGGCAATCCTGATAGTCTTCTCCAGAGACTCTAGATGTGACCATTTCTGTAGAATGTCCATATGGAGAGTGTGAGAATGTAGCCTGGCATGTATGCGGTAAGCTACCCGAACTGTCACTGAGGTTGGTCTGAATCTGACCCACCGCGGACTGGAAATTTACTATTTTTTCTTGAGGGAATCCGGAAGCATTTGTACCGTATTGATTTGTTTAGAATCTTTAGGTTTAGGATCATCCGATATTTGCCAGAGGGTTTCTTTACTATAAAAAGGTGTGAAGCCCCAGCCTTCCTATTCTTTGGGGGACCTGGATTACAACTTCCTGCTGGATCAGATCCTGTAAAAGAGACATCATTGCGGAAGCTTTTTCTTTGTCCCTTGGGAGAAACGCGACAAAGAACTTGCTTGGGGGGGGTTCCGAGAATTTCAGGTTGTAACCCCGGGGCGACAATGTTCCTGACGAAGGGACTTTGGTTTTCCTCCCATAATGGGACCAAGTAACCCCATAACCTTCCTCCCACTGGGGGGAGGCTGTCATTTTCTTTTAGCGGATTAATCTGTCCATTGTTGCACTTACCTTTTAGAAGAAATACTTCCCTTGAAAATTTGTCCAGCGCTGCCATCTCAGGTGTGGGCAGCTGAAGCCAGGGTGTCCTCTTCTGTGTCCTCTTCATCCCAGAATGCGCTTGCACCTGCCCCACTCATCACTTCCGGGGCAGGCGCGTCAGCCCTGCACAGCTTCTGGGCATGACCAGAACCTGTTTAGCAGGGAATGACGCGCCTGCACCGGATTTGACGAGCAGAGCCGATGCAGGCACATTGACTCCTGGGAGCGATTACGTTTGGCTCCCAGGAATCAACGCAAGCAGGAAGTGACAGCATGGGCCGCGGCCGCAGAGGGAGGAAGTAGAAGGAAGGCAAGTATACTTTCTTCAAAAACAAGGTAAGAAAAAAAAATCTCTCCACCAGTTAGTAAACGCAATAACTTTTGCGCAAACCAATCAAAATCCGCTTACTGCGATTTTTTTTTACCAAAAATATGTAGCAGAAAACAAATTGGCCTAAAATGTTAGAAAATTTTGATTTTTACATTTTTTTTTGGAGAATTTCATATTAAAAAAAGTGAAAAATATTTTTTCAAAATTGTTGCTTTTTTTTGTTTATAGCGCAAAAAGAAAAAAAAAAAAAAGAAAAAAAAAAAAAAAAAAAAAAAAAAAAAAAAAATCGCACAGGTGATCATACCATACCACCAAAAGAAAGCTCTGTTTGTGGGGGAAAAAAAAAAAAGTCAATTTAATTTGGGTACAGCGTTGCACGACCGCGCAAAATAGGCCCTGGTCTTTACGTGCCGGTTCACACTTATGCGATGCGGGAAGGCTGCGAATTCGCAGCCTGTTCCTGCATCGCAAACGCACCCCTGGCAGTTCACACTGCCATATGCGATACGCTGGGGGTGTCAATGAAATCTTAACAACACCCCCAGTTTGATGGTATATCGCAGTGCGATCTTGCAGTTCAGTTCGCACAGGATCGGATTGCACAAGTGTGAACCACTGTGCGATCCGATCCTGATGCGGCTGCAAAAAAGGGTCCTGTGCCTCTTTGCTGCGGGTGCGGTGCGAATTTAGCCATACAAAGTGTATGGCTAAACTCGCACCGCACAGCCGATCATATGTAATGAAGGAGCAGTGCGCTCCGACATTACATGCGATCGCCGCAGCAGTGTGAACCGGCACTGAGCAGCCAAATCCTCCGGGGCTTAAGTGGTTAAAGCAAGCGGATGGCCCAAAGTCATTTTTGAGGCCGGAACTCTGCTTTAAAGTATCGGTTAACTCTTTCACAGACCAAAACAAATCTTTAACTTTGCTCATAAGATTCCTCTTTTACAAGATCTGCTAGGCAAGTTTCGCATAGCAGTTTGAGCAATGAATCTCTCAGGAGGTTTTTGCAAGCGGGAGACTTTCTTAAAACTGAGGGAGTTTGAACTGTGGCTTTAACCTGGAACCAAACAAAACAAGAAAGGCCACCAATCACTGAACAGCTGGAACAAACCCCCAAAGTGAACAGATACTAACACCTCACAAAACACAACACAAAAGAAGGCCTCCGCTGCACTAAACCTAGCCAACGTCAAAGGACAGAATCCAAGCTTAAACTGTAAGGCTAAAAACAGTTTATGACAGCACTCACAGAGCAGGCTCCCACTGGAGGCAAAGTAAAAAAAAAAAAAAAAAAAAAAAAAAAAAAAAAAAAAAACACACCAATAAGGCCAATAGTATACGCCTGGCTGGTGCTTGCGGACGTCACTCGCCATCCAGGACCGACATGCCGGGACTGCCACGAGACACGGCTCCCTGCCCGGACTGCCTACCAGCCCATGACCGCGGCTCCCAGGCACACAAGCTGCACATCCCTGCGAGGCACTGCTCCCCTGAGCTGGAAGGCCCAGATGCTCCAGAACACCCACCTCCAGTACAGCCGGGAGAGGGTGCTGGGATGGTCAAAAAGCAAGAACCTAGGAGTTAAGCCTACCCTTTCTCCACCTGGAGAGAGCGCAGCCCCCCCTAACTGGTTCCCTGCAGCGCTTCCACTATGGAGGAGGAAACACAATAACTGAAGGCATGGTGGAAGAGGAGGGAATTTAAAGGCTGCAGTTTTTCCTTGGAAAATTGGGTGGAGCTGAGCTCCCACCAGATGCTGTTCTGAAAGGCGATTTGGGGGAAAATGTGCATTTGTTTTTAGTTAAAAAGTGAACTTTTCCTTTAACCTAGGCACTATATGTAGTGCTGCCTAGTTGTTTAATGCTGTTAAGAACAAAAGTATTCAATAGATTGTATTGCAGTGGTGGGCAAAGAGCTGTATGTCGCAGGCATTTTGTAGCCCAAGATTTCCTCACAGGTCATGAAGCATCAATCTCAAACTTTTTCTTACCCAGAATTCGCTTTTTAATGAAGTGGTATAGTAATGAACTAAATAATACCCAATCATTTAGGAGTCCCAAGAAAATGTCTGCATTCTCTGAGAGATCTTACTAAAACTCACTGTTTAAATAAACGTGGGCAAGTCTACAAAATGCAAGGAAAAAAAAAAAAAGTGAAAAAAGAAAAAAATCCACACGTGCTTCCGGATGAAGCTTACAGGAAGCGGATGCAGACTAAATGCTACATAGGAAACAGATTTAAAAAGAGTTAAGCAAAACAAGGAAACCAGCCTAGCCATGCACAAAGAACGTAACCCGTGCGATGGGGGATCTCTGAACAAAGATTAAAGAAAAATATGATTTAAAAGATGAAGTAATATTCTATTGTTGATTAAGAGCACAGATTCCATCAAGATTTTTGTACACAAGAACACCAGAAACCCAAAAGCAGACCACACACAACTCTAAGAGCCGGTTCACACTGAGGCGACAACTTCACATAATGGAAGTCAATGCAAGTCGCTCCGAGGTCGCCCCAAAGTAGTACAGGACACTTTTTCTAAGTCGGAGTGACTTGTGTCGCTCCTATTACAACGGGTCCTGTACTACTCAATGGACCGCGACCGACTGTGACTTGTCAAGCTGACAAGCTTACAGGCTGAAAGGAGAAAAAAAAAAAAAAAAAAAAACACGGATTCCCCCATCCCCATTGCAAAGCATGGATGAATGAAATCTCCTACTGCTACTCAATTATGATATCCAGCACTGCTAGTAGAGCTTCACAATTCTGGATAAAATGAGAATCACTATTTTTTTGCTTTGAAGATGATCACAATTCTTGGCGTTAACATCTTTTACATTATACAAAAAATGTGCCAACTACTGTTTCATTTTTTTTTTTTTAATTCATTAAAAAGTGTATTTTTTCCTCCCAAAAAAAAAACAGTTTGAAAGACTTTGGCGCAAATACAGAGTGACATAAAATATTGCAATGATCGCCATTTTATTCTCTAGAGTCTCTGCTAAAAAAAGAATACAATATATATATATATATATATATATATATATATATATATATATATATATATATATATATATATATATATATATATATATATATATATATATATATATATATATATAGGGGTTTTCAAGTAATTTTCTAGCAAAAAAAACTGATTTCAACTTGTAAGCAACAAGTGTCGGAAAAAGGCTTATGCCTCGTACACACAATCAGACGACTTATCGTTCGCGTTGTGTTGCATGATACTAATATCGAATTCAACAATGCGTACCAAACGTATGATTTTTTTTTTTTTTTTCATACGGTTCTGGAAAAGATTCCTGGTTGCATAGCTACGTATTGGATAGTGCAAAACAAACAATGGCAGCCAAGCTTTTTCTGGGTTGATTTAGGCCCCATCCACACAGGACGTTTTTGCAGCTGCTGTCAGCAGCGTCAGACTTTTTTTTGACAACGTCTGTGACATAATAGGACGGGGCCTCCCGGTGACGTCACAGGGAGGCCACGCCCCTAATGGCTATACAATAAGCTGCAGAGACCGGCATAATCACAAGGGACAGCGTTGGAGGAGGACCGGAGGAAGAAGCAGACCAGGGGAGGCAGAAGACCAGAAGAAGAGCGGAGAGGAGAAGACCAGAAGAAGAGCGGAGAGGAGAAGACCAGAAGAAGAGCGGAGAGGAGAAGACCAGAAGAAGAGCGGAGAGGAGAAGACCAGAAGAAGAGCGGAGAGGAGAAGACCAGAAGAAGAGCGGAGAGGAGAAGACCAGAAGAGCGGAGAGGAGAAGACCAGAAGAGCGGAGAGAAGACCGGATGAAGATTTTAAATAAACTTTTCAAAATGTCTCCTGTCATTTATATACACTGCCTTTTATGGGGTGAATGGGTAGGAGTACAATGTACCCCATACCCATTCACATAGGGAGGGGGGATGTTGGGGCCCCCTTGTTAAAGGGGGCTTCCAGATTCCGATGAGCCCCCTGCCCGTAGACCCCCACAACCACCAGCCAGGGTTGTCGGGAAGAGGCCCTTGACCTCATCAACATGGGGGCAAGATGCTTTGGGGTGGGGGGGTACAGAGCCCCCCCTGCACCAAAGCACCCACACCCCCCATGTTGAGGGCGTGTGGCCTGATATGGTCCAGGTGGGGCCGCTCGCTCGCCCCCCCTTTCCTGGGCTGCATGCTGGGATAAGGGTTTGGTATGGATTTTGGGGGGGGGGGCCACGTTGTTTTTTGGGCATGGGGCTACCCTCAAATTCCATACCAGACCGAAGGGCCTGGTTTGGAACATGGGGGGAGGGGGGAACCCCACGCCGTTTTTTCCCCATTTTGGCGTGGAGTTCCCCCTCAAGATTCTCACAGAGCAAGTCAGGATGATGCCTTCCATTTAAAATCAATAGACTCCCATAGGGAACCATTGATTTTGAATGGAGGCAGAAAAAAAGCTGCTAAAAGCAATGTGGCCAAACGTGCAATAACACAAATGGGAAAAGCTACTAAAAGCAAGTTTTTACAGCTGCTTTTTCCTGGCGTTAGAAGTGGCTCTACAGCTTGTTTTTTCTGACGCCCCGTGTGCATGAGGGCTTAGGGTTTCTGATCATGCGAGGTCTTTGTCTATCGATTTTTACCGAACGCATACTGTATTGGTTAAACGATTGTCGTTCGTTGGGCTATCGTACAAGTAAAGTTTTTTTGTTTGTCCCGTTAAATTTTGTTCGTCGAAATGTTGTGATCAGCTGTCCAAAGCCATGTACAATCAGATTATCGTGCAATTACTTTGAAAGAGATTTTTTTTTTTCTAGCCATTATCTGATCGTGTATACCAGGCATTAGTCTTTAAGAGGTTAAACTGCCCTAACTTAGGCCCTGTGCACACCTGAGCTTTTTCAGCTCGTAAAATGCTCACCTCTGAAGTCTCAAAAACACCCACCAAGCAAAATCCTATTCATTTCAATGGCCCCTGTTCACATATGAGCGTTTTGTTGCCTGAAGCAAAATGCCTGAAGCTCAAAAATGTACATGAGCTTGTTTTTTGGCAGATTACAAGCGTTTTTGTTAGAGGTCAATGCCTGCCTGAAAAACATATGCTCAGGTGTGAATGGAGCCTTACAGAAGAAGGTTCATTCCTTTGATCTAAAAACGGGGTCAGGCCCCTTGTGCAGCTAAGTCTGTCTCTCTCAGCTGATCTGTCAGAACAGAGCCGATGCTTCCTGTATAGTTCCGACTCCGTTCTCACAGTCTGAGTGTTTCACAGGCGGAGTTATATCAAATGCACTCTGCCTGTGACCAATACAGGAAACATCGCCTCTTCCTCCAGCGCGGTGCCGCTACACTTCCTAGCCAGCAATTATCGCCAGCAGCACACGGCAGTACCAGCCAGAGCCAGCAGTACTCACAGCAGTACCAGCCAGAGCCAGCAGTACTCACAGCAGTACCAGCCAGAGCCAGCAGTACTCACAGCAGTACCAGCCAGAGCCAGCAATTGATAACGATTAATCGTGCAGCTCTAACTGCTACCAATGAAAATATCCAAACAATGTCAGGACACAGGCACGGTTTGACTGACAACGTTCTATCTGTAGCCTTTGATTTTTCAATTAATTTTATCTGCCCATTAAAGTCAATGGAACTGTGCCTCAAACCTGACAGAGGCAGGCAGTTATGGTGGTTGTGGCGCGGTATTTAAAACATAAGATTCCTTTTAGCATCCCAAGACAGCGGCTCAGAAAGTGTCAGTATTGCCTCCTGAATATTTGTAAGCCCAGATTTAATGTGCTATCTGAAAAGCAATTCTCTGCGGATCGCTTTTCAGAGCTGCTACCCGTGTGAAAGTAAAGCGTGAAAAAATATCCTTTACTACTACTTAATGGCCCTGTAATCCATTTTATTAAAACTTTTTTTTTCTTCACATGTGATAAAGGTTGGCCCAAAGTAGAACTGCAATGCCTATTGAAAAGGGTCACCTCCTGGGTCAAGTAATGCCAACAACAAAATCACTAAGGCTCAACTATCCTCCCCCTCTCCCACTGCTGGCTTACTGTACAAAACCAGCAAAATGTCCTTCTCACACCAAGTATCAAGATTTACAGCATTTCAACACTTTATGCACGATTTAAAATAATCTCTCCATCTTTGGTCAGCTTTAGGCCACAATCACATGGCCAATTAAATGTAGCCTGCATATTCCAACGGCAAGAATCACTAGATTTCCTGTGGCTTGAATGGCTGAGGCATGTGAAAAGCAGATGACTGCTGCTGACGTAGTTGTACACAAGAGTGGATAGTTATGATTATGAATGGATGTCCAGGCATGGGCAGCCAGCTTCATTCATGCTTGGACATTTGTCCATAACTGCAGATAACTGTTGTGTGCGACTACAGAATGGCAGCAGCCACGGTCAGCCTGTCAGTTTAAATAGGCTGAGCTGCTATCCATATACCCAGTCATTCTAGCTGTAAGAATCCCCAGGCTTCATGTAAGCAGCCATGTGAAGGGTATAATTTCTCCCAACCTCTTTCACTGTTGCTCTGCATATAACTGCAAAGAGAAATGTAAATAAAGACATGGTGACATTTTACCACACCAAGAGATGGGTTTATTTATATACCTCTTCCAAGGACAACAATTTACCTGGAAACATACTTATTCCTTGGACAGTTTATTCATACAGAAGGAATGCTCACAAAGTCAAAACCGGTTTCAGCCATTGCCACCAGACAATGTCACAGAAGAGAAGTCACCAACTTCAACATTTCCATTTGTAGCGCTAGAAGTAATCTACATTCTTCTGGTACCTTCATCTGATAGAGGAGCCCTAGAATATATCGTGTGTGATGAACTCCCAAACAGCAGTAAACCATAGAGTGGAACTAAACGATTTAACGGTTTCGAAAAAAAGTTACATTCCTGGAATGCTGGGATAGCCAACTGTCACATTAGCTTGTGTCCTCAACCAAACTGTCAAACCATAAAATGGCTGGTGTCATAACTGATCACATGTGCAGCACCATGGCAGTTGCAGATCAAACAGAAGCAGCATCCTTGGCTGTAAAGGACTTGAGGGTTTAATTACCAGCCTCTACAAACTTGGCAGTGCCTAAGAATACGTAAAATGGAGAGCAACTGAGCATTTGCAGAGTAGGATGAGACAGTATAGCTAGATATTAAACAGTATAGACACTTATTTTCTATGTTTTACATAGCTATACCTGCAAAATGGGCCAGCCTGAAGTGATCTAGCAGGACTTCGCTTTCTGACTAAAGTTTCACTTTAAGCACTGTCTCACCCTGCTCTGCACATGCTCATTGTTCTCTTTTTTCTAGGCACTGTGCCAAATTTGAAGAGGCAGATCTGCCGACAGCCTTAAAAGCAGAATTAAACCCTCCTATCCTTTACAGCCAAGGAAGCTGCTTCTGTTTGATCTACAATTGGTGCTGCACATGTGGTCAGTTAGGACAGTGGTCCTCAACTCCGGTCCTCAGGGCCCACTAACAGTCCAGATTTTAAGTATTACCTTGGGGAGATGCAGACTAGAGTACTGCAATCACTGAGCAGCAAATGATATCACCTGGGATGTATTTCAGTTATCTTGCAAACCTGGCCTGTTAGTGGGCCCTGTAGGCCAGGGTTGAGGACCACAGAGTTAGGACACCAGCCAATTGATGGTTTGCCAGTTTGGTTGAGGACACAAATGTGATCCTGACATACCAGGAAAGTAACTTTTTGAATGTGTTAAACCGATGGGTTTAGTTCCACTTTATGAGTTACTGCTGTTCAGTGACTCTGGGCTTCAGCAAAATGGCAGCCTCCAGGAAGAAGAAATAGGGACAATGTCAGAGGCAATGTACAACACACACTAATGTTGGTAACATAATGATTAATGTGGAATGGATTTTCTTTGCTAAAGAACATTTTTTTTATCCAGTTATGGGTAAAGTTCCACTTTAAATAAAATGTTCCTGGGGGGTGACTGATTGGAATATGATGCAATTCTTTACATATCTCCACCACTCATCTACTGACAGTCTTTTTAATGAGCTTTAGGCCTCTTATGGGGGCCATACAATCTCACTTACATTTTTCAAAACTATATGATGACAAACCTACACAATCCAATCAATTTCTCCTGGTGACAGGCCGTTATATTTCATAGTTCCCATGACAGCAGCGGACGCCAAGCATTGAGAGGTGTTCCGGGCCTCACACAGACGGCCTACGTGGAGCTCTGCGATTGGTTCCCGTGGCGCGCTGCTCTGTAGCAGGGACCCTCTGCCCTGCTTGTTAACTGAAGGAATCGGGATACATTGTTATTGATGCACCCGATCATTATGAATGAATCAGCCTCCATTCCTACTGGTGAGTCCACACATAACCCTCAGATTATTCAGTGTATGAGTGTGTCTTCATGATATGATTATTGAATATGTATTACTAAGGCGGGAAAATGACATCATTTGAGGGGGGTGTCACTAAACTGCACTGTTCTTGATTGGTGGTATATCCTTATATATTCTCTGCTCACAATTTGCACTGTATCACATGCCTGACCAAGGGGTCCTGCGTGGCTCCGAAACGTTGCACTATATTTTTTTGCTGTGATCTTCTCTGGAATAAAGTTTTTGCAAGATCCCGAATATTTATTTACTTGTGACTGAACCAGTGGCCATCTGGTGATCGCTTCAGCACCCAGTATACAGGTGCCTACAAAACCAGGAAGGTGTGCGATAGGAATATGAACTGTACAGAAATCACACTTCGTGCTCTGGACTGAGACAATTACACACTATAGATGTTAGTGCTTTGTTCATATTTTATGTTTGAGGTTTACAAGACATGCCACTAATCTTAAAGCGAAGTTCCTCCCATTTTTTGTAAGTCCCTTTAGATTAGGGATGCACCGAAATTTCGGCCACCGAAATTATCGGCCGAAAATGAGCCTCTCTCATTTCGGCCGATAATGGGTTAACAGTGCCGAAAATAAAAATGGCCGCCGTGGGGAAGGAGGAGGGCGCAGCGCAGCGCAGGTTTCAAAAGTCCCGCCTCTGGCCGGCCGTCCGCCTCTTAATAATGTCCCTACTACTCTGTGCATTATGAATGGACATACTAGGCGGGGGGCGGGGAGAGCGGCCGCTATAGAGAGAACTATTGTGATCCTTCACTGTCAGCTCCTCACGTCTATGTATGAATGAGAACTGAACTGAGCTGACACCGGGCGGGGGGGCGGGCGGGCGGAGCGGCCGCTATTAGCTGTGACTATGTGAGAGTTTCACTTCCCTGACAGGCACGTATCTCCGCTGACAAGGAAGAGAAGCTCTCACATAGTCACAGCTAATAGCGGCCGCTCCGCCCGCCCCCCCGCCCGGTGTCAGCTCAGTTCAGTTCTCATTCATACATAGACGTGAGGAGCTGATAGTGAAGGATCACAATAGTTCTCTCTATAGCGGCCGCTCGCCCCGCCCCCCGCCTAGTATGTCCATTCATAATGCACAGAGTAGTAGGGACATCATTGAGAGGCGGTGCCGCCGGCCAGAGGCGGGACTTTTGAATGCAGGAGAGGACACCCGAGGAGGAGGACGCTGAGGCAGTGGGGGAGGGGGGAGGGGAGCTGAGGCAGCTTACCAATGCTATTAGTATTATGAGGCATGAGGGGTTAATGTATTGTCACTGCTGGTCACTCATCTATTAGTGACTGACCAGTGGCAGTTAATTAACCCCTTTTGTGCTGCATTAGTGCAACCAGTGTCAGTGTTAATTAACACTGGTTGCACTAATGCAGCACAAAGGGGTTAATTACCTGCCACTGGTCAGTCACTAATAGATGAGTGACCAGCAGTGACAATACATTAACCCCTCATGCCTCATAATACAAATACCATTGGTAATTAAATTAACCTCTTGCCAACCCATCACAGTACATATACTGTGACAGGGTGGCAGCGACAGGTGTAGGTGTACGTCGCTGCCTGTTTTTGGTTTATGTCCCTGTTCTATCCATTTCAAATTTTTTTGGGGGAAAAAGTCATTTTCGGTTTCGGTTTCGGCCCAAAATTTTCATTTCGGTGCATCCCTACTTTAGATCATTCAGACTTTAGTAATGCATTTCACAATAGTATTTTTTTTTTAAATGCAAATACCTTTTATTTTCGTCCGCCGCTGTAATGGCGGATGCTTCAGCAATGACGTCATTCGGCGATTTGCAAGGGCCCCTGGGATAGCACAGTGATGTATCCCATGACTCCTTACGAATCGCCTAGGGACGAAATATTGCGTTATTTGCAGGCCGGAAATTACGCGAATAGGCGAACTTAAGCAACAATTTACCTACAGCCGAGATCAGTGACTGACTGCGCATACGCGCTGAGACAAGAGCAATGCGCGCTGAGACACGGTGGGGACGCAGCAACAGCTGATGCATTACGGAATAGCACGGGAAGAAGAGCCGCACTGTGATATCACTGCGCAGGGGCGGAATCCAGGTGCATGCTGGGTAGCCAGCTGCACAGAAATCCCGGAAATGAATGTGGGGGGGGGGGGGGGGGGGCTTCAGATGACCACAGCTAGAATGGAACCTGCCTGTTTCTGACATCAGGTAAGTAAAAGCTTATTTTTTTAATAAAATAAATGGAAATGCATTATGACCGTTTGATAATCTTCATGTACTTGATTTGTCAAAGCTACAGGCGTCTTCAACTAAAAATTGTTTAGGTGACTGGAAGTCCGCTTTAAGAAATAATGTAATACAGGGATCTTCAAACTACGGCCCTCCAGATGTTGCAGAACTACACATCCCATGAGGCATTGTAAAACTTACAAAGACATAACTAGGCATGATGGGAATTGTAGTTTCTGAACCACTGGAGGGCCACAGTTTTGAAGACCCCTGATGTAATATAAAGAATAGCAACCAAAACCAGCGAGGTGACCTGATAATGGGGTGTACACAATGCTGCCCCCCCCCCCCCCAGGAGCTGGGTCCATACTTCTGTACCCGGATGTAGCTGTGTCACTGAGACCTCTGCTGACCATACCATGAATGGGGGAGGGGGAAGAGACCCCCAATAATGAGTGAACCCCCGAAAACCAACATACAATGCAGAGCCCGGGGTCACCGGAGGAGGACATAAAGCCTGGAGGCCGGGAAGACAGAACCACACAAGACTCCAGAACACAGGGGACAAACATTAACAAATACAGCGCATGGTCCGGCCCATTAGAAGGCCAGAGAGAAGAGTACACCTCGGTCTGTATACATCACATGTACTCCCAGGAGAATATACTCCTCCCCGGTGACAGGTTCCCTTTATCAGCACGCAGGCCCCGGCCTCTCACCTCCCCCGCCGCTGCCTCCTTTCTCCGCTTCACTCCGACTCTTCTCAGATAAAATGAACCGTGCCGCCAACACGCAGCGCGGCCGACGGAAACAAAACACAGCCTGGGCGGAAAAGACGAGCGACTGGCTCCCCTCCACCGGATGTCCAATGACGTGCTTCCGCTCGACCTCGCGCAGACGCTTGGCGGGAAAGAACGGAGGCAGTAAAGAGGCGGGGATTGGGAAAGTGGGCGGGGATGTCGGGAATGCGCTTGGAGCTTCCCGCCTAGGTTTCGGAAACGCGCTGTTTGTGGCTCGCGCAATGCGCCTGCGCTAGATGTTCCACGTACTTGTAATGTAACGGAAGTGAAGTTCAGAGCAAAAAATTCCTTAGTGCGCATGCGCTATGCGTTCCAACATGGCCGCTGTGCGTTCCAATAGGTTTCCTAATCTGACAAAACACGAAGCAGCGGCCGACATCTTCTTACACCCAAACCAGCCTTTAATTGCACACTTATTTTACCAGTAAACTCACCTTATATACTGAATCATAGCATGACATTTGCATTATTATTATATTATAGTAAAAATAACCAGAAACCTGCCGTCAGAAGGCAGGCGACGACCATCTTGGTACACCCTGCAGTCAGTGCTCAGCGACGAAGTGATTATATCCTGAAATAGACTATTCCAGTCAGTCAGTGTGACATTGAAGACTTGTCTGGGTGTAAGAAGATGTCTGCCGCCGCCTTCCTGTTCTGTCAGATTAGAAAACCTATTGAAACGCATAGCGGCCATGTTGGAACGCATGGAGCATACGCAATAAGCAATTGTGTCAGCAACGTCACTTCTATTGTATTGTCTGATGGGTAGCCGTGTTCTGATAGAACAGGGGCAGTACAAGTTCTGGGAGAAGTATGGGGGAGGGGGGCATCCATGGTTGGGGTTGTAAAATATTAATGTTAACCACTTGCCAACTGCCGCACGACTATTTAC
This sequence comes from Pelophylax lessonae, assembly GCF_965119305.1. Taxonomy (NCBI): domain Eukaryota; kingdom Metazoa; phylum Chordata; class Amphibia; order Anura; family Ranidae; genus Pelophylax; species Pelophylax lessonae. The sequence goes on along the minus strand of NC_138769.1, from coordinate 86,626,322 downwards.
GTCGGCAGTCAGCCCCTCACAGGCAGAGTGACGTAGATCTACGTCGCTAGCCTGTGAGGGTCTAGGGAGCTCCCGCGTGGTCACGGACCCCCCCCCCCGCGCGTGTGACCGGCGGACCCGATGTCCGCCGGTCACTTGGCGATAGTCGCTGCAGAGGGAGAAAGGCAGGCGGCTAATGTAAACAAGCCGCCTGTCATTCTCCCCTGTGTATGAATAGTGATCATACGGTTCTACTATGTAGGACCATTGATCACTGTTCCCACACCTCAAGCCACAGCCAATCACAGTTAGAATCACGCCCCTAGGGACACACATAACCCCTCCCTCTCAAAAAAAGTTAACCCCTTCACTGTCAGTGTAACTTTACAGTAACAGCGCATATGTATAGCACTGATTACTGTAGAAATGTCACTGGTAACCCCAAAAATGTCAGTCAAGGGTCCGATCTGTCCGCCGCAATGACGCAGTACCGCAAAAAAAAATCGCAGATCGCCGCCATTACGCGTTAAAAAAAAACAACAAAAATGACACAAATCTGTGCCTTTGTTAGTAAACGCGATAATTTTTGCGCAAACCAATTAAAATACGCTTTTTGCGATTTTTTTTTTACCAAACATATGTAGCATAAAACAAATAGGTCAAAAATGTTAAAAAATTTAGATTTTTACATTTTTTGGGGGGGAATTTCATATAAAAAAAAATGTGAAAAATATTGTTATTTTTGCAAAATTGACGCTCTTTTTTTGTTTATAGCGCATGATCAAAAAATCGCACAGGTGATCAAATACCACCAAAAGAAAGCTCTGTTTGTGGGAAAAAAAGGACGTCAAATTCGTTTAGGTACAGCGTCACACGACCGCGCAATTGTCCATTAAAGTCACGCAGTGCCGAATCGCAAAATAGGCCCTGGTCAGGAAGGGGGTAAAATCTTTCGGGGCTTAAGTGGTTAAAGAGACAGGCGGGGATTCTCCCAAACTGGAGCAGCTGTGTATAGTAACCAATCAGATTCTGTTTACAGCTTGTTCAGATAAATTATTACACAACTAAGCATGCAGATTTACCCTTCACTGTTGCTAACGTAGAAACGGTAACATTTTATTGGGGGGGGGGGGGTGTTGCACACGCTCTGCGTCTGCCCCCTTGTATATCCACCTCAGCTCCCTTCTTAACCAGACCATTTTTTCTTATTCAGCACTGCGCTACTTTAACTGGTAATTGGGCGGTCGTGCAGCGCTGTACCCAAACAAAATCGATGTCCTTTTTTCCCCACAAATAGAGCTTTCTTTTGGTGGTATTTGATCGCCTCTGCGGTATTTATATGTTGCGCTATAAATAAAAAAATAGCGACAATTTTGAAAAAAAAAAAAAAACAATATTTTTTTCCTTCTGCTATATAACATTCCCAATCAAAAAATGTAAAAAAATCAATTTTCTTCATTAATAAAGGCCAATATGTATTCTGCTACATATTTTTGGTAAAAAATCCCAATAAGTGTATATTAATTGGTTTGCGCAAAAGTTATCGCGTCTACAAATGATGCAATATTTTTATGTAATTTTTATTTATTTTAATTTTTTACTAGTAATGACGGCAATCAGCAATTTTCAGCGGGACTGCGAGATTGCGTTGGACACATCGGACATCTAACTGACACTTTTCGGGGACCGGTGACATTATTACAGTGATCAGTGCTAAAAAAAAAAATGCACTGCCACCGTACTAATGACACTGGCAGGGAAGGGGTTAAAATCAGGGACGATCAAGGGGTTGAGTGTGTCCTTAGGGGGTGCTTACTAACTGGGGGGGGAGGGGGTTGCACTGATTGGGGGAAGACAGAGACCCTTAGCTCAGCAGGTACACAAGGTCTCCATCTTATCCCCTATCACAGTGATGGCGAACCTTGGCACCCCAGATGTTTTGGAACTACATTTCCCATGATGCTCCTGCAGTGTAGTTGAGCATCATGGGAAATTAAGTTCCTTAAAATCTGGGGTGCCAAGGTTCCCCATCACTGCCATATTTTTTTATAGGCAGATCGCCGCCCTGCCTTTCCCGAGGATGATCGCGGGTGGACGGCGGACATCGGTTCTGCCGGACCTGTTGACTGACATCCTCACTAGCCAATCACAGCATCTAGTGGCTATTGAATGAAACGATGTACAGGTACGTAATTTTGCACAATAGTGCCACATTGCAGCAGTAAATACACAGCAGCGGGTCAGTAAGTATTTAATAAAAAAAATCCCAATAAGTATATGTAGCTCCCTCTAGTGTCAGTGCAGGCAAATTTTAGTCTGGCCCAAGGATAAACCTGAGTCACTGAATCTGGGTCTGGGTTTTTAGAAGCCAGCACTGGATGACTCATCCTGGCAGCTCTCTGGCGCCTCCCTGTTTCCAGAATGGACAAAAAAGAAGACCTTTACCCATGCCGCATCCTAATAGAATAATATATTTGCAAAGAGTTTGCAAGACACAGTCCTGCTTGTGGTGGATTATAATGACACATACATGAGACAGACTTATATTTCTAAAAAAAAAAAAAAATCATTTTTTATTGTATATAATTAAGAACACAATGGGTGCCCAAAGGCGACTACATTAAAATACATGAAAGTATAATACAATATCCTTGTATATGTTGGTGTGAACACCTCTCTACGTTCAATTCATTCATTTACTTCTTTGTTTATTCATTTATGTACTTCTTGTTGTTGGTCGAGATGTTTTGTAAAGAGGTTGTAAACTCACCTTAAAGTCTTTAACCTATAGGTAAGCCTATATTAATATATATATCTCCTAAACATGCACAGTTTAGGAGATATTTACAGTGCATGCAGCCAATGACGTCATCGGCACATGCGCTCTGAAGGAACGGTCACCCGTGCCGTTCCTTCAGAGCCCTATGCTGTGAATGGCGGCTCCCGCGCGCATGCTCAGGAGTGATGTAATCTCGCCCCCGGCCAATCAGATGGCCGGAGGACACGAACGAGGAAGCAGGACCGCCGGACATGTCGGCCGCCCTGTCACTGAGCGGGACACTCTGCGAGGGCTTCGTTTTAAGGTAAGTATTTCATAATGAGCTAGTATGTGATGCATACTAGCTCATTATGCCTTTGTCTTTACAGGTTTTTTTTTTTCTCATTTTTTTTACGAGGGTTTACTTCCTCTTAATGGGCTTCCTCAAGACCAACAGCAGGTGTATCACAACCTGATAATATGTAAGGACAGAGAGGCATACATTTATTGCATATGTCAGGGGCAGCCACAAGGGACTAGTGTAACGGTTACAGCCCCAGGTGAGGATCACCCACCTTTTGAAACGTCTTTCGAAAAGCACCTGAGATCTGCGATTAAGATAAGACAGAAACAAGTCGTACAGTGGTAAGGTAAAAGTACCTACCGTACTCTCAGGAGTGCGCAAGTCCCTCTTGGTCTGTCTCATCCAGTCGCCAAACCTCCTACGCGGCTTTTCGGCAGACGAACACCTGAAGCTCCACCACGTTGGGCGCCAAATGTAACGGTTAGCGAACCTCAATCAGGTTCATAATAGATTTCTTGCTGCTGGATCTGATTAAATAGGTAATTAGAGTGCATGCACGTGGATATCATAGACTGACACATTGTTCAGGTAAATGATACTACTTTTATTTCTAATGGACAGTATATTATATAGTTAGTAGGCGGTGTCATATGTTAGTACGTCATAAACATAATATTAGCATAATACTGATTATTTGCAGCTTTCTGATTAGTCAGGTCCATTATAAGGTGGTCCCTTTCGAGTTCATGAATGGTATCTTCTTTTGAAGGCACTGTGCCAAGGCTCCATCTTTCTTTTCACGTTCCATCTCGGTGGGCGGGGTGGGAGGTATCTAGTAACGGCCATTTTGAGTAAGGAAGGCAGGAAAAATATATGTACAAAAATACACATAGAAAAATAGACATTTTGCTTAATTCACAAGTGTTCATCAGATTCCTTCACACTAGCAATCCATTGGCATCTATTGGTTGTATGGTTAAATTTGCACTCACGTTTCCTGCTGTTTATATGGAAAGATAGTCTCAGGGAGATACCTGCAAAAGGCATATACTTCATTTTATTTAGATCAGTTTGTTCACCTTTAGGCCCCTTTCACACAGGCAGACCATTCAGATCCGCCTGTCGGTCTTTTTGGCGGATCTGAACAGTCACCCCATGCATCTCTATGGGGCATCAGATGTCAGCGGAGACATGTCCGCTGACATCCGATCCATCAAATCTGGACGGATGGAAACCCTATTTTCCATCCGTCCAGTGGATCAGATGAGATCGGACAGACGGTCCGTTCCCATCTGATTCCCCCATAGTGATGCATGGGGACCTGACAGCTCTGTCTCCGCACACAGCACGGAGACACAGCTGTAAGCCGCCTGCTCAGCGGGGGATGGGCGGTTTGATCCCCCGCTGAGATAAACGGAGTCTGCCGACGGACTCCCTAGTGTGAAAGGGGCCTTAGATTTTCCCTTATTGAGGGTGTTATCCTATAAGTCAACTTAGGCATCAACAGGCCTGATGTACATATGGGAAGATAATCTATAAACAGTGGTTACAAAGGACATCTACTTTGTTTTATTTTTTTATTTGTTCACCTTATGATCTTCCTTTATTAGGAGTATTGTCCCATATATCAGCTTAAATATCAACAGGCCGCTCCCTCACAGAATTATTAAAATTTTATGGTCAAGGACCACATGCATATGTTCCCTTGGGTTTCTCCCTGCGTGTGTGCTCTCTTCTGTTGCCACACGGTGGCAGCAGAAGAGAGCACACACGCAGGGAGAGACCCTAGAGACTGCAAACAAAAACACAAAGAAAGGGCGCACCAGCCTAGTGCATTATCCTCAGTAGGGCTTTTATTTTATCTGGCGGCGTGCATTCCACCTCCCCCAACGACATACATCCTGTTTACTCTGCATACAGTATAGCGATATACATCCTGTATACTTTGCACACAGTATAGTGAATGGCTACATATAGAGTTATGTTGAAAGCACACCCTAGATGCATCTGCTCCTGTGCCCCCACTTATGCTTACACCTTACCAGTATATACTCTTAATGCACTTTTTAGAGACGCTGCGAAGCAGCTTACAAATGTCATCAACATTTTGTTAAAGCGGTGTTCCACCCAAAAGTGGAACTTCCGCTTTAGGTAGTCCTAACCCCCCGAAATGCCACATTTGGCATGTCATTTTTTTAGGGGGGGGGAGCGGGTACCTAGTTTTGACAGGTACCGCTCCCACTTCCGCTCGGAGCGCCGCGGCACCCTGAGCAGAAGTTCTCCTCTCCCTCTCCCTCCCTGCAATCTTCTGGGACATGTCAGAGGTCCCATAAGATTGCCAGCCAATCAAGACGCGCAGCGCCACTCGCGCATGCGCAGCGCGTGCCCGGCTGTGAAGCCGCAAGCTGTCACAGCCAGGTGCCCACACCAGTGATGCCGGCGCCGCTGAGACCAGAGGGAGAGGAGCGAGGCTTTGGGCGGCCACATCGCTGGACCGTGGGACAGGTGAGTGTGTGTTTATTAAAAGTCAGCAGCTACACTTTTTGTATATATATATATATATATTTACACTTTTTGTATATATATATATATATATATATATATATATGTACATATATATATACATGTTTTATGGATTTGATTAGCAGCATAAGAAATTGTGTATAATATTGATTCATCAAGGTTTGTTTGACAAAAAAGTGTGAGTGTAGTCAGGGTTAATAACTCTTTTGTGGCCAAATCTATGAAGGAGGAGCCTTCTTTGGGCTAATAGGAATCACTTCTGTTATAAAAACCGATGGTCCAGGTATGGTCCTTAGGCTATGAGGAAGAGGTGAAGCCTCGAAACGCATTAGCCGTCATTTCAAAAGACTGTGGACTCTATAATCATGGACTCCGTCATTGGAATCTGATATGCTGGTTTACATCACCCGTTTGTGAGTAGACACCTTTTAATTTGTTTTAATAAAAGCCCTACTGAGGATAATGCACTAGGCTGGTGCGCCCTTTCTTTGTGTTTTTGTTTGCAGTGTTTTGTTGACCACCCTGGTCGTAGAGGGCAGCAAGGCCTAGCCATTGGGGATGCCAAGTATGCGTCCCGCAATAGGAGTGGTCTGGGAGCCTTGTTTCTGAGTGCAGGAGTAAGGTGCTAAGCATCGCAAATTTCTTTTGAAGCAGAAACCCAAGGGAACCTGTTTCTAGAATGTTGGGGAATATTCTAGAAGATAGTGGGCGTAAGCTAGGAAGGGTTGCCTGGAATATTTAGGGGCCCTTAGCCAATCCCCAGGTTGGGGGCCCGGCAGGGAACTAAAGAACCTTTAAATAGACATGAGCCATGCCAGCAGGGTGGTCGAATGAAAGATGGAGAAGCAGTGCTGAGGGGAGTCTGTTGGTGGGCCTTGAGGGACCCCTGCCTGGGAGGGGTTTTACCTCAGGCTGGAGCTCAGGAGGCTGGCCTGGAAGGATCCCACAGGAGGCATTTGGTGGGACCCTAACCAGAGAAATGAGAGACAATGAGCAGATCAGCATGGTACAGCCACAGACAAGGGAAGAGACTGCCAGCTGTAGCAGGTCTCTCTTGAAGACAAGGGTATGCCAAGTCTTCCAACCTTGCCCTGGGGGAGGGAGTCTCAATGTGTATGTCTGTCAGGAGGACTTTGGAAGAGAGTAGCCAGGTGGGATAGCATTTCTGCAAGCAGTAGAACTGGGATCAGTGTCTACGGAGAGGCAGAAGATAGTGTTAGATTCTGTTCAATCCATAGGCACTACTTCACAAAGAGACTAAGAGTTCCTAGCCTGTAGTGGGCTGTTGCTGAGCTGACAGGAGACGGTTAGTTCCCCTGGAAGTAAGCCAGCAGAAGCTGTACAAAAAAGGAAACCAAGTTTGTGCATGAGGAAGGAAGAACAGGAATCTGTATATAGGGAGGACCTGGTTCTGTTTAATGGACATTTTTAAGTTGGACAACCCATAATTCCTTACGCCATCCAAGTTATCATCTCCTAATAAAACAACAAAAACAAGCCAAAGGACTGATTTCTGTATCTGGATGCAAGAAGAAAATTCTATGTGACTGGCTGTGCAGCAGTGGGGAATCCTGATATCAACAACTTCTACAGGGGTAGTGCTACATGTACAGTTAAGATCTATATATATTTGGACACAGGCACACTTTTCACTTTTTTCAGGTATTCACCACAACACATTTTCAGGCTATAGTTATATAAGGGAAAGTTCACATTCTAAGGTTTAATTTGAGGGTATGTATATCCAAATCGGAGGAAGGGTTTAGGAATTATAGCTCTTTAAGAATAGCCATCCTCCCTTTTTCCAGGGACCAAAAGTAATTGGACAATTGAATCAAAAGCTGTTTCATGGCCAGGAGTGGGCTACTCCTTCAGTATTTTGTTCATCAATTAAGCAGGTAAAAGGTCTGGAGTTGATTCTAAGTGTGGTATTTGCATTTGGATCTATTGCTGTGAACCTACATCATACGTTCAAAGGGGCTGTCCATGCAAGTGAAACATGCCATTGTAAGGCTTCAAAAATGAAACAAATCCATCAGAGAGATAGCAGCGACATTAGGTGTGGTCAAAGGAACAGTTTAGTACATTCTGAGGAAAGAAGAACACACTGGTGAGCTCAGCAACATAAAAAGGCCTGGATGTCCACAGAAGACAACAGTGGTGGATGATCCCAGGATCCTCTCTATGGTAAAAAAAAACCCATTCACAACATCCAGACAAGTGAAGGACAGGAGGTGGGCGTATCATTGTCAAAGTCTACAATCAAGAGAAGACTTAAAGAGAGCAAACACAGAGGGTTCACCACAAAGTGCAAACCGTTCATAAGCCTGAAGAATAGAAAAGCTAGATTCGATTTTGCCAAAAAACATCTAAAAAAGCCAAACCAGTTCTAGAAAAGCATTCATTGGACAGATGAAACTAAGAATAATCTCTACCAGAATTACGGGAAGAAAAAAGTGTGGAGAAGGCTTGGAACAACTCATGATCCAAAGCACACAACATCATCTATAAAACATGGTGGAGGCAGTGTGCTGGCATGGGCATGCATGGTTCCAGTGGCACTGTGTCATTGGTGTTTATTGATGATGTGACAGAAGAAGCCAGATGAATTCTGCAGTGTTTAGAGAAATGCAGTGAGCCCAGATTCAGCCAAATGCAGCAAAGTTGATTGGATGGTGCTTCACAGTACTGATGGACAATGGTCCAAAACACAATGCAAAAGCAACCCAGGAGCTTTTGAAGGAAAAGAAGTGGAATATTCTGCAATGGCCGAGTCAACCACCTGATCTCAACCTAATTAAGCACGCATTTCACTTGCTGAAGCCAAAACTAAAGGCAGAAAGCCCCACAAACAAAGAACAACCGAAGACAGCTGCAGTTAGTCTGGCAAAGCAACAGAAAGGAGGAAACCCAGTCTTTGGTAATGTCAATGGGTTCCAGACTTCAGGCAGTCATTGCCAGTCAATTATTCTCAACAAAATATTGCTGCTGGCACATCCCAAGCAAACAATTCATTGGATACATCAGTTTTATTTCCTTGAATCTTTTCTTTTTTTGGTGTAGAGTGCTTTGGCTGGTTTTCAATGCTAATGGCAAAAATTTCAAAATCAGACTTTACATTGGATTGAGATCTGATCTCCAGAACTTCTCTGTTGTAAATGTCCTTTCTCAGATGTACAGTAAAGAAATGAATCAGGTGCTGGCTCAACATCATAATCATATTCCCTCTTCCTTGGTTTCTTCCTTTCTGATCTTTTTGATTGACCTCGTTTTTACCTGCAAAGCATAGAAAATGGGTATGTTTGCTTGTCCACTGCCTCCTTCCACCCAACCGACATTTGAGCTGCTATAATATAATAGCAGAGCCCTGTGTTGGGACAAAAATAAAGACCCCATTCACACCTCAGCATTTTGTAGCTTGAAGCTCGAAGCTCCAAAATGGTGGAGAAAAAAATGAATTATTCTCTATGGAGTTGGTTCACATCTTCACCCAAGTTGCCTGAAGCCAAACGCCTAAAGCTCAAAAAAGTTCTGGAGCTTATTTGTAGCTCAAAACAGGCGATTTTTTGCTCAAATTAAAAAATGTTAAAATAAATAAATAAAAAATTGGAAGAACATATGAATAAATAAATGTAAAATAAATACACAAATAACTAAAAATCATCATAAAAAAAATAAAATTAATCACATGTAATAATAAATAATAATTAACCCCTAACTTTAAAAAAAAAAAAAAAAATATATATATATATATATATATATATATATATATATATATATATATATATATGCAAAAGGAGAGAATTCGGCTATGACTTGCCATATAACATGTCTAGTAGCCTCCATCCCTGTATGTATACATAAAAAACAAGAGCAAGAATGTGGGACTTTAAATGAGGTTAACTAGACATGAAAGTTTATTTCAATAATACATAAACATATAAAGATATTGTTGCATAAGCACATACAGAGATGTAGCATACAGTAGATAGCATAGTACAAATTGATACAAATAAAACACATTGTTTCTAGGATCACACAAGGATCTCTCAAAAGTAAATGAGTACAATAGGACCTCAAGATCTCTGTGTGCTCACAATCTAAGATATGTCATAATACACTGAAACATCTGAGTAATTGTAGGCTCGACGCGTTTCATGGACCTCCGTCCATTCATCAGGAGCTTGAATATGCATTTTTGTGTCTAAAAGTAAATAAAAATATGGATTGTAAAAATATGCTGGTATAATGTAATGAATTATACTGAGGAGTATAGTGGAAAAACACTACCTTAAGCAGTGTCGTAGATCCATGAGCAGGCCAGTGTAAGAGAGGGAGATCAAAGCCGATCCAGGGAACGCCTGACCCGAGGCTGAGGCATGAATCACCCCCAGCAAAACGGGACAACATTGAGGAAAGGGCCATCCACAGAGCAAAATACAACTTGGGAAGTATCAAGAATAGTACTCCAAAGAGAAGAAGTAACTGTAGGCACGCTGGGACCACAGTGGAGTCTGAAACTGTATATATATAAAAATAAAGGGGAAAGAAAGTGAATAAATGGAGACACTCCATATTACTTATAAATAATTGGATATATATTCAAACAGATGGGTCCCAAAAAAGGTGCCAAGGCGATAAAGCCAATGAGATAATTAGCCAAATACAAGTAGCCAAAAGGTGGTGCAGGAAAGTGCATGTGAGAATGGGTAGGAAAAAAGGTGAAACAGAGGAGTGAGAAGGAGGAAGACATCTTCCAATGAAGAGGAAGAAAGGTGGGTGGTCAAAGAAAGAGTGATGAGATAAGACTAAGATGAAATGAGATAAGTGCGAGAATGGGAAACCCCAACAATGCAAACGCTAGTCGATTAGAATGTCCGAGTGGTGAGAAGGCATGAGTGATCAATGAAACAAAGAATAAGGTATATATATATATATATTTTTTTTTTTTTTAATAAGAATAATAAACACCCAAACCTTAACAACAAAAAAAATATATTTTTTTAATACAATATTATTCATCATAATTTATGAATTTATTTTGTGTTAGGGTGTTGTTATTTATTTAATTATTTTATTTTTTAAGGGTTAGGGGTTATTTATGTATTTATTATTACATGCTAGTATTCATTTATTGTATTTATTTATGATTTTTTTTTATTCGTGTATTTATTTTACATTTATTTTTTAATGTATTATTATTATTTTTAGTAGTAGTACTACTAATAATAATTATTAATAATAAATGAATAAAGACATGTAAAATAAAAACAAAAACAACAAACAATCATCATAAATAAAATAAATTATTATTATGTAATATTGAATAAATAATTAACCCCTAACCTAAAAAAAATTAATAAACTATTAATATTAATGATAATAATAATAATAAAAAAATAATAAAAAATAAACACCCTAACCTAACTAAAAAATTACACTATTGTTACATAGTATTCATTTATTGTATTTATTTATGATTATTTTTATTTATTTGTGTATTTATTTTACATTTATTAACGTATTATTATTATTATTAGTAGTAGTAGTAGTAACACCCTAATCCTAACAAAAAAAAAATAATACATAACCCTAATCCCTAATCTTAACCCCAACCCGTAATCCTAACCCTAACCCAACCTTAATTGTAACCCCTTACTCTAACAAAAAAATTGAATAAAAATAATAAAAAAAGAAATAAAAGCTGAAGGAAAAGCTACAAAAGCTGAAAAACCTAGCAACAAATGATGCAACCCATGATAGTTTTCTCTATTGGCTAATAAAAAAATGACAAAGTTCAAAAATGCCATATAAAAATTCCGAAGTCATGCATAAAAATTCACCAAAATCGCAAAAACAAACGCCTGGAAACATGCTCAAAGCCATTGGAGCTGAGGTGTGAATGCAGCCAAACAGCAGGTTCAGGAAGAAGTTTTACTGCATACGCTTTACCAAAAATACCACGTACAACAAATGTTGAGGACTGTGAACAGAGGGCAATACCATCCGATTCAATGCAGTACTTTGCCAAAGAGCTTTGGCTCATTTGATAAGGTTTCCCCTTTTCCAATCCTTTCACTGGCTCAGGATCTGAAATTTTGATCTAATCAATTATGGTGGGTAAAAGACAGGGAATGTTACATCTGCCACTCTTCTTCTCAGATGTGAAACTCTTTTTTCACTTCACAGTTTCCAAGTTCACAGAGCACTCGTACAAGTTCACGCAGGTAATAACACGGCATATAAAACATTGCCAAAATGCGCACATCAACAGGCATAGGTCTTTGAACCTATCAGCACTGTATCTACATTGAATGTATTTGGTAGACATGCCCGAACTATGGTTGTAAAAACTCTTTTTTTATATACTATGTTATTATTTTTTTGATAAATTAATAAGGATGTTATTTTAAATTACCATGTGCTCTCCTTATCAATGACCACCTCACAGCCTTTAAAGTCCTACTTTTGAGAAGAAATATGTGGGTTAACTCCCCTATCTGGGGTTGAGTTTTCTAACATTTTAGACCTCTTGGGTTCTTCTTCTTTCTTTGAGGCAGTTCTTTCCATTTATTTTGGTTCTTTATAACTTTATTGGAACTTTCGCTGGTATTGTTTGTTGCATTCTTATCCTTCACGAAGGCAGCAAATTTTGATGTTAGGAACTTTGCAGAACAATTTGAGATGCAATGCTTCAGATTTCTATCAAAATAGTCAATTCATTTTTTTGCTCAATTTCAGCCTGCACAAACTATAAAGATGGTCAAACATTGAGTCCCCGTTCACACTGGGGGGACCTGTGAGGTGACCTGGTCGCCTCACAGGTCGCCTTCCATAGAGAAGCTGTGGACCCGTTCTAATAGGAGCGACACAAGTCGCTCCGACTTAGAAAAAGGGTCCGGAGCTTCTTTGGGGCGACCCGGAGTGACCTGCATAGACTTCAATGTTATGAAGTCCGTGCCGGCCGCTCCGAGGTCGCCCTGGGAAGTCGGATCGCCCTAGTGTGAACGGGGCCTGAAAGGGATTCTGCGTCAGTCAGCTGTTTTATGTTGTCCTTTAGCACTTTAAAATCATCTTTGGTTCCACCATGTTTCCTTATCCAGGTATCTGTCTCTCAAAATATGGTTTGCATAGTATAAATGAGGTATATTAGAAAAATAAGGGCGAGGTTCAGCAATACCCCTTTCTCTATCAGTAACAAAGGAAATGCATTTAAACCAGGGTGACCACGTGTCCTGCATTGCCCAGGAATATCCCGAAGTTGGCAGGCCTGTCCTGGGTCCCGGGCACCTTCATCCTGGCACAATGCAGTGTCCCAGAATTGCCCTCTGGGCCAATCTGAAGCCCCTTAAAAAGGCCGCTGGCGCCACATCGCTGCTTTACTCACTGTCACTTGTCCTGGCCGGCCGAGACCTGTTTTACCTTGTTGTTTCACGGCCACTGGCTCATTGCCTGAAATGGTTGCTAGCCGCCTGATGAGAAGCCAACGTGTTTGAATTCTGATAATCATCAGTGAGATAGAACCCAACACCAACAATAGAGGTATATGCGCTCACCGGAAAGCATGGACCTAGGTACCTTATAGTAAATGGGTCAAACAGGCCAGATGATCCTCGTAAGTGGATGGAATCTGATAGTGAGAAATGATCAATCAGGCTGTATCCTTATACTCCTGGATTATGATGGCTTTACCTCCAAGCAATGAATCGATATGGAAAACAAGCCAAAGCGCACGCACAAAGTGTAAAACTGCTTAAGATTTATTTAAAATTGTAAAAAACACTTACAAGCAACGGCAGGTAACCAGCATTAAGCAGGTGGAGTGATTACAGGCAGGATCAAAATGACTCGTTTCATCATATGAGCCTTATCCATAGGGCTTAATACTTACAGGAGTGCGATCTTGATCCATCACTGTGCATGTCTACAGCACCCCTTCTCTCCTGTCTCACAGGCTTAGCTAAGAGCAGCGGGAACTATTGGTTCCTGCCAATGTCAGTCAAAACCTGTGAGTGGGGATGGGGGCCAAGCCAGGCTGTGTATCTGAATAGACAACAGCCCAGCTTGGGATGGAGCAAGAACAAGTGCCCCCATAGAGAATGGCTTCCTTTGGGGGTATTGGCGTGGGGAGGGGGAGTGCCAAGAGGGCTGGTGGGGGTGCTCTGTGCAAAACCATTTCTGCAGAGCAGGCAAGTATGATGTTTTTTTTTTTTGTTTTTTTTAAGGAAGTTTTATAATCCCTTTAAACTTTGACTTACAGGCCACTTTAGGACATGCTTTGAGTAACTCTAAATTTATTTACTGGAGGTAAAATAGGAAAGACTCCCTAATGCCACACATCCATGCGGTTTGGTAATCGTAATTAGAGAGGCAACCTCAGTCTGTGCTCCCGCTAGGCCACACCCCAATGCGTTTCACGTCTGCCCCCTGAAGCTTAGTCATGGGGATGGACATCCCATTTATGTGGGGAGCGTTTACGCATCATCAGTCACACAAAATGTGTGAAGGGCTGGCCAGGTGTGTGAAACTGATCGTTCAAGCTGTTTGGGAGTGATGGTGTAGTATGTTTCTCAACTCCGGGCCTCAGGACACACTAACAGGCCAGGTTTGCAAGAAAACAAATACATCACAGGTGATAGCATTTGCTGCTCAGTGATTGCAGTATTCTAGTCTGCATCTCCCCAAGGTAATATTTAAAATCTGGCCTGTTAGTGTGCCCTGAGGACCAGAGTTGAGAAACACTGGTGTAGTGAAATGAAAAAGTGCAGTGAAGGTGTGGTGAGGAATAAATATGAAAAAAAAAAAAAAATAAATAATACAGTATCTAACAAAAGTGAGTACACCCCTCACATTTTTGTAAATATTTTATTATATCTTATAATGTGACAACACTGAAGAAATTACACTTTGCTACAATGTAAAGTAGTGAGTGTACAGCTTGTATAACAGTGTACATTTGCTGTCCCCTCAAAATAACTCAATACACAGCCATTAATGTCTAAACCATTGGCAACAAAAGTGAGTACACCCCTAAGTGAAAATGTCCAAATTTGGCCCAATTAGCCATTTTCCCTCCCCGATGTCATGTGACTCATTAACGTTACAAGGTCTCAGGTGTGAATGGAGAGCAGGTGTGTTAAATTTTGTGTTACCACTCTCTCTCTTAAGCTGGATACACACTATCCAACTTTTGTGGTTAGATTTCCTTCAGATTTACCTTTTCTATGTAGTGCAAGGGCCTGCCAGATTGCATACAAATTGAAAGTGTTTAGGTTTGACTTCATATTATATGGTTTTGGTAAGTCTAAAGCCCCGTACACACGTACCGATGGTCGGCTTACAAATGTTCCTCTTTTCTCCCCGGGATGTCGGTGTCTGCTGAAAAGTGCAAAGACAGCACAAGGACAGCACAAGAATTTTGTCCGCCGACTGCAGAAGTGATGTCATGTAATGGTTAACTTTCCCTGTGTTTTTAATTTTCTGAGCATGCCCAGTCTTGCAAATCTGCGGTCTGTCGGCCGAATTGTGTACTGACAGGCGAACAATCGTCCGTTCTGGTGTCGGCATACAAATATTTTCATGTTTGCACGAAAGACTTTTGTCCGCGGATTGTGCGCAGACATCTGTCGGAGGCACCATACTAACACGCGTACAATCGGCAGATCCTTCGTCCACCGACGTTTGTATGCCGACCATCGGTACGTGTGTACGGGGCTTAAAGGAAAAAGTCTTCAGAAAATCTTATAGTGTGTATGGCCCATTATACTGGTCACTGGAAGTTCAACATGGCACTTCATGGCAAAGAACTCTCTAAGGATCTGGAGGGGGAAAAAAAAAATTGTTGCTCTACATGAAGATGGCATAGGCTATAAGAAGAATGCAAAAACAGCGGTTTAACAGGACAGATTCCACTCAGAACAGGCCTCGCCATGGTTGACCAAAGGAGTTGAGTGCACGTGCTCAGCGTCTTATCCCAAGGTTGTCTTTGGGAAATAGACGAATGAGTGCTGCCAGCATTGCTGCAGGGGTTTAAGGGGTGGGGGGGGGGGGGTGTCAGCCTGTTAGTGCTCAGACCATATGCCCCACACTGCATCAAATTGGTCTGAATGGCTGTCGTCCCAGAAGGAAGCCTCTTCTAAAGATGATGCACAAGAACGCCAGCAAACAGTTTGCTTAAGAGAAGCAGACCAAGGACATGGATTACTGGAACCATGTCCTGTTGTCTGATGAGACCAAGATAAACTTATTTGGCTCAGATGTTGTCAAGCGTGATTGGCGGCAAGCAGGTGAGGAGTACAAAGACAAGGGTGTCTTGCCTACAGTCAAGCATGGTGGTGGGAGCGTCATGGCCTGGGGCTGCCGGCACTGGGGAGTTACAGTTCATTGAGGGATAAACTATGTGGGACTTTAGGTGAGACACCAGCAGGTATGCCCAGCGTCTCCATCCCTGTATCAGAAAAAAAACGAATTGAAAAGGATTAAGAGAGGTGCATGGAAGCCAGCCAGCCCCCAGTCTGATGTACTCACCCTCCAGTCTGCCACCAACCAAGTAGACCTCTCTCATGATATAAAGAACAGGGGTTTAGTTGACACGCATTTGCAAACGCATGTGTAAGCTGCAGGGCCACTACACGGCACCCTGTTTTACCTGCAGTCCTAACACTTTTAATTTGAGTGTCTCCACACTGGGAGCACATGGCTGCTAATGGATGGATAGGAGGCAGGTGGGAGGGAGCAGCCCAAACCTCCCCCAACCCACCCCCATCCATGACTGGTCTAGTATCTCAAAACTCTAATAACGATGTTCTTATGATGGTACAAACTGAAAACGACCAGCTGAGAAGCATACACCTCCAACCCCTTGGCGGATGCAGTGTAAACCACAGATTGGGACTTTATATGAGGCAATTGGCCTGTATAGCACAGTGCCTCCATCCCTAATTTCATAAAATATTTGGGACTTTACATGAGACAAGCAGTCTGATTTGACCCCAGTTTTTTCATATATAGGGATGGAGACCATAGCATAACCTGCTTGTCTCATGTAAAGTATATATATATATATATATATATATATATATTATATACACACACACACATACATATGCGCGCACACATAGAAATAAAATTAAACATTTATGAAAAATAAAAAAAAGAAATAAGGAAGGAATCTAAATCAATTTACTTCAGAATATTTTTTAATGTACAGAACAGTAGAAGAATGAAAGCCATCACTGTTATTCTTATATACATATTTAAATCATTATTCACAAATAAATATGTTGCTGATTGACTTTAAAGTGGAAGGCAAGTCAAAATCTAAATGTACTCCTACCCAATTCTGAACCTATTCTATCTACCCTGTAAAAGGAAGGATGCTTATACTTCTGCCCTATTCTGAGGGTGCTCTGGTCTGGTCATAGGATCTCTCCGGCAGTATCTTCACTATAGAGCAGGGGTCACAAAGCTTTCTCAACAAAGGGCCAGTGTACTGTCCCTCAGGCTTTGGGGGGGGGGGGCAGAATGTCCAGTGGGGTTAGAAAGTGCCCTGGTGTTGTAAACGATGCCCCATCCTTGGTTTTAATGGGAAGAATAGTGCCCCATCATTGGTGTCAGTGGATGGAATGTTGCTGCATCATTGATATCAATGGATGGAATGGTGCCCCAAGAGATGGATATAGGCAAGCAAATGGCCACATCTGGCCCACGAGCTGCAGTTTAGAGACCACTAGTGTAGATGAAAGATCAATGAAAATGGCTGCAGACCCTATGCAGTGGCGTCACCAACAGGTTTATTATGAAGCAGCTGTTGTTGGTTGTCCTTCCTCTACACTGAAGCTGGTGCTGGGACCAGATCATGGGACCGGACCACAGTGACTTCAGATAGATAAGTATAGGCATCTTTCCTTTCACAGGGTAGATAGAAAAGGCTTAGAATGGGGTGGAAGTAGATTTAAGCTAGTTAGGTCAACTTGTCTTCCACATTAACAAAGAATAAAATATATTGACCCAGTTCTGTGCTTTTTATATTACAGTGTTCATATCACACTTCCCAACATATCCAACATGCTGGACACACTGCACTTTTTTTTTGTTTGAACAACCAACACACTTAAATGATCTTATTTTCAATTGGAACATCCAATACAAAACACAATAAATGATTATCTATCATGAAAATAATTCAGTGCATTATCACTGGATAGGAGTGTCATTACCACACACATGCTCAGGTTATGTCACAGATGAGCTACAACACGAGGGCGATGGAAGAAGAAGAGGGACTGCTTGCTGTCAGGGTGTTTTATCTGAAAGGGTTCAGTTCTATTTTTGAAGTGTAATGGCGCTTTTCCACTGCATGGAACCGAACGGTTCGGCTCGCTTTTGTGCTTTTCCACTGCTGGTACCACATGGTATGGTGTAGGTACGGTACGGCGGCGCTTTTCCACTGCATGGAACCAAACGGTACGGCTCTCAAAAACAGTACCACCTCGATTGTGGTTCCAAGAGGTACCATACCCGGTACCATATCCCACAATCCTTTGCATGCAGTGACTACTAGCCACTGATTGGTCAGAGAATCCCACCCACCCCGTTGTTATCCCACCCACTTAACTTTAGTACTACTTTAGTGGAAAAGCAAACCATACCGTACAGTACCGAACCGTTCCAACACCGTACCATGCGGTACCAGCAGTGGAAAAGCAAACCGGGCCAAGCAGGGCCGAGTAGAGCCGAGCCGGTACTTGCAGTGGAAAAGTGCCATTAATTTAAAGTAGGACTTTACATTTATAGGAGTGGAGGGCAGAGGGCTTGACTCCCTGCTTTGGTCTTTACTGCTATCTCTGACCACAGGGAATCTCCTCATCTTCTAAGGCTACAGCTGGCTATACACCCTTATTTTTTTTTTTCAGTTTAGCTTGTAGGCTGAACAAAAAAAAATTTTTTTCTAGGAGTCCTCTGAAACTCCTGCTACACCCATCTGATTAGGTACAACCGTTGTTTAAAATTTTCCATCCAGCAACTTTAATTATTCAGTTCAAGGACTTTAGGAGGGAGAGTGGTGACCAAGTCACCCATGGAGTGAATTTCATCGGGTTTATAAAGGAACCGGACAAAGCATTTGCATTCTGTTTGGCCAGCTTTACTGGGATAGCCAGGACCTGGGTGAGCTGAATTTTGTAATCCTCTATGGGGGTGTACTCTGTACATATACTTACACCCCAATGACTAGAGCGCCAGGGACACTTCTATACACAGCAGAGCCAGGGGTTGTATGATCACATTGGGGTGGGAAAAGATCTCCTCACTAAGAACTCATATTGCCACCAATTAATGATTCCCAGGAATACAAGAATAAAGTACATCAGGAAGGTAAGCCAGGGAGTTCAGTCCATAGAGTTATGGGGTTAGACTTGAGAATGATATGGATTCACAAAAAGAACATGACCATGTAGCGCGCTGCTTAAGAATTCATTTCTTTGGTACTTAGCTTTGACTTTGTGGTTCCTACAGCAACTGTAGGTAATAACTAGGTAAACTAGCAATACTTAAATATACAGATGTAACTCAGTTCTAAATCCCATCTTGTATACATTAGCAAGAGTCCAGATTGGAAAAGCATTAAATGATAACTGCATTTAAATTAGAATTCTAAAGACATTCTCCTATCAGTAACAGAATCCTGCAGGACACTGGCCATACACAGCCCCAATTTCTGCTGAATCTGTCAACATTTGAGCCGTGGGTGTCCAAGTTGGCACCAAGCTTAATAAATAAATAAAAGGAGCCAGGGGAAATACTGTTGGCTGAATAGTGATTGCATCCTATCAGATGCAGTCACTGTTCTGGTATGCACACAGCCACAGGTCCCGCCGTTTTCAAAATGCAAAAGCCAGCCAGGAAGATTCCTTTATCGACGATTTACAGAAATCTATGTGTATATGACCAGCACTGGACTGTATGACCTGTCAAGGCAATGTAGTCTGCATACTGTTTTGGCAAAATTTAGAAAGCTGTGTTAATGGGTAACTGTCATAATGTATAATCATATTCTCTATCTGAACTTCCAGCTCTGCAGTGACTGCATGGCAGTTACCTGGCATCACCCGACACAGGCACCAGACTCTGCTCTGAATCCAGGCTGCAGTTGCTCTGGGCAGTCCATGCAGCCTTAAAGATAACTATGGATTATAATTTTGTTTGAAAGTGGAACTAAACTCAGCAGATGCCAACACATCCACTTTATAGAACTTTGTGAAAGTGTGCACCGATGACCAGGAGGCCGCCTTGCAAACCTGTGTCACAGACGCCTGATAATAGAAAGCCCAGGAGGCGCTGAGCACCCAAGTAGAATGCGCCTTGACAGGGAATGGAGGAACCTGACCCTGGATGGTACAGACCTGAACCACCGTTGTCTGTCTGATCCATCTGGAAATGGTCGCAGAGGAATTGGGCAACCCTTTCCGAGGCCCATGCGTGAGCACAAATAGTGAGTCTGATTTCCTAAAGAAAAACTCAGTAGCTGCCAGGTTCACCCCAATTGCCCGGGCCATATCCAAGGCATGAAAAGCATTTTCCTTCGGATGTGTTGGCCTGGGACACAGGGAAGGCAACACAATGTCTCCATTAAAATTAAATTTAGAGAACCTGAGGAAGGAATGAAGGACAGGGGCGAAAAACCACCTAATCACTGAGAACCACCAGTAGGGTGAACGACAGGATAACAACGCCAATTCCGACACCCTGCTCGCAGAGGTGAAAACCACCAAAACAGCCACCTGCTGAGACAGTGTAAGCAGGGGGATCTCCCAAAGATTCTCAAAAGGAGGCTTCTGGAAGACAGAGCACCAAATTGAGGTCCAAAGGCGGCAACAGAGACCACACTGGACCACAACTCCCTGAAGAAAAGTACGTACCAGGGAGTATGTGGCCAAGGCCCATTGAAAGAAGACCGCTAAGGCTGACACCTGACCTTGATAGTACTCAAGGCCAGTTTCTGCTCAACCCCCCATTGAATGAAGGTCAAGATCCGAGCCACCGAAAAAGAGTGAGGATGAACCCCAAGAGAGTCACACCACGTATGCTGGTAGAGCTTCCTAGAAGTAGATTTCCTAGCTTTTAACAGCGTTGGAATCACTAATTCAAACAAAATCTATATCCAACAGCACCTGGCATTCAACAGCCAAGCCGTCAAAGCCAGGGTCTGTAAAGAGGATGGAAGATTGGTCCTTGGGACAGCATATTCTCTCTGAGAGGAAGCCACCACCGTGCGAATGGACTCCATTCTGAACTTCTGCACCCGCACAAAGCAGTTCAGTGCCTTGAGGTCTAGAACTGGATGCACCTTGCCCTCCTTCCTGGAGACCGTAAAAAGTTTTGGAGTAAAACCCCTGAAAACATTTCCGAAGTCGGAACCTGGACAATCACCCTTTGAAAAAAAAAAAAAAAAAAGGTCTTGCACTGCCCTAAAAAGCCTGAAAGTGGGCCATGGACAGTTGCACATTGGGAAGGAAGAACCTTACCGGAGGGTAAGAACGAAACTCAATCTTGTAGCCAGACTGTATGACCTCGTGGACCCACTTGTTTTGTACTAGGGAAGTCCACGGGTCCGGGAACCAGCGAAGACGTCCCCCCACCCCAGATACAGGTGAGGGTGCACCTTCCAGCTGAAGGGGCCTTGTCTGCGGGTCTGGAGAAGGCCGCTCTTGACTTGCCAGACCAAGTTCGCTTGGATCCTCCAGGAGGAGGCCCTGAAGGGCTTTGATCCCTTGTCAGTCGACCCTGAGGGACGAAGAAAATAAACTTTATGAGCCGAGGAGGGGGGGCCATGTCTACGACGGGGGGCCTTGCCCTTAGTAGCCTGCCGAAGAAAGGTACTGAGACCTTTAATATCATCCAGGGTAGCACCAAACAGGCAATCTCCTTGAAAGGGAAGATCAGTCAAGGCCTTTTTAGAAGTCTGGTCTGCAGACCAGCATGAGCCAAACTGACACGCTGAAGGATCACTGCCGAAACAGAGCCGAGCCACTAAGGGAGCCGCATCCAAAAGAGGCATCACAAATAAACTGCATCCCCTGGACCAGCTGTTTTGCCAGCTCAGCAAAGGCAGGGGGGAGGTACTCCCCTTCCAGGTCACAAAAGCTTAGCCCATTCAGTTAGAGCCTTGCGACACCAGGGCAATGGTAAATAACGGCCTCCGTGCCGAACCAGCCAGGGTGTATATATTGCGGGCCACAGCCTCCGCCTTCCTGTCAGCCGCGGACTCTTCAACCGGAATCATGGTTGCCTTGTTTAATCTGGAAACCGGAGGGTCCACCAATGGTGGACCAGTCCGATTCTTAAGAAAGGATTCCTCATAGGGGTATCGCCTAGGAACTCACTTAGGGACCCCAAAGGGACACTTTGGTCGTCCCCACTCTTTAGTGACAATTTTGTCAAAATAGAAGGGGAAAGGGAACACTTTTGCTGCTCCAGATGGCTTGTGAGTGCCAAAGGGAACCAGCGCCTCCACTGCAGCCGCAGCTGCGTCCTCCATCTGAATCTCACGCACAAATACAATCAGTGCATCCACCAGCGCCTTTTCGTGAGCGGTTATAGAAGTGGAAGAATCCCCCTCACTATCTGAGGATTCAGGGCGCATGGCCGCAGACCCAGCAGGTTTACCCACATCCGTGGCCACTAAATCAGATTCAGGATCCGATGAGACAGGGGAAGGCGGGGGGGGGGGGTGCTTTTTGCCAGCCCGTCGCCCAAAAGCCACCTCCACCCGGGACACAAAGGACTCCAGGATCACCGTCAGTGTATCGATGGATGGGACCCAGAGGGCCTCGCAGCCTCAGAGAGGGGATCAGGTGAGGAGATGTGCTCCAAAGACTCCATGACTCACCAGGGGGACCCCACAAAAAAGTGTAAAACACTGCTAAGGGACATACCCACCGCTCTGGCAGCACCACACAGTTGCCAGTCACAGAGCACCAATCGATCCTCAGCAAAGAGGCAGAGGACCCCACCAGACTCACCACCCTGCAGAAACCAGGCACCGCAGCCACCAGGAGAATCTGCACTGCACGAGCAGCGATCAGAAAATGAAAGGATCCAGGAGTCAGCACCAGGGGATGAGGAGGGGCTCCCACTGCAAAAATGCAGCCCAGAAGGCTCCACAGACATGGCCACCGTAAAATCCAATGGCAAATTAACACAAAATGGCCGCCGGTCTACACAAACATGGGCGCTGTGCATTGCAACACAAGGCTACAACAAAATTGCGGCCCTGTGTGGCATCACAAGGCTCCCAGGAGGGATCCCTAGGCCTCAAGGACAGGCCCAGGCAGGACAGGGGACCCTGGCAGGAGCCCCCCACCAGATAAGCCCCCTCCCCGCACAGCTGATCATCCATTCACTGATGGCGCATCCCCCTCGCCCCCATAGCGCCCTGCCCCTACCCGAGGAGGACGAACAGACCACCGACATAGCCCCAGCACAAGTTGCAGGGGGGGGGGGGGACAGATGAAGGGGGGTGCATGATGGGAAGGAGGGGAACCTGGGAGTCCGTCCATTCCATGGAGGGACCCACTTCCACCCCAAAACTCTCCAGGGGGAGAGGGGGGACAGCTACTCACCATACCAGGAACCAGAGGATCACTGCTCCAGACAGAACCCCACGCCATCGCAATGGGGGGGTCTTTTCGGCCAGGAGGATAGCTTTTTTTTCTGCCTAGTGTCCCCTACACCTAGGGGGCAGTTTAACCCAATGGTTAGGAAGATCAGGAGCTGTGCCGCCAATGAACGAAAGAGAAAGCACGTTTTCTAAGGGAAAACAATGTATATTTATTTTTTGTACAGGAGCCTGCAAACCACTGCACCCTTGATCAGTAGATTGCAGGCGCAATGTCAGGCTACTGAAAACTCTTCCTTTAGTTCTCGACCCATACATATGTACAGTTTGTCAGTTAGAGAACTGGAAGACTCAATGGGCTATGAATGTTTTGACTACCGCACTCGTAGTCCATTGATAACTACAGGTCTGTCTGCTGCGGTGTATATAACATGTAAAAGGTGAACTTCGCTTTTAATGAAGAAGGTCTGGGTTTCCGTGTGAAGATTATGGAGCACGTTAAATGGTCCTATAGGGAATCTGCTGCTGAGATAGGAAGAGTTAAAAGCACACTTAATTCTCTTTCTCTGAACCAAACATCCTACTGCTTACATGCATGCAAGGTGGGACTAAGAGCCAAGCTACACAGGAATTATTTTTACTTGTAGCAATGAAGCAGGTGAGGATTCTTGCCTCATAAATGCAATGATTATCCTTGGGGCAGAGAACCAAGTGCCTGCTCCCATCCTTACATCATGTTTAAAGCTGAATGGAAGTATGCTTGTGCAATACCCATGACAGTGGAGAATCTCTATAGTGGTCACTGCTACTACAGAGATCGCCCATCTACCGGGTCTGTGCCGAGCAGCTGTCCTGCTGCTTAATGATTACGGGAGTCACTTGCTCAGCATGTGCACCATTCACAAAATGCCTTTCTACTCTCAATGAAGGCAAAATGTTTTCTGATTGAACAAAGTGGAGATCATGATGTCACCTCTCTGCCTCTCCACCTCGTCCAACTAGGGAATATTGCATTCATTGAGAAAAATGCAAAGTGCTCTGTGAATGGTGCCCATGGAATGGGACCTGGAACAACAATCAGTGTAGTGGCAGAGACTACTACAGTGATTCTCCACTTGCACAGGGATCCCACAGGTATGGCGTACGTGTACTTACATTGGTCCAACCTTGACCGATTTAACTATATAAAAAAAATCCATACCTGGAATTCAGCTTGAATGCTCCTCAAGGTGCAATATGGGACCACAACTTCTTGATCTGGCTCATCCCACCCTTTACACCAGCCTACTGGCCATCAAATGTGATAGGAAACCTCAATGCCCATCAGGAAGGAGCATAGGGGAGCCATGGTTGCTATTTGCATTCCAAGTTTTGGAAAAAACTGTGTGTTAATTTCTCATCAGCCTGTTCCTCTACAGCATTATACTATAATATACTAAGCCTGCTTGTAAAGGCTACTGCATTATACAATTTCCCCACAAACAGCCTTCCAGCAATTAGGAGCAAGACATCTCTTCCACATAGATTTATATAGCAGAAAAGGTCTATCCAAGCTTTCACTGGACAAATCTGATTTTTGCAGCTTCCACCTACAAGTTAAGTAAATATTTGGGACAAATCAGGGCTTGAGGCAGAGATATACTGAATGTTTTTGAGATGTCTGTAGTAAGTAGTGGTGCACCGAAATTTCAGCAACCAAAATTTTCGGCCAAAAAAAATGGGTCATATATGCTGAAAATCATAGCTGCCAACTGTCCCATTTTTGACGGGACAGTCCCGCCAAATAGGACCTTGTCCCGGCTAGCTTACTCTGCCGGGACTTGTCCCAGCAGGGGGGGGGGGGGAGGCTGGAGGGGCCGTCTGACCTTTATTTTCCCTAACAGTGTCTCCGTGCTCCAGCCGCCATCTTCAGGCTCAGGATGGCCGGCGGGCGCCCTGTGATTGGGCGAATATGGCGGGGGCTGGCCTGTGCCTGTCCAGTCACGGCGTAGTGTGGGTGGCGCATGCGTGGGTGGCGGTTTCTTCTGGAGCCAGGCCCCGCCTTAGCAGTCTCAGACCGACGCGCTCAGTCTCAGCACACCAGCTGCCTACTGCTCAGCTCTGGACCCGACCGCAGACGTTCTTCCTCTTACTGTGAGTGAGTGCCGGCAGATAATTGTCACTAGAGGATCTGATGTATGCCAAAAGGGGGGACAAGGAGTTTGAGGGCAAGAAAAGAATAGAAAGTTAACAGAAGTAAGTGACTGCTAGAGGAAGGGAGCAGAGTGCTGTTTATTAGAGAAGAGTGGGGAACAAAAGAGAGATATTGGAGAAAATGAGGGGATGCCTGGGATGCTAGAGAGGGACTAGTCTCAGCAGTGCCATAAAACAAAAATTCTGTCTGGAAGAGAAAGATTGAGAAAGAGAACATTGTCTCCGTATTCTCTCCCTGTTCCCTATCTTTCTCTTCCAGACAGAATTTTTGTGTTATGGCACTGCTAAAACTAGTCCCTCTCTAGCATCCCAGGCATCCCCTCATTTTCTCCAATATCTCTCTTTTGTTCCCCACTGTACTAGAAAAAAACTACGGTATTTTAAAATCATTTGGGGGAAAAAAAAAGTCATTTTCGGTTTTCGGCCAAGGGCATCCTGAATTTTCAGTTTCTGTTTCGGCCGGGAATTTTCATTTCGGTTCATCCCTAGTAGTAAGGAAAATGTTGCTGGCCATTGCTGAACAAGTTTCCTGGTTGTCTGCCTTCAGTACTGAGATACTTAACTGGAACAAGCATACAGACTTGAAAGTCAAAAGTGACCTCAAAACTACTGAAACCATTGGATTAGCTTGCCAGCACAACAATCTAAATTTTCAGGACAGGTCAGCAATGATAGCTTTGATAATCTCTCACTAAAGGAAATGTGTACTGCAGAACTGCCACTGCTGTGCTTTCATTCTAAAAATACCAGATGTTTGAATGTCATGCTTTGGCTTCAATACTCTGAGTCACAGCTCAGATCAAGCATTCAGATTAGAAGTTAAGTCTTCATTCTGGTGGCCTATTCACACCCGGCCATTTGCGATCACAGGCAGAATTGCTGCGATACTGCCCACAATCCCAAAATGCTCTGCAAAACTGACAAATAGCACCACGCTTGTTCAGATGACAGTCATTTTCAATGGCACCTAAACGCGGGTGCCATTCTGGCGCGATAAATCACACTGCAATTGCGGCAAAATGCATTGCGAAAAGCTTATTGCCCAAGCTCCTGCTCCTTTTTAATCGACAAGCATCACGTGATGTGGTTTGCTGTGACAATCGCAGCAGAACCGCACCCGTGAAATGAATGGCGCCTAAAACAAGCATCACTCCTGGGTGCAGAGACACGCTAATTTGTTTCACAGTGTATGGCTCTCCATCTGGAAGAATGAGTCATTATGGAAGAAAACGCTGCCCCAGGCCATGAAAGATTGTCACATGACTGAATGTTGGCATCTGAAGCGGACTGGGCGACCAAAGCAATGGTTCTTCCGGAAAGGTAACTAGGGTGTTCTTCCTCCTTTTCTATGCCCCGCTGAGTAGTGTAGTTGGATGGGGAAGATATACTGTGACATAGGTCAGGTCTGGGTTATGGTGAAAACCCCATTCAATAGTAATGTCCTTTATTTGGCATATGAACATGTGGGGACTCTTACGTAATTACGCTATTTGCGCAATAAACTTGGAAGATGTCAATCATATCTAATTTAACATTACTTGATAAGTCCAACCATAACTTCACTTATATCCCACAGTTTTCTAGCCACCAAGTCATCCGTAGCTTTTGGCAGAAGTTCTTCCTCTTTGCAATCACCAAAATATTTTCCAGATACCCCCTCTACGTCTGGTGAGGTGGCCAAATACACAGATGTTTGCGCTCCTTCCTCTGGACTTTTAAAGAAAGCCCAGGAGACAGCATGAAATACGGGTTTTATCAGAGTGGGGATATTAATGTGTCTTCCTAGATTGGTTCGGACTATTCCAGGGTGGAGAGCATTGACAGTGACTCCAGTGCCCTCCAAACGCCTCGCCAGCTCTCTAGTAAACAAGATGTTGGCCAGCTTGCTGCGACTGTAGCCAAAGCTTCGGCTGTAGCTCTTCTCGCTATTCAAATCATCAAAGTTGATTTCCCCATATTTATAAAGCTTGGAAGAGACGACCACAATCCTACTTGGGGCAGAGCTTTTCAGAAGGCCAAGAAGCAAATGAGTGAGGAGAAAGTGACCTAGGTGGTTGACCCCAAACTGCATTTCAAAGCCATCCTCAGTCTTCATGTAAGGACACTGAAAGATCCCAGCATTGTTGATAAGGACATCAAGACGAGGTTCTTCCTGGAAAATAATAATAAAAACTTAGATGCATCCTTTTTCATACATTACAATGCAACACCAGCTTAAGAGCTACTGTAGCTTCTAAAGACAGAACTGTTTGAATCTCCAACCTATTAATAATTTTCAGCTATTTTTTGTAACTGAAAGGGCTGTATAATATCCAAATGGTCTAAACTCTAGACCGGACCATCATAATTTATGGTCGTTCTTCGCTGCCTGGCTTTAACCACTTCAGCTCCAGAAGATTTTACCCCCGTCATGACTAGGCCATTTTTTGTTTATCGCCACTGCGCTACTTTAACTATTTCCGGCAAACCAACGTACCTGCACGCCGGCTTGCAGAAGTGTGCGTTTTTTTATTGCCAGCAGTCGGCTTTCAGGAGATAAAAGCCGATGCGGCTCAGCAGCTGCTCAGCCGTTATCCCAGCGAGCGGAAGGGGAACCACCTCCCACGGCTGTGCTCGGGTCTCTCGTCCCACCCGGAGACGCCAGCAACCAGTCGGCACGTCCGCCGGGTGGTTGGAGTGCTGAAGAATGCCGGATTTGGCTTTGATTGGGTCTCCTATGTAATAACCCGGAAGCGACGTCATGTCAGAAGCCGAGTAAACTGGAAGCAGTGGCGCCGATTTGAAATGCATACGATGCATACTAGCTCATTATGTGTTTCTCTTTCAGGTTGGAAAAAAAAAAATGTTTTAATGAGTTTACAACCTCTTTAACCAGAAACTAAGTAAAGAAAAAAAAAATTTTCCTTCAAAATTTTCTGGGTTTTTTTTTCCCGTTTATTTTAACAAAAAAAAAAACATTGGTGATTAAATACCACCAAAAGAAAGCTCTATCTGTTAAAGAAAAAAAAAGATAAAAATGTTGCTTGGGTAAGGCACTGCATGATCATGCAATTGTGATGCAAAGTGTGAGAGCACTGAAAAGCTGAAAATTGGCCAGGGCAGGAAGGGGGTAAAAGTGCCCAGTAGGCAAGTAGTTAAAATAATTACAGTGCCACCATCCATATACAGAAATATAAAAGACAATGTAAACTAAATGTGTGTTTAGTATCACTTTAAGTTCAGGATACATTGAACAAAACAGCAAAGTACTCAAGACCCGATCAGAAACGAAATCGCGGCATTCCCACTCCAATCATGTGACTGGTTCTAAAGAGGAAGCGGAAATATTACACAAGCTGAACTTGGATCTCCCGTCACTAGAAGATGTATTTCTTGTACACAGAATCTCTGTTATTGAACAATAAATCAGAGCCTGTTAGGATGCAATTTTGTGCGTTGTCACATAACCAGCAAAAACCTTTCGGGGCAATGAGCTTCGGGTAAGAGTCGCAGCAAAAATCACACTGCGTTTCAGGGAACCTTAAGGCCCTATTCACACCTCAGTGTTTTGAAAATTGAATATTCTCTATAGTTGGTCCACATGTTCACTACAAGTGGACTGAAGCTCAAAAAAGTTCTGGAGCTTTTTGTGTAGCTCAAATTGGGCAGATTTGCACATTTTTATTCCCATAGAAATTAATGGAAATGTGCACTTTCGTGCTTTTTCAAATGATTTTCTGCTCAAATGAAATAAAAAAAAATAAAAAAATTTAAATAAATGAATAAATAAATGTCAGTCAGTCAGCCAATGAGGAGATAGAGGGGGCGGGGCCATGGCCCCATGTCTGAAAGGAGCTGTGGCTTGGCTCAGGTGCCCCCATAGCAAGCTGCTTGCTGTGGGGGCACTCAAAAGGAGGGAGGGGCCTGAAGCACTGAAGAGGGACCGGATAAGAGGAGGATCTGGGCTGCTCTGTGCAAAAACCAACTGCACAGAGCAGGT
Source organism: Pelophylax lessonae (assembly GCF_965119305.1). NCBI lineage: Eukaryota > Metazoa > Chordata > Amphibia > Anura > Ranidae > Pelophylax > Pelophylax lessonae. The sequence goes on along the minus strand of NC_138769.1, from coordinate 86,596,969 downwards.
AAGTATAACGTGTTATTTTGAACTACAAAAAAAAAAAGAAGACTTTACAATCACTTTAACCCTTAACCTTAAAAAAAAAAAAAAAAAAAAAATATATATATATATATATATATATATATATATATATATATATATATATATATATACAGTGGGTACGGAAATTATTCAGACCCCCTTAAATTTTTCACTCTTTGTTATATTGCAGCCATTTGCTAAAATCATTTAAGTTCATTCTTCTTCCTCATGAATGTACACATAGCACCCCATACTGACAGAAAAACACAGAATTGTTGACATTGTTGCAGATTTATTAAAAAAGAAAAACTGAAATATCACATGGTCCTAAGTATTCAGACCCTTTGCTGTGACACTCATATATTTAACTCAGGTGCTTTCCATTTCTTCTGATCATCCTTGAGATGGTTCTACACCTTCATTTGAGTCCAGCTGTGTTTGATTATACTGATTGGACTTGATTAGGAAAGCCACACACCTGTCTATATAAGACCTTCCAGATCACAATGCATGTCAGAGCAAATGAGAATCATGAGGTCAAAGGAACTGCCTGAAGAGCTCAGAGACAGAATTGTGGCAAGGCACAGATCTGGCCAAGGTTACAAAAAGATTTCTGCTGCACTTAAGGTTCCTAAGAGCACAGTGGCCTCCATAATCCTCAAATGGAAGACATTTGGGACGACCAGAACCCTTCCTAGAGCTGGCCGTCCGGCCAAACTGAGCTATCGGGGGAGAAGAGCCTTGGTGAGAGAGGTAAAGAAGAACCCAAAGATCACTGTGGCTGAGCTCCAGAGATGCAGTCAGGAGATGGGAGAAAGTTGTAGAAAGTCAACCATCACTGCAGCCCTCCACCAGTCGGGGCTTTATGGCAGAGTGGCCCGACGGAAGCCTCTCCTCAGTGTAAGACACATGAAAGCCCGCATGGAGTTTGCTAAAAAACACCTGAAGGACTCCAAGATGGTGAGAAATAAGATTCTCTGGTCTGATGAGACCAAAATAGAACTTTTTGGCCTTAATTCTAAGCGGTATGTGTGGAGAAAACCAGGCACTGCTCATCACCTGTCCAATACAGTCCCAACAGTGAAGCATGGTGGTGGCAGCATCATGCTGTGGGGGTGTTTTTCAGCTGCAGGGACAGGACGACTGGTTGCAATCGAGGGAAAGATGAATGCGGCCAAGTACAGGGATATCCTGGACAAAAACCTTCTCCAGAGTGCTCTGGACCTCAGACTGGGCCGAAGGTTTACCTTCCAACAAGACAATGACCCTAAGCACACAGCGAAAATAACGAAGGAGTGGCTTCACAACAACTCCGTGACTGTTCTTGAATGGCCCAGCCAGAGCCCTGACTTAAACCCAATTGAGCATCTCTGGAGAGACCTAAAAATGGCTGTCCACCAACGTTTACCATCCAACCTGACAGAACTGGAGAGGATCAGCAAGGAGGAATGGCAGAGGATCCCCAAATCCAGGTGTGAAAGACTTGTTGCATCTTTCCCAAAAAGACTCCTCGCTGTATTAGATCAAAAGGGGGCTTCTACTAAATACTGAGCAAAGGGTCTGAATACTTAGGACCATGTGATATTTCAGTTTTTCTTTTTTAATAAATCTGCAACAATGTCAACAATTATGTGTTTTTCTGTCAGTATGGGGAGCTATGTGTACATTCATGAGGAAGAAGAATGAACCTAAATGATTTTAGAAAATGGCTGCAATATAACAAAGAGTGAAAAATTTAAGGGGGTCTGAATACTTTCCGTACCCACTGTATATATAAATTATATATATATATATATATATATATATATATATATATATATAATGTGGCAGGATTTCCAGGCATTGGGCCTGATGTGGGTCTGCCATGGTCACCGGTAACACCTTCAGCCTATTTATGCTGAATACCCAAGTGTGAGATTTGAGTCAAAGACCAGTCCGGCATCTTTGGTTTGTTTTGTTTATTTGATATTTGGGATGGGAGAAGGGAATGAGTGGGATACTCCTCTGGCTCAACTAGGTACAAAAATGGGACACTTTGTAGAAAAATGCCTGTCAGCGCTGTCTTGTCGCTGGCTGGATGCCGACCAACGCTTGCTGGCGCTTGAAAAACACTGACTTGCTGTACTTAAACTTGACTTCTGACACTCTGATCAGCTCAAAAGTCCTCAACACTGCTCCCTCCAGTCCTTGCTGACTGAGGTAGCCTCTGTATACTGCTTCTGCAACTCTCAACACTGCACACTTAACTCTTCAGGGCCCAACTGCTGGCACCCCCTCTACACTTCAGGGTCCATACACTGGCACCCCCTCTACACATCAGGGTCCACACACTGACACCCCCTCTACACATCAGGGTCCACACACTGGCACCCCCTCTAAACTTCAGGGTCCACACACTGGCACCCCCTCTAAACTTCAGGGTCCACACACTGGCACCCCCTCTAAACTTCAGGGTCCACACACTGGCACCCCCTCTACACTTCAGGGTCCACACACTGGCACCCCCTCTAAACTTCAGGGTCCACACACTGGCACCCCCTCTAAACTTCAGGGTCCACACACTGGCACCCCCTCTACACTTCAGGGTCCACACACTGGCACCCCCTCTACACATCAGGGTCCACACACTGGCACCCCCTCTACACTTCAGGGCCCAAACACCGACACCCCCTTTACACTATAGGGTCAACACTGGCACCCCATTTACTCCATTCCTGCACCGGCTAGCTAGCTCCTGGATCCCTCGGACCTTCACCGGAGTGGTCCCCTCTCTCTAGGCAGACCCTAGGGGCAGTTTTCAGTACTCATGAACTGGGAATGCTTTCCTGAAACTGGACCCCTCTCAGCTCCGCTGGTCCTCGGCACACTGGATCCTCTCTGCAGCTCAGCTCAGCCCTCTGTCCCCTCAGGCAAGCCGCCTGGGACACCCGATCCTTCTGACCTGAGGAGGGACAGACGTACTCTCCCTCCTGGGACTCTGCTCCCACCAAAGACGCTGCGTCATGCGCTCCCCTCAAACTTATACCCACTCCCAGAATGCTGTGCGGCAGAACCTGCCTTTCTGGGGTAGATACAGGCCTGGGTGTGCCATTGGCTGGGTTTCCTCCACTGCCCAATGAGAACCCTCTCATGGAGCACAGTGGGGAAACTCCCCAGTCTCAATAGCAACATCTGGGAAGACATGACAGCCCAGCTGAAATCATGGCCCTGTTGTTAAGCAGACAAGGCCCACTATACTTTACCTAGCACCTACTTTGTAGGGTGCTACATAAATTAATAATAATAATAATAATAATAAAATACAAAATTAACACCCAAACCAGAACAAAAAATAAATAAAAAAGATTATTAATGATAATCTATTTATTTTCAATTAGCATGTTAATTACTATTTTTTTTTTTTTTTTTTTTAAGGTTTAGGGGTTAAGGTTAGGGGTTATTGATTACATAGTATTCATTTATTATATGTATGTATTTAATATTAGTAAACATATTAACATCCTAACCCTAACAAAAAATGAATAATAAATGATAAGACAAAACAAAATATTAACCCCTAACCCAAACCCCTAATTCTAACCTTAATTTTAACCCCTTACCCGAAAAAAAAAAAAAAAAAAAAAAGATAAAAAAAAATAAAAGCTGATGGAAAAGATAAAAAAAAAAAGCTGAAAACCTAGCAACAAACGATGCAACAGATGATAGTTTTCTCTATTGGCTAATAAAGGAAAAAAACACCAAAGCTCAAAAACGCTGCATAAAAATGCGCAAATAAAAAAAAAAAAGCTCAGACCCTCTGCTCAGGTGTGAATGCAAGAATGAATGGCAGCCAAATCAGTGAGGTGTTCTGCCATGATTTGGAATTATGGGCAAAATCAATTCCAGATCCCTAGGTGTGAATGGAGCCTAATAGAAGGTCCTCACCTCCTGGGAGGGAGGAATAGTCTGCTGCACCTGTCATACATTGATGGGGGGTGCGATGCTCTGCAGACTCCAATGTAAACATTCTGTATTGTATTGCTGGGTGTGCATTCATTACATAGTGGACTGTTCCTTTAAAGCAGGGGTCTTCAAACTATGGCCCTCCAGTTGTTCAGGAACTACAATTCCCACCATGCCTAGTCCTGTCTGTGAATGTCAGAGTTTTACAATGCCTCATGGGATGCATAGTTCCGCAACAGCTGGAGGGTCGTAGTTTGAAGATCCCTGCTTTAAAGGTTAGTGTTTGTAATTCTGAAGGGGGGGTCCTATATACACCGGTACCGGGTGTTATGGGGGTCCTGTTTACAACTGTAGCTGGGGTCATGGGGGTCCTGTACACACCGATACTGGGTGTCATGGGGGTCCTGTACACACCGATACTGGGTGTCATGGGGGTCCTGTACACACCGATACTGGGTGTCATGGGGGTCCTGTACACACCGATACTGGGTGTCATGGGGGTCCTGTACACACCAGTAGCTGGGGTCACGGGGGTCCTGTTTACACCGGTACCAGGGGTTATGGGGGGTCATGTATACACCGGTACCGGGGGTCATGGGGGTCCTGTATACACCGGTACCGGATGTCATGTATACACCGGTAGTTGGGGTCATGGGGGTCCTGTTTACACCAGTACCAGGGATCATGGGGGTCATGTATACACCGTGTCATGTATACACCGATTCCGGGGTCCTCCTACCTTCAGCACCTCCTGGCAGAAGCGGCGGACGGATCGGAGGGAGTTCAGGTCCAGCTCCTTCACTATGACCTCTCCGGTGTTTCCGACCTCCAGCTGGAGCTCCCGGGCCGCCTCCTCCGCCCTCCCCCGGTCTCTGCAGGCCAGGATCACCCGGGCCTGTCTCCGGAGAAGCTCGGCCGCCGTCGCCTTGCCGATCCCGCAGTTGGCCCCGGTGACGATCACCGTCTTGCCCCGCATCAGGGCGGACGCGGCGGCCCGGACGTTGCTGCTCATCAGTCGGCGAATTACCAGGATGATCCCGCCGCCCAGAGCCACCGCTAGCAGCAGCGAGGAGGAGCTGAGCGCCATGTCAGGTGTGGGCAAAGGCCGGGCAAAGGAGGGCAGTCAGGGCACTTCCCGGGGCGGGGGGGCCGGAGGAGACACAGCACCTGGACGGGGACATGAGAAGAACTCTGCAGGAGAATGTGGGGGTTCCATCATATCACCGAGGGAAGTCTAACATGTCTCTAGCTATCATTGCGGAGGTGCAACATGTTACTTGGTGCCGAACATATCACGGGATGTTCATCACTGGGGGGGTGCAACATTAATGGGGGGTCTTACATATCTCTAGGGGATTTATCATTGGGGGGGCCCTACAAATCACTGGGGGGGGTGCAACATATTAATAGGGGGGTCAACACTGGGGGTGTCTAATATGTCACTTGGGGCCCAACATATCACTGGGAGGGGGGTGTCAGTGTTGCATAACTTTAGGGCGTTCTTCACTGGGGGTCCAACATGTCGGGGGGGTCCAACATATCACAGGATGTTCATCACTGGGGGTCAAACATGTCACTAGGGGGTTCATCAGTGAAGAGGGGGAGGGGGGTGCAACATATTACTTGGGGGCAGGAGAGAGTCCAACATATCACAGGATGTTCATCAATGGGGGTCCAACATATCATGGGGGGGTCCTACATATCACTAGAGGGATTCATCACTGGGGGTCTAACATGTCACTAGGGATTTCATCACTGGGGGGTGCAACATATTACTTGGGGGCAGGAGGGAAGTCAACATATCATGGGATGTTCATCACTGGGGTCCTACATGTCACTAGGGGGTTCATCAGTGAAGAGGGGGGGTGCAACATATTACTTGGGGGCAGGAGAGAGTCCAACATATCACAGGATGTTCATCACTGGGGGTCCAACATATCATGGGGGGGGGGGGGTCCTACATATCACTAGAGGGATTCATCACTGGGGGTCTAACATGTCACTAGGGATTTCATCACTGGGGGGGTGCAACATATTACTTGGGGGCAGGAGGGAAGTCAACATATCATGGGATGTTCATCACTGGGCGTCCAACATAAAATGGGAGTCCTACATATTTCTGGGGGATTCATCATTGGTGGGTCCTACAAATCACTGGGGGTGTCTAATAAATCACTTGGGGTCGAATATATCACTTGGGGGAGGGACAAGCCCAGCATATCATGGGGGGGGGGGGGTCTTACATATCACTAGGGTGTTCTTCACTGGGGGGGGGGGGGGTCCAACTTACACCATGCCTTCTTGCAGTAAATTCATGGACCCGTTCCCCTCAGGTACATACACCTGTGATAGGCTGATACACTTTATAAAATCCGGGGTCTGCATTACAATGTCTGAGACAAGACCTGCTGCTCTATCACACATGTAGATATCCAATGAAAATCTGGTATAAAAGGTACAACTAATAACACCCCATAATATACAATAGGTGATATCATATAAAGTATCAATGAACTAATTATTGTGTGTGTCTAATTATTTACATCATGTAACATTAATCTATTGCAATAGTGACCTCAGAACCCCATCTCGGCTGTATTCCCACCCTGTGAAGTGTACATAGATAGGGGGGGAGGGGGGTCTCAAGTTTTGGGACCCCTGTCACTTCCCATTGGAAAGACATCACTTCCTGTCCTGGGGACACAGCAGGAAACCTTCCCCAGGCTCTTTAAACTCTTTCACACGGGCTTCAGCTTGTATAAGAGTAGTGTGAACACCAAGCATTGACAAAGCATTCTTGAAGCTTTTAAAGTAAAATGCATGAAGGTAAAAAAAAAAAAAACCCTTCAGTGTTCAGCATCCCCCCTCATACTTACCTGAATCCGATCTTTATATGATACAACATTTGAATCCTTTTTTGTGAGTATTGATTTGACAGGAGCCACAGATTTTTGGGGACTCTCCCTCCTCCTTGGCTAAGAAAGCAGCAGGAGCCATTGGCTCCCTCTGCTGTCAATCACAGCCAATGAGAGAGAGGGGGCGGGGCAGAGCAGCAGCAGCAGAGTGTGTAAATGGACAGGCAAAGCCGTGGCTTGGGTGCCCCCATTGCAAGCTGCAGGAGGGAGGGGCAAGAAGCACAGACAGGGGACCCGAAAAGAAGAGGATTGGGGGCTGCGCTGTGCAAAACCAGTTATCTTTGTTTTGACTTTAATATAACTTTAAGGTGAGTACGGTCCTAAGGACGCAGTGATTTCCGTGAAACGCGTATCATCTCTACCCCCAAACCATCTCCATGTACAAAGTGATGTTTTTATTATCTCTTTTGTATATGTGTGAAGTTTTAGGGACAATATATGTCCTGCTGTGTTTGGTAAAGTCTTTTTGCTGCCGACCGCCTAACTGTAAATATACATTATTAGTTTGACATTAAATTCCGGGGTTATGGCTGCAGCAAGATGTTTTTTTATTTTTCCCTTAGGCGGCTGGCTTTCTGATAAAAGTGATCTTAGCAGCAGATTGCCCACAGGATCACTTTTGTAAGTGGCAGGAATTTCAGGAGAGGTGCCCCCCTCCCACCACTTCCTGGGCTAACGTTACCGATCACTGAGACTGGGAACCATCCGGCGTCGGCTGTGTTTTTGCATAGAGATGACTGATGGCCACTGCTCATTTCTATGCCCTTGGAGGACCAAGGCAACGTCGACGACACTTTTAGTTCTTGAGCCATGAAAACATAGTTTGTTTTTTGTATTTTCCTAAAGCAAAAAAAAAAATATATATACATATATATATATATATATATATATATATATTTTTTTTTTTTTTTTTGGATCTTTTGCTTTTAAGGGTAGAGCAGAGATTTGAGGTCTCCCTAGGTCTTTCTATAAAGAGGACCTGTCATGCTGTATTGTTATTACAAGGAATGTTTACATTCCTTCCGATGGCAATAAAAGTGATCAAAAAACATTTTTTAAAGGGACAGTGTAAAATGACAAAAATATAATAGAAAAAAAATATATACTGTATATTTTTTTGTTATTCCCGTGTGCTCGCGCGCAATAGTAAATGCATATATAGGTCACACCCACATATGTAAAAGGTGTTTGCACTACACATGTGAGGTATCACTGTGAACGTCTGAGCGAGGGCAATAATTCTAGCACTAGACCTCCTCTGTAGCTGTAAACTGGAAATCTGTATACATTTTTAAAACAATGCCTATGGAGATTTTTAAGTACCATAGTTTGGCGCCATTTCACGAGTGCGCACAATTTTAAAGCATGACATGTTAGGTATCTCTTTGGTCAGCATAACATCACCCTTCGTATTATACAAAAAAACAGTTTTTCTCTAGCGCTCATCGACAGACGTAGTCCTCGGTGATACACCACCTTCGGGTTATGTTACCTCCGCAGAAGCAGGACTAGACAGGAAATTAAAAAGCTCTGGCCACACCCTAGGGGCAGTCCCAGAGGGTATATCCTCTCTCTCTCTGCCTCAGCAAATCAGTTATTTTCTGTCTAGTTAGGAGTAAGGACCTAGATACCTTGCTGGGATCTTAGGTCCTGGCAAGAATTTTTTTCTAAAAGGATTTTTAGACAGCTTTTTTTCTCCAGTGTTCCTGTGAGATCTTCAAGCAAGAAAGCTGAACTGGGCGACGGGCTGGATGTTGAGATCCGGTGGTCACCCCAGTTCAGCCTACGAGCGCGTGCAGGCCATAGCTCCGCGCTGGGTCGGCCGCGACAAAGTCCCATTAAAAGGACTGAACCCGCGAGTTAAACGTCTCGCTGAAACGCCAAAGACCATGAGTCACGGCGTCCGTATCGGTCGACAGCCCTCCCGCCCCGGTGGAGAGGGGTACTGTCAGGAGTTGGTGCCCGCCTGGTTCCGGTATGGTGAGTAGTATGTTCCCCCTTTTTCCCTGACGGGTTTTGTGGTGAACGCGGGCCCCTCTCTGTATGGTAAGAAAGAGTTCTTTCTATCCTATAACATGTCACAAATCCTCCTACTTTGAGTGTGATTTTATGTGTGCAAAAAGCCAGGAGGCTTGGTTTGGGAGCTAACAATCTATTGTATACATGTTTTAAAGATGTAATCTGTGGCATTCTGGGAAATCTTATGGGTTAAGTATAAGCTACCTACCAGTCAGAAGCCACGGACATGTAGACTGCCTTCCAAATCAGATCTCCAGCTATTAGCAGGCCTCCCGAACGGCCATGCGGTCCGCCAGGGCCGGTACCGCCAACCACGCCATATCCCCATGCAGAGAGAGTGTTGTGTGCCCTGCAGCACACCGCTAGTCAGCACAGGCCGCCCCCATTTTTTTTTTTTTTTGCTGGATCGCACGAGCCGCCATTTTGGCGTAGCCTCGTGTCTCCAGCATGGGGGCGGCCATGTTTGAGGTGATCCTACACCTCGTGGAGCTTGGGGGAGGCGCCGGAAGGCGTGCAGAGGGGCGGAGCCGCCTCCCTTCTTCCTGGGCAGCCAGCCAAAAGACTTCCTGTTTGTCAAGACAGCGCTGTAAGCTGTTGCAGTTTAACTCTGAGCATCAAGTGGTGAGCCTGGGGGTCTATCTCTCTCTCTCTCGATCGATAGGGATCCCTAGCAGGTAACACTATGGGGCTTTTTGTGGCGCTGGGGGTCAAAAAAAAAAAAAAGTTTTTTTCTTTTGAATTATATTATCCAGGAAGTAACTGGAGTTATCATGGACCCTGCCACACATATTCCCCCACCTGTTTCCCTCGAGGGGGCCTCGGGACCCGCCGGTGCACAGAGTATAGAGTCATTTACAGCAATTTTGGAGTCTATGGTGGCTCGGGTGGAGGCGGCCTGTCAGGGACGGGGGTCAAGGAAGCGACCCCCGCCTACCCCTATACCATCTGACACCTCTGACTCAGATTCAGAGATGGTCACGGCAGTTGCAGGTTCCTCTGCAAGGGCTGTTATCCCAGGTAAAGCCCCCTCAGACAGTGAGGAGGACGCTTCTTCTCCTGCTATAATTCAGGAAGAAGCATTGGTGGACGCACTAGTTGTGGCAGTGCAAGAAACCTTAAAACTTGAGGCTTTACCGGCAGAGGCAACTGAAACAGAGAGGCCTTTCGGTACTAATAAGCCCATCAAGATGGCGAAGGCTTTTCCGGTACCTAAATGTTTTGGTAATCAGATTAAAGGAGAATGGGAGCATTCTAAACGTACCTTTACTATTTCCAAGCGTATTGCTAGACGCTATCCGTTTGAGGAATCCATCATTAAGAAATGGACGGTACCACCAGTCGTGGATCCGCCTATTTCCAGGCTGAATAAAGCCACGGTTATTCCAGTGGAGGACACTTCGTCCTTTAAGGATCCGGTGGATCGAAAGATAGAAGCAGAGTCCCGCACTATCTTTTCTCTGATAGGGTCAGCATTTAGACCAGTAATTGTTATTGGTCTAGTTTCCCAGACACTTACGGAATGGGCGAAAATGGTACGCCAAGATCTTAGGGGAAAAGATATTCCCCAGGAGACATCTGATTTGATGGAACAGATCATACAAGGGCTACGGTTTATCTGTGACGCAGCCTTGGACACAACTCCCTTATTAGGGCATGCATCTAAGTTAGCAGTGATCCTCAGACGTGTGCTGTGGTTAAAATGCTGGTCAGCTGACCTAGGTTCCAAAGAGACCTTGACCAATCTCCCTTTTCAGGGGAATCGTCTATTTGGGGCCAACCTAGATGAAATCATTAAGGATGCCACTGGGGGCAAGAGCACTTTCTTGCCACAGGCTGCAAAAGCTAAGGGACCTCGCAACAAGCGAGGACCTTTCTTTACCGCCCATAAAGGGCGCCCGGCTGGTACTAGCGGGAAAGGCAAGACTCCTCCAGGAGGATTCAAGAAGGGCTGGTCGGACAAGCAGAGGACCAACCCAGCCAAACCCGAAGCAAAGGAGTACACAGCCTGAAGGTGCGCCCCCACCTGGTTTCAGGGTGGGGGGACGTTTTCACCGGTATTCAGGACATCAGATCGAGCATCAACCACTACTACCGGTGCGATTCTTCCCTTCCAACATTTAAGCACCACAGGAAGCGGTAGTTACCGTTCCCTGAATAGATCTTTTCCTTTACCCTTTCCTAGATTAGTCCCGATACCTCACAGGAATCGGATCTGGTTGACCAGATAGGCCAAGTAGCCTCTAGTCGGGTGACTTCGGTCCCTGAGGTTCAACCAGAAAAGATCACCCTTCCTGATAACTATCAGGTATCTGATAAATGTGTGGAAACAGAAAACGACCAGACTTTCTCGGATGGTCGGGGCCAGATAGCTCTAGGGACGCCTGGTTCAGATCCAATCAGCGCCAGTGGTCCTAGAAATTCTAGGCTGGCCTCCTCAAGCCGGCCTGGCCGACTTGGACATGCTAGTCGCAGACGTTCCGTGGGAACTTCGTCTCAGGGAGTGTCTGTGGTCTCAAGGACCAAGTTACCTTCGTGCTTTACAGTCGCTGGTTTTAATGGCCTGGCCATTGAGACCCAAGTACTGAAGGACAGAGGTTTGTCTACTTCAGTCATTCCTACCCTTATTAAAGCAAGGAAAGCGACTTCCAGCAAAGTCTATTATCACACATGGAAGACTTATATTGCGTGGTGCGAATCTTTAGGATTTCCTCCACGTACCTATTCGGTGTCTCGAATATTGGCCTTTTTGCAACAAGGGGTTGAGCAGAAGCTAGCCTTGAGCACCATCAAGGGTCAAGTTTCAGCATTAGCAATCTTCTTTCAGAAGCCGTTAGCTACCAAATCCTTGGTGCGGAATTTCATCCAGGGGGTGCGGCACCTGGCTCCTCCAGTCCGCGCGCCCTTACCGCCCTGGGATCTTAATTTGGTTTTGTCGGTTCTACAGAAACCTCCTTTTGAAAACATCAGGGAGATTCCCTTGCTTACTTTATCCCAGAAGGTGGCCTTCTTGGTGGCTATTACTTCTGCTCGCAGGGTGTCAGAACTGGCTGCATTATCATGCCAGTCCCCATACCTAGTGATTCATAGGGATAAGGTAGTACTTCATCCTAAGCCATCTTTTCTTCCTAAGGTGGTTTCAGATTTTCATCTGAATGAAGATATTGTACTACCTTCCTTGTGTCCTCAGCCCAAGCATCATCGGGAACATGCGTTGCATTCCTTAGATGTGGTTCGGGCAATCAGGGTATACCTGAAAGCTACGGAATCATTCCGTAAGACGGATTCACTTTTTGTGATCACGGATGGCCCCAGAAAGGGTTTGCCTGCATCTGCCGCAACCATTGCCAAATGGATTAGACAAACGGTGGTACAGGCTTATTCTATTAAGGGTCAGAGTCCTCCGTTCCCTGTTAGGGCGCACTCCACTCGAGCGCTCAGTACTTCCTGGGCCTTTCGCCATCAGGCGTCAGTGGTCCAGGTATGTAAGGCGGCCACCTGGTCGTCGGTACATACCTTTACAAAATTCTATAAAATTGATGTGACGGCATCGGCGGATGCCTCATTTGGCCGCAAGGTTTTGCAGGCCGCAATTTGAGGAGACCGGTGGTCTACCTCGAGGGTTTTTTTCTGTTTGAAAATTTTTTTGTTGAGTCTCATCATTAAAGATGAGCATTGTAAACTTCTAGTTGGCACCGGTTGGGCCTTCTAGATTGGGATTTGATTTCCATTTTCCCACCCCTCAGTTGTGATACTGCTCTGGGACGTCCCGAAGGTGGTGTATCACCGAGGACTACGTCTGTCGATGAGCGCTAGAGAAAAATGGATTTTTGTAAAATCTTACCGTAAAATCCTTTTCTCTTAGCTCATCGACAGACATAGTCCCCGCCCCTCTGTTTTGGAGTTGGGTTGGGTTAAATTCTCTAAGCACTGCTTTTTCACATAACTGATTTGCTGAGGCAGAGAGAGAGAGGATATACCCTCTGGGACTGCCCCTAGGGTGTGGCCAGAGCTTTTTAATTTCCTGTCTAGTCCTGCTCCTGCGGAGGTAACATAACCCGAAGGTGGTGTATCACCGAGGACTACGTCTGTCGATGAGCTAAGAGAAAAGGATTTTACGGTAAGATTTTACAAAAATCCATTTTTAACTTGTAAACTACAAACGTCAGAAACAGGCCCATCAGCAAGTGGTTAATTCTACGTTTTCATGTATTTATCCCCGGGCTATATTTAAGGCCCCCTTACTTGTTTTCTGGAATGGTGTTTTGAGTAAATTTGGAATGATACCTCCCAGGATGTAAAAAATGTCATTAAAACTCCACCACTCTTTCCATTTTACAATATTGGCATGTGTACAGCCTCATTCAGCTGCAATAGAAGAATTTAGCTGGGTAGTGGAGGATCCCTTAGGCTAGGTCCAAACGTGTGGCTTGTATGGCATGCATTTGCGTGGGTACAGCAGCCTATTTATTTGAATGGGTTGCTGTACCAGTGGGAAATGCAGGGAAAAAAAAGTCCCTGACCCTTTTTAAATAAAGCAGCCACATGGAACTGTGTGGTGCTGCACCACCATGCGTGTTTTCACACTCGAAAACGTGCCATGTTTTCTGATGCATAAAGGGGCCTTTAAGAATTTATGGCCCCCCCACATGTCTGCTAAAGACTGCGCATTTTGCCTGTGGCTTGGGAACACGTGCAGTTATGCAGGTATTCCAGACTTGTGAACCTAGAAAACTGTAAAAAACACACAGGAGGGCTCAAACTTCTAGTGCGTTACCACGAGATTTATTAACAATAAACAAAGAGCCAAACCAATACAGCCAATTGCCAAACACCACAGATGTACCAAGTTCAAGATTTAAACGTTATACCATATAACAGGATTCAGTGTGGCTCGGAAAAAGGGGGTACATCCCCTGAAACCTGTCAGCTTTCCAACACAGTGGTGTACTGGTCATGTCACTTGACGCCACACCGGATCATGTTTTTATATGATACAATGTTTGAAAGCTTTTTTGTGAGTATTGATTTGACAATAATAAAAACAATCAAAAAATTGCGCTAAGTAATAATGTATGAAAAAAGATCCCTTTTCAGATATTAGTTCCTCTAAAACGGAATATAGACACAATGTGTTAAACAGTATGAATGAACAGTCCTGAGCTGCTAGCCAAAAATCCTGTTGGTAACAGATGGTACGCAAATAAATCAAACAAAACCGCAGCGGACAGATAATAGTCCAAGATCCTCCAGTGAAGTAGAACATATAATGTAAAGATGGGAAGATGGATCCACCACCAGGAGGGAGACACACATTGACTCTTATGCCTCGTACACACGCAACGATTATCGGCCCACTTTTGTCCAGAGTTGTGTTGTGTTGGTTGGAATGTGCCTAGACTGCACACAAATTTTCTCGGCCAACAAAAATCTACTTCAGAAGTGATGTCATGTGCTGGTTTACTTTCCGTGTGTTTTTTCTTCTCTGAGCATGCCCAGTCTTGCTCATCAGATTTTGTCTGCCGAAATCTGTACTGACTGACGGAAAATCGGCCGTTGTGTTGACGGCCAACAAGAATTTTATAGCCTGCACACCAGATTTTGTTCGTCGGTTGTCGAAAGCATCATACTAACAAGCCGAAAATGTGCCGATCGGACGTTGGCCGAAAATTCACGGCCAACTATCGATGCGTGTGTACGAGGCATTACCAGATCCAGGTGACTGCTGGGGTTAGCAGCAGTCTCACACGCTCGTATAATCACCCGGTCATTTAATCCAGGATCCTTGGATTCATGGAAAGGGACTCCACCAATGTGTGCATGCAAACATAAAAAACGATCATTGCGAAGGATTGGTGTCATAACTCTGCTTTGGTACAGCGCTTTTTCCCCATTTTTTGGTTCTTTCTTCTGATCTCACTGGTTATGAGTCTGGGATAGCAGCGACTTTATAGCAGACTATATTCTCCCAGTTGGACAGTGGTTTATGCGTCTGGACATTTGTGTGTTTACTTGAATTCACTAGCCTACCTGGCAGCTTTCAAGGCTGATACTCGCTCAGTGCCCAGCCAGAACAGCCCACCCACTCACCTGCTGTACAGCCTGCAGAATGGGGGAGGAGGTAGGCTAGGTGTGCTCCTCCTCCTCCCCATGTCACCCTGTGCCCGCCCACAACCCCCGGCGTGCAGCCAATCTGTGCCTGTGAAGGGGTTGTGTGGGTTGGAAGTGATCCTTCCTGGCTTCCTTGTGCCATAGTGATCCTTGATTCCTGCTTTCCATGTGCCATAATGACCCTTCCCGCTTTCCATATGCCATAGTGATCCTTCCTGCCTTCCATATGCCATAATGATCCTTCCTTCCATGTGCCATAGTGATCCTTCCTGCCTTCCATATGCCATAGTTATTCTTCCTTCCTTCCAGGTGCCATAGTGGTCCTTCCTGCCTTTCATATACCATAGTGATCCTTCCTGCCTTCCATGTGTCAGTGATCCTTCCTGCCTTCCATGTGTCAGTGATCCTTCCTGCCTTTCATGTGCCATAGTGATCCTTGCTGCCTTCCATGTGCCATAATGGCCCTTCCTGCTTTCTATATGCCATAGTGATCCTTCCATGTGCCAGTGTTCCTTCCTGCCTTCCATGTGCCATAGTGACCCTTCCTGCCTTCCATATGCCATAGTGATCCTCCCTACCTTCCATGTACCATAGTGATCCTTCCATGTACCATAGTAATCGTTCCTTCTTTCCATGTTCCATAGTGATCCTTCCTGCCTTCAATGTACCATAGTGATCCTTCCATGTATCAGTGATCCTTCCTACCTTCCATGTACCATAGTGATCCTTGCTGCCTTCCATATGCCATTGTGACCTGATTCCTTCCTGCCTTTCATGTACCCTCCCCCTCCCAATATCATGTTTGACCACACACACACCCTTTGCTGCAGCAGGTCACTATCTCCCTGAAATGTCCCTCATTCCCAAGTTCAGAAGTTGTGAGGTATGCATGTGAGTGGATTCTTCCCTGATCTGTCACAGAAGCTGTGGGAGTATTTGGATCTTATTCTGACCTCTGTTATTCCCTACTGGAACTGCTCTATACATGGACACTGTTGTCACTATAAGGAGCGCTGTGCAGTGGTCATACTTCTGTCTTTGGTTGTTCGATTGCTATTGGTTTAATATGGAAGTTCAGGGATTTGTCTCTACACTCCACAGACGTGCCTACCGGTCACATGACTCAGACGTCGCGCAGCTGACACTCCCCGGTCATATGGGCGGCGCTCTGCTTAGCGTGCCTTGCGTCTGACGTCATCAGCGTGCTGCAGGAGGTGATAGGACAGCAAGGTGACCGATCCTCTGCGTCCCGGGAGAGGTGAGCGGCGGAATATAGGAATGTAGCGTTCACACTTCTCTGTAGTGTTGCGGGTGTACAATGGAAGGCCTAAATAGGGATTTAATCTGTGTGTCATCAGTCACTGGTCTGCCTGGCTGCTGTCACTTATTTCTACAACATGGAGCTGCTCTTACCTCTGTGTAGGGAGGGCATATGGGGGGGGGGGGGGGGGGGAGACACGCTGCTGGCCTTATATCTCCTTTATTATATAGTGTTTGCAATGTACTATTCAGTGCATGACCCCCCCTCCCCCGTGGACTTATTTCCTGGAAATTTCACACCACCACCTTGTGTATGACCCCCCCCCCCCCACCTTGTGCCTCTTCTGTGCATGACAACCACCGCCCCCCTTCTGCTGTGTGTGACCCTCTTTGTGCCCCTCTGTGCATGACCATGCCCTCCCCCCCCCCCCCCCCGTGCCCCCTCTGGATATTGCCCTTTATGTTCCTGCGCTTTGAATGTTGCCCCTGTCTGCATTCTACCCCACTCATGTCCCCTCTGTGAATGACATCTTGCCCATACCCAATTTTTTGTATGCCACCTTTCTTGTGCCCCCGTCTGTGGATGCTGTCCCTTATGTTTCTTCTCTTTGTATTCCACCCTGATGGTGCCCCTTCTATGGATGCTGTCCCATGTGTTCCCTCTAACCATTGATTCTCTGCACCCCCCCCCCCCCCCCCATGAATGCTGCCTTTTTCGTGCCCCCTTTGCAGATGCTGCCCCGACCCCACACGCATCCTCTTTGAGATTGGCAGGGGAGGAGAGGGAAGCAATGTGCCCTGATGCAGAAGGAGATGGGGCAGAGGTGTGACCATAGTGGACCTGTAGCGCCTACATCCAAGCAGGTTTAGAAGTACAACGGGAGAACAGATCTTACAGCTGTAAACTGAAGCCAGCATGATGAGAGATTTATTTTCTTACAATAGAATCCATATATACTGTAATACTTGGGAGGTTTTTCTTCCTATTTTTCTTTGTACAGTAAAACCTTGGATTGCGAGCATAATTCGTTCTGGAAATATGCTTGTAATCCAAAGCACTCTTATATCAAAGCAAATTTTCCCATAAGAAATAATGGAAACTCAGATCATTCGTTCCACAACCATTTATTCCTAAGTCTTTCAGTTTATAGTCTATACACAAAGATTATAGCAATGTGATTGGTTGTGTAACCATAAAATGTCCATCCACAAATGGCGCCTCCACAAGGGGATTAGAAGCAAAATCCAGCAGGAGCTACAGAGTATAAAAGAGAAGAGAGGCACCTCTAAGTATAGCAGTATGGGGACATTTAATGAAGGTACAACATTTAGCAACTCACATGGTTGATGATTAAAGAGGCACATCTAAGTATGCGGGCATCCGGGGTAAAGGTGTCCACATAGACCATCTTCTGAACCACCGGCTCTCACCACTGTCAGTCTGCAATTGTGATTGGGAAGACTACCCTACAGTAGAGTGATCTGAAAGTGAGACTTTGAATCGCTCGTGGAGCGCAGCGTGGAAGGGTGTGATGAAGATGGCAGTGCGGAGGATGGTCTATGTGGACAGCTTTACCCCGGATGCCTGCATACTTAGATGTGCCTGTTTTAATCATCAACCATGTGAGCTGCTAAATATTGAACCTTCATTAAATGTAACAATATTGCTACACTTCGAGGCGCCTCTCTTCTCTTTTATACCCAGTTGTGACATGAAGCTACTTTTATATCAAGACATCGCTTGTATATCAAGTCAAAATTTATTTTAAAAATTTGCTTGTCTTGCAAAGCGCTCTTAAACTAAGTTACTCTCAAACCAAGGTTTTACTGTACTTGGTGTTGGGCTATAATCGGCAGCAAGACACAAGAAGTCTGGCAATACTGCAACTAATAAGTTAAAAGATAAGCTCACCTTTCATTACATGTTAAACCCATATTCAGGGTGTAACAGGTTACAAATGGACCGCCCCCCCCCCCCCCACCTCCTTGATATGAGAGGTAGCAGGGATCTTCTTCCTCCCTCTTACCCCCCCCAACCCCCCCAGCTGTCACAATTTAAAGAAAATTTGACTGAGCAGGTCCGCAAAGCTTATTCAGAGTTCTGAAAATGGGGAAAATACAAGGTCCTTTGTGGCCGTTGGCTTGTAGTTTTCAGTGAACTATCACACCGCTGTGGACTTCATTCTCTCTTCCTGTCAGTTTATCTGCTTACCCGTACAGGGTGCGCGGGCACACAGATACACTGGCAGATCTGCTGGAGACCTGCATGGCACCAGAGATCTGCTGATCGCTGGTGCAATGCTTTACAGGCTCGAAAATAAATATAAATGCACAATTTTTTTTTTACCTGCATTTATTATTTTTATTTTTTCTAAAAAGTTAACTTATCCTTTAAAGTAATACTTAAGGAAAATGGTGATGAATAAGCGACATATCCAGTCGTGAAACGCGTCCACCTAATTGTCCTGCAATCACAGTGTGTACCTGTACCTGCCATTTGGTTGATGTGGAATAAAGATACTCCTTTCCTTGAAAATCCATCAGAAGTGCGGTCATTCTTTCTTGTCTGAAGGTCCTTAAAGATAGCCAGACCATTGTTCCTAATTTTTATTGATAGTCTAATGACGGGAATGGTACCAGCTGATTGTAAAAAAGCCAACATTGTACCAATATTTAAAAAAAAAGGCCGAGATATATCCCTGGGAACTACAGGCCAGTTAGCCTAACGTCAGTAGTCTGTAGGATATTGAAGGGACTGTATACAAGACTTTAATAATGAAAACGGTATCATTAGTAGCAATCTGCATGGATTCATGAGTTGTTCTTGCCAGACCAATCTATTAACCTTCTATGAAGAAGTGAGCTGCCATCTAGATCAGTGTTTCTCTACTCCGGTCCTCAGGGCACACTAACAGGCCAGGTTTGAAAGAAAACTGAAATACATCACAGGTGATATTATTTGCTGCTCAGTGATTGCAGTATTCTAGTCTGCATCTCCCCAAGATAATACTTAAAATCTGGCCTGTTAGTGTGACCTGAGGAATGGAGTTGAGAAACACTGATCTAGATAAAGGAAGGCCTGTGGATCTGGTGTATCTGGGTTTTGTAAAGGCATTTGATGCAGTTCCCCACAAACGTTTACTGTACAAACCTAAGGTATGTAGGTGGTGATAAATGGGGAGTACTCAGAATGGTCTGGTATGGAAAGTGGGGTCCCCCAAGTAACTGTCCTGGGACCAATCCTATTTAATTTTTTCATAAACAACCTAGAGGATGGGATAACCCAGTCTCCGTATTTGCGGACGATATAAATTAAGCAGGGCAATAACTCCTACACAGGATGTGGAAACCTTACAAGACCTGAACAAAATAAAGGGGTGGGCATCTACATGGCAAATGAGGTTTACTGTTGAAAAATGTAAGGTAATGCATTTGGGTGCCAGAATCCGAACGCAAGTTACTCACTAGATGGAGAATCTTTTGGTGGAATCTAAGATGGAAAAGGACCTGGGGGTCCTAGTAGATGACAAGCTCAGCAATGGCATGCGATGTCAAGCTGCTGCAAGCAAAGCCAACAGAATACTGGCATATATTAAAAAGGGGATTCACTCCAGAGCTAAAATGATAATTCTCCCACTCTACAAGACTCTGGTCCAGCTGCATCTTGAGTATGCCGTCCAGTTCTGGGCACCGGTCCTCAGGAAGGATGTGCTGTAACTGGAGAAAGTCCAGAGAAGGGAAACAAAGCTAATAAAGGTACTGGAGAATCTCAGCTATGAGGAAAGACTACAAGCATTGAACTTATCTTCTCTGGAGAAGACACTTGAGAGGGGATATGATCTCAATGTACAAATACTGTACTGGCAACTTTAGCATAGGGAACAAGCTATTCAGCAAAAGGGAAAATAAAAGGACTCGCGACCATTCAGTAAATTTAAGAGTAGCGGTTTAACCTTAAATTGCATAAAGTGTTCTATACCGTTGGAGTGGTAAGGATGTGGAATTCTCTTCCACAAGCAGTGCTATTAGCAGGTAGCATGGTTTAAAAAAAAAGATGATTAGATGGGCACCTTAACGACCACAACATACAGGGGTATACAATGTACTGTTGACCCACACTCATCATAGGTTCAACTGGATGGACTGATGTGTTTTTTTTTTTTTGGGTGTTCTCGCTCTTACTCTCTCATACTGGTCACTGGAAGTTCATCATGGCAAAGAACTCTTTGAGGATCTGAAAAAAAGAATTGTTGCTCTACATAAAGATGGCCTAGGCCAGTGATGGGGAACCTTGGCACCCCAGATGTTTTGGAACTACATTTCCCATGATGTGCATGCACTCTGCAGTGTAATTGAGCATCATGGGAAATGTGGTTCCAAAACATCTGGGGTGCCAAGGTTCCCCATCCCTGGCCTAGGCTATAAGAAGATAGCCACCGTGCTGCAGCTCAGTTTCAGGGTCTTGGCAAAGTCAGAGGTGTACTCACTTTTGTGAAACTGTGTGTGTGTGTGTGTGTGTGTGTGTGTGTGTATTTTTATATATGTATAATGTGTATATATGTTACATGAACATCTTTGAGGTCGCTTAGTTAGCAGAGCTTATAGTGTGTAGCATGTGCTTCTCTTCTTACAGCTCTTCTGTTTCTAGGTAAATCATTCGTGAAATCATGGTTCTTCAACATCTCTACCGCCTATCCTCCATCTTCCGCTCTTCAGTCTCTGTTCATCTAAGAAGAAATATCGGGCTGACAGCCATAGCTTTCAACAAGGCTAAGGAGCTCGACCCCATTCAGAAACTCTTTGTGGATAAGATCAGGGATTATAGGGTAAAGAGCCAGTAAGTACTGTCCCAGGGTTTTATTTAATAGATTTTATCCGGCAATTCATTCTTATGAAGTGGCACCCATTACTATAATTACTAATAGTGGTCGTCATGTACTTCCCCCCCCCCCCCCCAATCTCCCTTAGCGGCAGCCATTTCGGAAAAATACCTGCAGTCTCTCCAGCTACTACTGTGAATATGTGCTTGCCACTCCTAGTAGCTGGACACAGAGGAGACATCTTTCTGCAAAGGTTGTGCTGTGAGGATCTCAGGAGTGGGGATGAAAATTAACCACTTCCATACAGAGCAGTTACACCCCCTTCCTGCCCAGACCAATTTTCATCTTTTTGGCGCTCTCACAATTTGAATGATAATTACTCAGTCATACAACGCTGTACCCAATCAAATTTTTTATCATTTTTTTCACACAAATAGAGCTTTCTTTTGGTGGTATTTAATCACCACTGGGTTTTTTATTTTTTGCTATATAAGTGGAAAAAGAGCGAAAAGTTTGGAAAAAAAACACATTTTGTTTTAGTTTCTATTATTTGCAAAATTTTATAAGTAATTTCTTTCATAAATTTGGGCCAAAATTTATACTTCTACATATCTTTGGTAAAAAAAACCCAAATTAGTGGTTATTATTTAGTCTGTGTGAAAGTTATAGAGTCTACAAGCTATGGTGCCAATCATTGAAATTTGATCACACCTGATGTACCGACGGCCTATCTCATTTCTTGAGGCCCCGAAATGTCAGGACAGTACAAATACCCCCCAAAAGACCCCTTTTTGGAAAGTAGACATTCCAGGGTATTTAGTAAGCGGCATGGTGAGTTTTTTGAAGTTGTAATTTTTTCCCACAATTCTTGGGAAAATGAATAATATTTTTTTTTTTTCATAAAATTGTCATAATAACAAGCTATTTCTCACACACAGTATATGCATACTTGCAATTACACCCCAAAATACATTCTGCTACTCCTCCTGAGTATGGCAATACCACATATGTGAGACTTTTACACAGCCTGGCCACATACAGAGGCCCAACATGCAAGGAGCACCGTCAGGTGTTCTAGGAGCATAAATTACACATAATTTCATTACAACCAATCGCGCTTTTGAAGGCCCTGGAACCCCAGGACAATGGAAACCCCCACAAAATGACCCCATTTTGGAAAGCAAACACCCCAACGTATATTCTATGAGGCATAAGTCTTTTAGAATATGTCATTTTTTCCAGAAGTTTTTGGAAAATGTGGAAAGAAAATGAAAACTTTTTTTTTTTTTTTTTTTTTTTGCACAAAGTTGTCAATTTTATAAGATATTTCTAACACATAGCATGTACATAGCAAAAATGACACCCCAAAATACATTCTGCCACTCCTCTGATTATGGCGATACCACGTATGTGGGACTTTGTCACAGCATAGCCACATACAGAGGCCCAAAATGCAAGGAGCACCATCAGGTGTTCTAGGAGCATAAATTACGCATATAATTTCATTACAACCAATTACACTTTTGAAGGCCCTGGAACACCGGGACAATGGAAACTAGGGCTGGGCGATATGGCTGAAAACTGTATCACGATATCAGTGTTTCATATCGGTTGATATCGATAATTGTTGATATTTTTTATTACCCATTTAAAATAAGGACCAGGAGAAAAATGTTACATTTAAACATTTTTATTTTAAACTTAACCTTCCTCTGATCATAATCCCCTCAGTTCTTAAGACAATAAAATGTCAACACAACCATACTTGCTTCGCGTCCTCTGTTTGCTTCCGACGAAGAAGAAAAAATGAAAACAGAAGTATGCAGCGCTTGATGGAAAACACAAAAACAGGCAATCCACTGATATAATATATATATATATATAGATAGATAGATAGATGAATTTCCACAATGTATCGGAGTGTACTGAAAAAACAGTAGGAGGAGAGTCCGTGGAGAGGAAAGTCCAATAAGAAGCTCAGGTGATAAGTTGAAAAGATGTGACCTCCACATCCAGGTAAAATCCTGCAGGGATCTCTGAATGGATGGTGCGGTAGCTGCAGCCCGGTCTCCTGCGATGTAAAACAGGAGGACACTACAGGGTATACACAGGGCGGACGATCACCGGTCCCCTACAGGTTTTGTCAAAGCATGACGTCAGGGGGCGTGGTTCATGAAGCCGATCACCCCATTAAATGGCTGCAAGAGTCGGAAAGGGAGGAGCGGCGTCTGATCCAGCCAATCACCTCCCCCACCGCTAGCGCCAACCGCACATTGCTAAGGACAGAGGAAGCGTACATCGGATGAACCGGAAATGAATCCAGGACCAATCGAAAAACGCCTCCAAAGTCCCAATGAAAATCAATCAGTACCTAACCGCTATCCAATCATAGCCTCCGAGCAAGTAGGCGGCAACTTCCAACTGTAAAAAAGGGAAAAAGCAGGAGGAATAGAAGCCGACTTGCAGCGCTATGAGAGAGACTGCTTAAGGAAAAATATCGAACGTTTTATCGAACAATTTTTTTTTATTGATATCGATCACGTGTCTTATCGCGATACATATCGTTATCGTTTTATCGCCCAGCCCTAATGGAAACCCCCATAAAACGACCCCATTTTGGAAAGCAAACACCCCAACACATAATCTAGGAGGCATGGACTGCAGATAGGTACTCAGGTACTCTGTTGGACTGCAGATAGGTACTCAGGTACTCTGATGGGCTGCAGACAGGTACACTGATCAGCTTCAGAAAGGTACTCGGGTACTCTGATTAGCTTTAGAGAGGTACTTGGGTATTCTGATGGGCTAGAGACAGGTACTCGGGTAATCTGATGGGCTGGAGACAGGTACTCGGGCACTCTGATGACAGGTACTCGGGTACTCGGCAGCTGAATTATAAAACTGACAGCTAGTACAGGGAACTTTTATCTCCTCGCACTGCTGTCATGGGGGAGGGAATCAGGCAGCGGCTTGCAGCATTGGGAACATGTTACACGTTCAACTCTTTTTGGGTGTTTTTTTTTTTCCTATCTAAGCTCACACAGACTTCATCATGTAAACACTTGTATGAAGAGCAATGTGTACAAAAGTTTGGGGATGCTAACTGACAACTTAGGCCAGGGATCCTCAAACTACCGCCCTCCAGCTGTGGAACTACACGTCCCATGAGACATTGTAAAACTCTGACATTCGTAGACATGACTAGGCATGATGGGAATTGTATTTCCTAAACTGGAGGGCCACAGTTTGAAGACCCCTGAGTTAGACCAATACCTATTATTGGGGTTGATTTACTAAAACTGGAGAGTGCAAAATCTGGTGCATGGCAGCCAATTAGCTTCTAGCCTCAGCTTGTTCAATTAAGCTTTGACAAAAAACCTGGAAGCTGATTGGTTTCTTTGCAGAGCTGCACCAGATTTAGCACTCTCCATTTCTAGTAAATGAACCCTAATGTGGGGACAGCCACTATCCAGTTTATTCAGTCATAGTAGCAGAGTCCAATGATCTAGATTGTCCAGATTTCACTTTACAGAGCTATGAAAGAAATATTCTCCCAGATCGCTGTAGGTCACCATATGCTCCTTTTCTGTACCTTATTGTCGCTTTGCCTGGAGATCCAGATTGTAAAGTGTAAAAGATATATATATACTTTTTGAGTTAATCAAACTTGTAATGTTTTGTTGAAGGGCAAGTGGAGGCACAGTTGATGCTGGCCCTGAATATCAGAAGGATCTTAACGAAGACCTCCTCAAACTACAGAGGTTATATGGAGGAGGAGACTTGGAGAAGTTCCCAGAATTCAGGTTTGAAGGTCAGTAATGTTTGTGCTGTCCATTATATACTGATTTATTGATCCTTTGGGAGTGTTTGAGGTAGAACATTGGCATCATACAACAAGAATAATGTCCTTCATAAGCAGCTTTCCTGACCCTGGTAGATATTAGCCCTGAAGTTAAAATATAGTGGAAGCCCAAGCTACCATTGCTGACCACCTTCACAAATTGCCCTCCCACTAGTTATTGTGCTGAGTCGTCATTCTGGAATAGGTATGCATATCAGAAATTTAGGAAGTCTTAATCTTCAGGTCTGGGGCCCAAAGTATTACACAAAGTACATAAAGAGAGGCCACAAATGACGGCGGCCATGTTACTCTTGTGACAGGTCCCTTTTAATAAAAACCCGTTCTGTAAACTGAGATAGCTCCTGGCATTGCAGACCATTCCATCTTATAATGCTAGATACCTGGCTATCATTTTGATCACCTGGCTTTAATACTTTGAGCCACTGACCCAGAGCCAGCGTGAAAAAAGAAACCTCTGACTTTTCTTTGCTTTTCCTGATGTGAGTACTTATTCAAGGTCTGCAGTTTGGTTGTAGCTTTGGAGGATGAAGCCAAGAGGGTCCATATGACAGCTAGGCAACTAGCATTTTCATGTCACAACACCAAACATGGCTTCTCCCAAACGGGACTTCTTTTGTGGAGTGCACGACTAATAGTTGTCCTGTGAACAGATTCTCCCACCTGAACTGTGGATCTCTGCAGCTCCTCCAGAGTTTACATGGGCCTCTTGGCTGCTTCTCTCATTAATGCTCTGCCTACCAGTTTAGGTGGACGGCCATGTCTTGGTAGGTTTACAGTTCTGCCATACTCTTTCCACTTTCGGATGATGGATTGAACAGTGCTATGTGAGATGTTAAAAGCTTGGGATATTTTTTTATAACCTAACCCTGCTTTATACTTTTCCACAACTTTATCCCTGACCTGTCTGGTGTGTTCCTTGGCCTTCATGATGCTGTTTGTTCACTAAGGTTCTCTAACAAACCTCTGAGGGCTTCACAAACCAGCTGTATTTGTAATAAGATTAAATTACACACAGGTGGACTTTTTTTTTTTTTTTTTATTAATTAGGTGACTTCTGAAGGCACCCACTAGATTTTATTTAGAGGTATCAGAGTAAAGGGGGCTGAATACAAATGCACACCACACTTTTCAGATATTTATTTGTAAAAAAAAAAAAAATGTAAATTTTATTTTCCTTTTTAATTTAACAATTATGTGCCACTTTGTGTTGGTCTATCACGTAAAATTGCAATAAAATACATTTGTTTTTGGTTGTGACATGAAAATGTTTTTAAAAATTTCAAGGGGTATGGATACTTTTTCAAGACAATGCGTATAGAACGTTTGGCCAGATTTTATCTACTTGATGTAAGCTTAATTTAATTTCCCTTTTTTTTTTTTTTTTTGTTTCATTTAGAACCAAAACTTGAGGAGGTTCCGAAGTAAATTTTCCTTTATCCCTGAATGCAGATGTCACCTGTCTGATGTGTTCCTAGTAAATTAATAAACCATTTTGGTGATGACTTTCCGAGTGTGTCTGTTTATCTGTTTACTCTGACAGATGTTAGTTTATAGTGTGTACTCAAAATGCATTTTTGACTTGGGGAGCACTTATTAAAAAAAAATAAAAATAAACAGAAAATTTGACACCTGTAATTGATTGCAGCTACTACGTCTTCCATAGTTTCTCCCTAGCAGCAGACATTTCTTGGGCATAACCATGTGTGATTTCAGTGGGGTGAGCAGGCTCCCTGCATTACTCAGTGGGTAGAGAAGGGACCTTGCTCTCTGTGGAAGCAGAGGTCTCTTTGCAAAGGCCAAGTATGTAAATAAGGAATGCCTGTATGTCTGACACCCTTATCTGCATAGTTGATTTTGATTTGTCACCTATTGAATTGTGCGTTTTCTATTTTATCATTTTCAGAAACTCATTGCAGTGCCTAAAGAGAAGTGTGGGTTTTTTTTTTTTTTTTTTAAATTCTACTTACCTAGATGGATGCAGCATTGGTCCCCTGCCGGCTCTAAGACTGACAACCAAGTGATCAAACTGAGAGGCTGAAGCAGGTGCTGGTCCATGCTCCTGGGTGGATCCCGACCATATGGTTGCGATTTCTCAAGGCTGGACCGGCTGTGTGACGTTATCCGACATCAGGCTTCAGCCCGCTGTCTGCTGAAAACGGGTCACGGGAGTGCAGAACAAACTCTACTCCTGGGATTCACAGGAGAAGTACAACCACAAGAGCTTTGGCTGTACTTGTACCTCAGAAGTAAAGTTGTAGACATTTGTGGGTCTGGCAAAAGATTTTAAAAGGTTGCCCAATGATTTAAAATTAATAATTTTACTGTTAGGCTAAGTTTAGATGCACACCTGCCCTTGTCACCCCTCTGAAAAGTGATCTACAGTGGATTGCTTTTCCGAGGCATTTGACAGGCACTGAAAGAGTGATATGTTGCCTTCTCATTGCCTTTAAACCCTGTCGCTTGAATGGGTCATGTTCAGTAGAAGTACTGCCTGCGATCGCAATGGGGAAAGTATCTTTTGCCACGAAAGTCAAGTAAAGCATCAGGTTCTTGGCATGTGTGCAACCCCATCTGGCTGCTTAAGGGGAAGTTAAAAACAGCTCAACTACTTGTTTTTACCATGTCCCTGACTACAAATGTAAATGAACCCTAAGGGAAATATTGTACAGATCACATAGATTTCAAATGACTGCTTATTTGTCAAATTGGCCGGTCCAGCAAATTCAGGCCAGAAGCTGACTGCTTGATGCTGAAAGAAGTCTCCAAGAAGCTTAATATTTCATCAAGGGATGTTCAGGTATCTTGCAACAATTGTGGCTAAAGTGCATGGGTCAATAAGCCGAGATTGCATTAATTTCAGTCTGATTGTTAAAGCCCAGCTCCAGCTTTGCTATAAATTTAAAGGATTCATTCCAAGCTGGCCCAAATTAACTCCTTAACTCAGAAATGTGCCCGCTTTCAGCACTGTATGTAGCATCAGCTACTTACAGTATACAGGGCTGTGTTCTGGTAGCAGTACGGGGATTTCCTATTTCTGGATCAAACTTGAGTCAGGCTGAGCGCTGCTTAGCCATTCATAGTAAGCCTTGTATGAAATGAATGAATAAAAGGCTTCCTTTCACTGAATGAGGGGATGAGGCTGGCGAATGACGACATGATCTCTAGCTCAGCCGATTTAGAGGATACCTTGTATTCATTAAAAAAATAATCCAAGGATTTCTGTCAATGGTTGAGTAGCGCTCAGCCCGACTTGATTTTGTTTTGAAAACGGAACGGAAAATCTCTGTACTGATCAATTATACAAAGATCCTCTTGCAGGAATGATGATCACAAACAAGATGCGCTCCCTGCGTGGCCTTGGGTCTACTCCAATTATTCATCTGCCAAATATAAAGTACCCTATAAGGGACCCAGTGTATGTACTGGAAACATCCATTGGGATGTTTTTCTCTTGGTCCTTGCAATGAGGTTCAACTACACGAGAGGTTGATTTAA
This sequence comes from Pelophylax lessonae, assembly GCF_965119305.1. Classification (NCBI taxonomy): domain Eukaryota; kingdom Metazoa; phylum Chordata; class Amphibia; order Anura; family Ranidae; genus Pelophylax; species Pelophylax lessonae. The sequence continues at coordinate 86,568,533 of NC_138769.1, read as the reverse complement.
TACGACTGGAAAGGGCAAGATCTGGTGCAGCTCTGCATAGAAACCAATATCCTTCCAGGTTTTTTGACTAAGCCTAAAGTGGATGTAAACCCTCGCATATACCTACTAAAGTAGGGCTGCGCATCTTCACTTACCTCACGATTCGATGCGATTACGATTATTAGGGGCGCGATTCGATACGATTCCGCGATGCATCACGATTACTGCCCATGCCCAGCCCACTGCCCAATGGTTTTCAAAACTTTATAAAAAAAAAACAAACAATCAAGCAGTCACAAATAAAAGAATCCTTTTTATTTTCATTTGCTTAAGGACACTTTCCTGGACCCTCATGGTCTGCAAGCCCTGCATACTTTAGTGCACTTGCACTGCAAACATATAAGAAGGTCTAAAAAAGCAAACAGCATAGCAGAGACAGACAACAACACTAGTATTTTACTAGAAGTAACAGTAAAATTAGTAAAAAACTGTAGTAGTGCAGTTTACTGCTTCATAAAAGAAAATATTAATATAAGCCAGGTCTACCACCATTTAAAGTACAACTAAAGGCAAAACTTTTTTGATTTTGGATAAAGTTTTGCCTATAGTTGTACTTTAAAGCCAAGATAGAAGAAGCCAGCCAGCCAAGCTAATATTCTTGTGAAAATGGTCATCATAAATTCCCACAAAACATTATATATAAATCCTTTTATGTGAATATATGCATTGCAATAAATTCCAGGTGTGCCATAACCTGTCCTCTACAAAACAGAGCACTTCCTGACGTAGCAAACATCAAGGGTGAACCTGGCAATAGTGCACTGCTGCATAACTTCCATGTTCACCGTGATGTTTGTTTCCCTCTGCAACTGCCAGTCAACTCAATTGAGTTGATGGCTGCTAGAGGGGAGTTACAAATATAAGCTTTAAGCTTATCAATTCACTTATGTCACTTTTATGTCACTTACTTTACAGAAAAAGTTACCTGTCCTGCAGACAGTCTCTCTCTACCACGATTAAACCCAACTGAAGCCAAGCCAAAGCCACCATTAGAGGAAGGAAAACCCTTGACAGAGTAAATCATCAACTGAAGCTTAAACCTTGAGTAAATCTTCATGGGATCACAAAAAAAACACACAACATGATTGTCTGCATCAGAATCATGAGAACTGAAGAAAGGTTTGGCATTGGCACACTGGTACAACTCGAGGCATATAGGTTAGGTCAGGTTTGTGTGTATTTGTGATTCAGTAAAGATTTAATCAAGGTCTACGCTTCAATGTATGATTGATTTAATCAAGGATGTCCTTTCCTGTACCGTGGCTGGCTGGCTTGCATTCAGTTGTCTAGATACACGTTTTACCTTTAGTATTTGTTTGGTTGAGGGAACCCCCTACACTTGCTATTGCTACAGAGTACAACAGACACCAGCAGACAGACATGCTTTGCAATAAATTCCAGGTGTGTGCCATAACCTTTCCTCTACAAAACAGAGCACTTCCTGACTAGTAGCAAATATCAAAGGTGAACCTGGCAATAGTGCACTGCTGCATAACTTCCATGTTCACCGTGATGTTTGCTTCCCCCTGCAACTGCCAGTCAACTCAAGTGAAGCGAGTTGATGGCTGCTAGAGGGGAGTTATACAAATATAAGCTTAAGCTTAAATATCAATTCACTTATGTGAATGGACCATTTTTGAAAACAAGCCATTCTCCATCTCTCCAGTGCCAGAAAAGCTGTAAAAAATATAAAATGTTCCAGGTTCACTGCGATTGTGTTTGCCTCTGCCATTGCCAGTCAACTAAACACAGTGTGTGTGTGTCGTGACAACTCAAAAGCTTATACGCAGCCTCAGCATCAACTGTGTGTGTGTTTTGTTAATGCTAGAGCTACGTTATAAGCTCTTGAGTTGTCACGACAGTCAGTCATGTTACAGAAAGAAAACTTTACCTGCACTGCACTGAGCAGCACTTTACCATGTCGATTACATCTGTAACTGAAGCCAAGCTAGCCAACAAGCCACCATTAGAGGAAGGAAAATCCTTGAGAGAATAAATTGTAAACTGAAGCTTAACCTTGAGGAAATCCTATGGGGGTCACATTCACAAACTCACAAATATAGTATATTACACAAGAATCCACAAATAGTGTATTTATTTGTGATCCAATAAAATAAGATTTACTCGAGGTTAAGCTTCAAATGTACAAGTTATTTCTCTCAATGATTTTCCTTCCTATAATGCTGCACCGTGGCTGGCTTGGTGTCAGTCAGTTGTCTAGAAGGAAATACACTTTAATATTATTTATTTGGTTGAGGGTTAAATGAACCCCTGCCTACTTGCCTACAATGCCTATTGCCTAGACACTTTTAGTGTGAAGCAACGAATGGATTGGAAATGGACACATTGGACAGGACAATCTTCAAAAACAAACCATCAGTGCTATAAAGCTATAAAACAAGACTGGTGGTGTGACTGACTGGTGACTGGCGGCAGACTGAATTAGTAATTACTAATTCATTAAAAACATGAATTAGTAATTATTTCAGTGCTTAGCATTTGGGAACATGTAGGTTTTTCTGTAAGAACACTAGATGATCCACATGCTCAGGTTTCAGACTGCTTCTTTTCGCTGTTATAACATCTCCTGCAGTAGAGAAAACCCGCTCTGCAGATACACTTGTACCTGGGATACACAAGTATTGCTTTGACAGCTGAGAGAGGAGGGGAAATATGACCTCATGCTCACGCCACCATTTCAAAGGGTCCTCAGTGAGAGGCAGAGGTGGGGCTTTACAATATTTTTCCATTTCGTCTTCTGCCTTGGCATAGGGGGTCTTAGGTTCTATTGCACCATCAGTGAAAGACTGCCCCAGCAAAGTCATGAGCAGCGATGTTGTGGCCTTTTTTTTGGGAGGAGAATGGCTGTCCTCAATGGGTGTTTCTTCTTCCACAGTTGCTTTTTCCCTAGGCACTTCATCCACATTTGTCCTTCTATTAGATGTAATCTGTGTGTTTGAACAAAAGATAATAGTATAAGAAGAGCTGAACTGACTAAGAGTGTGATTCATTGATGAGGTGTGGGAAACTGCACGGTAATCCATACCATACAGTTCCACTTCCCACACCGCATCAGTGAATCAGGGCATGTTATTACACAACACAATGTAGCTGAGCTTCTAGCTGTCTGGGAGGAAACATGATGAAATTCTAATTACCTCCAAAGATGCAGCCTCCTCAGTCACTCCTCTGTATATCTCCGATCTCTCCTCCTCTGTGAGAATAAAAGGCAGTCCTTTAAAGCGAGGATCCAGTGCAGAGGCTGTATGAAGGATCTTCTTCTCTGCCTCACTGCTGTACCTCTTCAGGAGATCTGGTTTGATGGCATTCTTGATCTCATGGGTCATGGGTGTGTCTCCCATGGTGTCTGTCATGCTCTGGAGCAGTTGTGCATTTAGAGGGGCTATGAGAGACACTGTTGGGTTGCGCTCTTCTGACATCAGCAAGGTTGCATCCTTCATTGGCTTTAATGCACTCACAGCGTCCTCTGCATTTGACACATCTGTTTCATTGAGAGTACAGAGATCAGACTCTCCTTTTCTGACTTCTGGAGACAGCAAGGTGGCACAAACTGCAGGTTGTTGTTCTAAGAACCTCTCAACCATGTCATATGCGCTGTTCCATCTTGTTGGCACATCAGTTATTAGCTTATGATTCTTCAGGCCCAGACATTTCTGTTTCTCTTTTAGACAGTGGCTTGCTCTACTGCTGCGATGGAAGAATGTGGATATTCGTCGCACTCTGGCGAGAAGCCTGGAGAGCGTGGCCCCTTTCAGTGCCCGCTGACATGCAAGATTGAGTGTATGGGCAAAACATTTAACATGAGGAAATTTACCAACTTGAGCTGCAACTATCATGTTTGCCGTGTTGTCGGTCACAAGCACTACAGATTTATCAGACAGCTGCAATTCTTCCACGACTTGAGACAGTAGCTCTGCCAGATGAGCACCTGTGTGAGACTCATAAATGGCTCTTGTTTGCAACACATGTGACAAGACCTGCCAGTCCTTAATCACACGTTATTGCGACTCGACTGGCTTGGTTCATTGACGCAAGTACCTGAGCTTTGGTGTCGTGGTAGAGTGCAGGTATAACGTTTTCTGTTAAGTGACTGCGTGATGGGATCTTATAACGTGGCTCTAGCGTCTTCAAAAGGTAGCGAAACCCGGCGTTGTCCACAACTGAGTAAGGCCGTAGGTCCTTGGCGATGAAAGCTGCCACAGCTTTGGTTAGTTTCTTCCCTTTTTCTGAGTTGGGCGGATAAGTTGACAGTATGGCATCAATTCTTGGCTGATCTGGGTCTAGCAGTCTTTCCTTGGCAGTGGTGGCACTGCTGGTGGCGACAGGTGTTACTAACTCAGAGTGAAAACGGCTAACATGGTTTCTCAAGTTCGTAGTATTCCCTAGGTATTTAATTTTTGTGTGACAGGCTTTACACACGGCGTGTGTCTTGTCCAACTCACGCTTCCCTGTGTGTTCGTAAAATCCGATATGTGCCCAGATGTTTGCTCTTAAAACGCTAGGTGCATTTTTTATCTCTCAATCTTTTTCTCCTTCTGCCATTACCATACTACCACGTATGTGACGGAGACGGATGACGTAAGTTGCCAAACTCTGTCAGTGTTTAAAAAAAAAAAAATACCACTTGTAAACTAAGCCGCAACAAGTCAAGCAAGCAACATCTTTCATAAAATATGACTGTCTGTCTGTCAGACTCCCTCTGTCTGCATGCACTGAGCCAGAGCCACTGAGACCCCCCTTACCCCACAGCTGCCTGCCTGTGACAGTGACACTGACAGAGACCTCCCTCCCCCCACAGCTGAGCTGACAGCCTGACACACTGACAGAGACCTTGATGTCCCACTGTCCCACACCTTCCCCACCCCACAGCACTGACAAACACTGAGTGAGTCCCCCCCTTGCCCAGACCCCCACAGCTCACACTGACAGAGACCCCCAGGCCCCCACTGACACTCAGAGAGAGACCCCCTGGCTGCCAGCCTGCCACAACAGAACAGTACCCCCGGGCCCCCGACCGACCGTCCCCTGTCCCCCCCCCATCACAGACATCCCCCAGAGATACAGACTCGAGACCCCCATGAATGATTATAGTATACAATTATTTGTTCGGACTACATACCTGCTGTGTGACTGTGTGGGTTGTTGTTGTGCACTGCATTGCAGAGGAGGACAGGTGCTGAGCTGCTCTCTGGGCTCAGTGGTGGGCGGCTGGCGTCACTGGCAGTGGCGTGGCAGCTGGGCCTAGGACGGCTACGGTGAGGCGGGCAGCGCTGGCTGGCTGCGATGGGGACGCACTTGGGGCTCCTGTGTGTGGAGTCTGTGGACTGGCTTGGCTGGCTGGCTGGCTTCTTGGCTGCAAGGCCGCAGGTGGGACGCCGATACACGCGGGGATGTTCTTGCTGCGCCTCGGCCCGGGTCAAAGAGACGGAAGAGGAGGGGCGGAGCCTTTTTATTAAGCTCCTGCACTAATCCACCAATCAGCTGCGATCTTGTGACTTTTTCTCCCTTGCGCGATAGGGCGTGGCCGCTGCTGATGACGTCATTTCCTAATCGATTATGCCGGCAACCCGCATCGATGCAGAATCGCGAAGGGTCGAATCGCGATGCACCGATCTTTCGATTATATTCCGCAAGCCCTAGTGGACAGCCTCAGATGATACACCGAGATGAAATCAATCTCCCTACATAAGTTTTATTTGTATATCTGCTGTCTTCAGTTTAGAAAGTTAACCTGGTGTTTTACTTTCTAGACTGTTTTCTTCCTGTTCCAGCACTGGGTGTGGAGTTGGCATACACTGTGTGACAGCTGATTGGAGGAAAGGCACACCCCTTCTCCACATAGGCAGAGGAAGGAAGGAAGAAGCATGCAGAGCTGTGCTGTGAATAGACCAGCTCTCTGCACCCACCCCAACACAAATTTCCAGCTGCTTTTATATCTTGTGTCGGAGAACTTGTCAGAAGTTATAATGCTGATGACAGGAACGAAGCAGCAGAAAGACAGGGGTCTTAGGGCTTTGAAGAGAGGTAAGTAAACACTACAGATATTTGCCCAGGTCCACATTCATGAATGGGGTTTACATCCACTTTCATTGAACAAGCTGAAGTTAGAACCTGTTAAACTACCATGCACAACTGCTCCGGTTTTAGAAAAGAAACCCCTATGTGTCAAGTTCTTGCCAACAATTGCATCCCTTCTCTTTTGTATGTCTAAAATGAATAGACCAAAATGCCAGTGTTTAGCAATGTAATAGCTCTCACCCTAAACGCAGGTTTGATAAGCAGTTCAGCTGAAGAGTCGCATGAAAGCCAGCAGGGGCCAGGGTCTTTCTAAACCTGGCATAGTGTGCAACACTGTAGACTCCAGTCACACTTAAGTAATTTGAAGTGCATTTCTCAAAGCATTTCAGTGCTCAACATTAGTGTTTCCCGCATAGTCAATACAGGCGGTTCCCGCTAAAAACAAACAAGATAGGGTCTGTTGGTTTGTTCTTAACTTGAATTTGTAAGTCGGAACAGGCACAATTTTTAGGTGTAGCTCCAACCCAAAAAAATATTTTTAGTTTTTTTTGGATATCAGGAAGGGTTAACACCCTTGTAATGTGTGTTTTGCTGTCTGTGCCCCTCTTCAAAAGATTTCACATCACTTTCTGTCCCTATGACAATTGATATTTGAAGTTTTTGGGTTTTTGTGGATACCAGAATTGATGATAAAGCTTCAGTGGTGACACCTTCCCATGAGAACTCTTACAAGAGGGAATTTCTCTTCCTAGGAGTAGGTTGAGTAAGTCGGATGTTTGTAACCTGGGGACCGCCTGTATTGCCTATGCCCACCTGTTTGCTGTATTGTTTGAATGTTCCAATTGAAGCTTGAAAAAAATACATGAGCTTTTTTGGGGCGTTGAGTGTTTTTTAACCCTATGGACCAGGGGTCTTCAAACTATGGCCCTCCAGTTGTTTGGGAGCTAAAATTACCACCATGCCTAGTCTTGTCTGTGAATGTCAGAGTTTTACAATGCTTCATGGGAAGTGTAGTTCCGCAACAGCTGGAGGGCTGTAGTTTGAAGATCCCTGCTATAGACTTTGATGAGAGTGCATGAAAAATGGCTGAAGAAGCATGCAACACTTGTTTTTGTGTGAATTCTTCCCTCTCCTCCTAGTTTCTAACTTACAAATACTCCAGCCTAAAAAAAAGCTTGCATTTAAAGCAGAACTTTATCCATAACAACTTGATAAAAAATGTTTTTTCGCAAGAAACTTACATTCCACATTAATAATTACGCTACCAAAATTAGTGTGTGCTGTAAAGTTCCTACAGCATTATTAGTTTCTTCTTCCTGAAAGCTGTCATTTTGCTTAAGCCCAGAGCCCCTGAGCAGCAGCAAATATTTAGGCTGGCACCAGCTCGGCCTCTAGTGGCTTTGGTTTTTGGCACAATGTCAAAAACGGAGAGCAGCTGAGCATATGCAAAGCAGGGTGAGACTGTGTATAATTGGATTTTAAACAGTATTGGTACTTATTTTTAATGTTTTACATAGCTATACCTGCAAAAGGGGCCAGGCTGAAGTGATCTAGCAGGACTTAAAGTAGAACTTTAGTCAGAAAATTAAGTGTGAATGGTTATTAACAAAAGATAGGCAGCCTGGTAAATTTATTTATTTTATTTCAGGAAATTATATAGCGCTGTCAATTTACGCAGAGCTTTTACATATACATTGTACATTCACATCAGTCCCTGCCGTTAAGGAGCTTGCAATCTAAGGTCCCTAACTCCCATACATACACAGTAGGGCCAATTTTTTTTTTTTTTTTTTTTTTTTTTTTAAATACAGGATCCAATTAACCTACCAGCATGTCTTTGGAATGGTAAATTTAGTTTAGTGTTGCATGGATTGGTGAGAGGGTGGAGTGTTGCCATGGACATGCTCTTTCACCAGTGGCGGCCTGTGCATAGGGGGTGCCAGGGCGCCACCCCCCCTAAAAAAAAGGAAATAAATAAAAAAAAAAAAAGATTACAAAAATAACAATAAAGTTTTAAAAAAAACGCGTTCGCCGGCCTATGTGGTGGCTATGGGGGGGGGGGGGTTTACGACCCAGAAGAGGCGCCGATTGGCCGCCTTCTGGGACGTAACCTGGGCGCAGGTCATAGCGCTAGGACACCCCCACTTTCGTGATATCCTGGCTGTGATTGGTCCAGTCTCCAGCCCGGACCAATCATCATCCAGGACATCCGATTGCTGACCCCGCTGACGTCGCAATGGGGGCGGTGCCGGTGCGTGCGTCAGTCACACACCGTCGCCGCCCGATCTCCTTCCCGCCGCCCGGACCGATCGGAAGACCAGAAGACTGAAGAGGACGAGACGAGCAGCGCCGTGGACGCAGAAGAAGAGGACTCGAGGAGAGGAGCAGCGCCGTGCACGTCTCGCAGGCAGCCCAGGAGGAGAGCAGGTAAGTGATTGAAGCCGACCTGTGACCTCACCTGTGCCATGCCTATACCATCACCTGTGCCATGCCTATACCATCACCTGTGCCATGCCTGTACCATCACCTGTGCCATGCCTATACCATCACCTGTGCCATGCCATGTACCATGACCTCAAAGTCACGCAATTTTTTTTACTGCGCTTTTTGCCGCAAAGTAATACCTATGACATTTTGACATTTTTCTTTTTGCGCCCCCCCCCCCCCCCAAAAAATTTTGAGCACCAGCTGCTACTGCCTTTCACCTTCCTACAATTGATTGGGTGATCAACTAAATGAGGTCTTTCCACCCAAGCTGTGAGCAGCTCTGTGCCTCATATTTATAGACCTTTTGCCAGCCTTTCTCAACCAGGATGCCATTGAAGCGTAGGTAGTTGCTAGGGGCTCCTTGAGCAAAGAGCAAATTTGCCTTCTCGGGTAAGTAACCATGGGCTCCGATTATCTTTTTAGCTGTCTGTAAGCGGAAACTTCTTCTCACTGACCACCAATGGAAGTAGCATTCTTCCCACTGACCATAATGGAAGAAGCATTCTTCCCACTGACCATAATGGAAGAAGCATTCTTCCCACTGAGCACCAATGAAAGAAGCATTCTTCCCACTGAGCACCAATGAAAGAAGATTTCTTCCCACTGAGTACCAATGGGAAAAGCATTCTTCCCACTAAGAACCAATGGGAAAATCATTCTTCCCACTGAGCACCAATGGGAAAAGCATTCTTCCCACTGAGCACCAATGGGAAAAGCATTCTTCCCACTGAGCACCAATGGGAAAAGCATTCTTCCCACTGAGCACCAATGGGAAAAGTATTCTTCCCACTGAGCACCAATGGGAAACATATTCTTCCCACTGAGCACCAATGGGAAAAGCATTCTTCCCACTAAGCACCAATGGGAAAAGCATTCTTCCCACCGAGCACCAATGGGAAAAGCATTCTTCCCACCGAGCGCCATTGGAAGAACCATTCTTCCCACTGAGCGCCATTGGAAGAACCATTCTTCCCACTGAGCGCCATTGGAAGAACCATTCTTCTCCCTGAGCGCCATTGGAAGAACCATTCTTCCCACTGACCACAAATGGGGGAAACATTCTTCTCGCCAACCACCAGTGGAAGAAGCATTCCTCCCACTGATCAATGGAAAAAGGCATTTTTCCCACTGAGTACCAGATAATTGTGTTGTGAACTGCAGATTTAGTCGTTTTTGGCAGGGGTTCCCTTAGACCTAAAAAATTATTTTAAGGGTTCTTTCCAAGTTAAAAAGTTTTAGAAAGGCTGCTTTATACTGTAAGTAGCATTGATTCACCACAAAGAATGGAGCCGTACATCATAATCAGCAGTGATAAAGTATAAATGGCTCATTCCTAGGCAGCTGTGAAATATGGAGACATTTTCACATCTCACCATGTCAAGCTAAGGCTCGGAACTGATGACAGGTACACATAGTTGGCATAGAATAAAAGTTAGCAATATATAACTTTCTGCCATATTTAGCCCCACAGATCTGTATATATTTTAGCATCCAGCTGAACGCTAGATCGGAATAGCTTGGTACATTATAAATAACTTCATCATAAATTTGTTTTGGTATTTACAGCGCTCGAGCTGTAATATGGAATGCAAGTCAATTAAATTTGGCACAAGAATTTCACATAACAGATATTCCAAGAGTGTACTTGTTGCAGACGATACAATGCTGATGTTACACATAGTGGACTATACTTATCACTGCCCTCATGATAAATGCGTTCGCTCTGCTGTTCTCAGAAATTCATAAAGCGATATAAGATGATCCCTCTAATATGGCTAACAGTGTATTTCTGGAGGAGATGGAGAGTCAGGAATTACTAAGACATCTGAGAGTTCTGAGAAAAATGGTGTGTTCAAGTGGGAATTGTTATACAATTCTGGAAAAAGAATGCTGAGACTTGTAGTTACAGCACAGATGAAGAGCTACCGTGCTAAAGGGATTGTAATGCTTTTACACTGTTTAAGTGTATGTAAACCCTAACAATGAACGTCTCTTAGGCCCCTTTAAAACAAAGGGTCCAATCAGGTCCGCTTGATGGTTTTTCATGTGGACTTGACTGGACCCTATGTTTTACCCTGTAGACCGGCGGGTGTAAGTGGACTTTTGTCCGTTAACACCTGCCTACTTCCAATCTGATCCGCTAAAAAAAAGGAAGTGGATCGATCCCCCTTCGTCTTTGCAGATCAGAACAGAGGACAAATGGGTGTCAATGGACTCGATTGGTCCATAGAGCAGAGCGGGCTCAGTTTGTGTCTGCTCTGCATGAACTTGGCAGACACAGACCTGTCATCCACCCACTCTGCTCTGTCCGCTGATCTAATCTGAGTCTGCCCCATGTGAAAGGGGTCTTATTTACTCCCTGTTGTTCTACTAAGTAAAGCATTAAAGAGACACTAAACTTAAAGAGGAGCTCCAGTCTCTCACTAGGGAAATTAAAAGTCAGCAGCTACAACTACTGTAGCTACTGACTTTTAATAGAAGGACACTTACCTGTCCAGGGATCCAGCGATGTCCTCACCCAAACTGATTCTTCAATCGGCTTCGGGTGCAGGTGTCGGGCATCTTGGGTAGGGGAAACAGTCAGTGAAGCTCATGCACAAGGCACACTTGGCTTTGTGAATGATCCTGCAGACTTCTGGGACCTGTGTGTGTCTCAGAATGCTGTGTGGGGAAGGAGGGGGGGCTGAACCTCCTTGTAGATCGCTGCATCGATCTGACCTGGAAGTGGGAGCAAGTACCTGTCAAAACCAGGTATCTGCTCCCCCTCAAAAAGTGCCAAATGTGGCACTGGGGGGTGGGCACGCACAAGTGGAGATTCCCCTTTTAGGTGGAGCTCTGCTTTAATTTTTTTTATGTCAATTGTTCTAAAAAATCAAGTATACCATGGCTATCTTTTGTTTTTTTTAAGTCACTTGGCTTTGTTTTCAGGCTTCTTTTTGCACTGTGCATGCTGTATGTCATCCTCTGATGCACCTCATCACTAGTGTAACACTGTCCCCGTAGAGCTTGCTGTATGATGACATGTTGGGCCTCCTCTGATTACCAGCAAACAGTCACAGTCACAAATTCATCCTTACTCCCAATGGCTTGTTGCTCAATAAACAGTCCAGGGGTGTTGGTTTTTAGTATTTATTGTGGAACTTGGATGGGAGAAGGCAATAGTGGGATACTCCAACTGGAACTATGTACATTGGATAAGGACAACTCTCACTTGGCCTCACCAGGTTACTTGGGGAAGCAGTCACACTGCCACATGTGTGGAAAGCAGTGGCAGCTGGTGCTCCAAAGGCTGGGGGGGGCGGCAGACGTACCTCACCATACACCCCCATGACCACAGCAGGAACCCCGCTGCTCACTCGCCCTGCCTGGACACATGCAGCAGCAAACGACGGCAACTTCGGCTTCTTCCCCCCTCAGTCTTCTGCGTCTTCTCCCTCCTTCCTCCTCCATGCCCAATGGCATGGCTTCTCCTTTCGCCCAATCGGGAAACGGATTTCAGGACCCGCTTCCTGATTGGGCAGGAGGAGGATCCATGTGACAATAGCGAATATTCATTCCCTATTGTCACACAACTGGGTGGGCTCGGGGCACAGTGCTCTGCGCCCCGAGCCCACCCTTTTTTTTTAGCCTATTAGAGCCTCTGACTCTAATCACATGGTTAAAAAAAAAAAAAAGCCCCATTGAACTCCATGCGTCTGGCGCCCTGCAAGTAGATTGGGGGGCCGGACGCATGGATGGGGGGGGCGGCGCCCCCACTGATGGAAGGGTTAGGTCTTCTTGCTCTTTCTCCAGCAATAGACTTGCTGATCTACATTCTCTTCAGGATACTCACTAGCATCACCTTTACTGACACCAGTCCACTGACTGTCAGGCCCCTTGACACAGATCTGTACTCACTGTACTGCAGAATCAGATCCTTCCAGTGTTTCCCTTCCAGTCAGTTTTACAGGACCTCTGGGTTCGGTTCCTCCCTAACACTTTAGGCCCTCGGGTTTACCACCTGAGGCCGCATGGCATCCGTACAGAGGAGGAGACAGCTGCCCCCTTCCTCCGGGACTCTGCTCTCCATCTGAAAGACCCCGAGCACATGTGCTCCTGATGTTTATACAGTATCCCAGCATGCACCGAGGCATTCTGCTCTACAAAATCACCAGGGCTGTACCAAACGCCTGTGCAATCATTTGTCAGGTTTCCTCGCACTGTACAATATGTCTCCCTATTGGACCAGTGTGAAACACTCTGCAGACAGACTGAGTTGCACCTGAGCACATTGAGCAGACCTCACTAGCAGATCCTGCTCTGGTAGGCAGAGAACAATATAGATTTACCTGCAATCCCTCTGGTAAGCAGACAGATCCAAAACTATACGCTCTCTCTAGGACCTACCTAGGAGGTTGCTACAGTAGTGTAGAATGAGCAGTGATGTTATTTCTGGTTACAGGGTGGGTACAATTCCAATAGAGCTGAATGTGTCTGCATGAAGATGTGTAGTGCAGAAAAGGGTGGCCATGATCACATAAACTAGGAGGCCATGGGAGAACAAATGTAGCCAGCCCAGAACAGGAAATCTGAGAACAGCATAACAAAGTTTGCATTTGTGAGATGAAATAAAGGAAAAGAGAGATAGAAGGTACATTAGATTCAATTTATCTACTTGTTTATTTTAAGTTATAAAAATGTGAATTCAGTGTCACGTTAAACAGCCCTTTGTTTTATCTTTTCTTTAAACCTAAAAAATACCTTTTTATCCTGCCAGAAATCCAGCGAGCTGGTAACTGCCTGTGCACTCAGTTATCAATTAGCATTGTGTTTAGTTCTAGTTTCCTCCCACACTCCAAAGACATGCTGGTAGGTTAATTGGATCCTGTATAAAATTGGCCCTACTATGTATGTATGAATGTGAGTTAGGGACCTTAGATTGTAAGCTCCTTGAGGGCAGGGACTGTGAATGTGCAATGTATATGTAAAGCGCTGCGTAAATTGACGGCGCTATATAAGAACCTGAAATAAATAAATTAAAAAAATAAATAATAGCACAACGCTGAACCTCTATAGATACAGTACAGTGAGTGCTAGTTGTCACCCTAGGACAGGAAGAATATACACTCACCGGTCACTTTATTAGGTACACTTTACAAGTTCCGGGTTGGACCCCTTTTTGCCTTTAGAACTACCCTAATTCTTAATGGCATAAATTCAACAAGTTGTTGGAAACAGATTTTGGTCCATATTGACATGATAGCATCACACAGTTGCTGCAGATTTCTCGGCTGCACATCCCTGATGCAAATCTTCCATTCTACCACATCCCAAAGGTGTTCTATTGACTGTGGAGGCCATTGGAGTATAGTAACCTCATTGTCATGTTCATGAAACCAGTGGTGAGATGATTTGAGCTTTGTGACATGGTGCATGACCCTGCTGGAAGGAGCCATCAGAAGATGGGTACACTGAAGTCATAAAGGGATGGACATGGTCTGCAACAATAGGTAGGCCATGGCATTTAGAGTCAAAAATATTTTTATTAAAATATTAAGGCAATACAAAGATGTCCTAGACACAACGACAAAAAGAACAAGAAAACATGAAAAAGAGCCACAGGGTGAAGTGCAGGCCCAGCCGATGTCTATCGCCCATAGCTAGCCCACACAGTCACCATAAATGGTATAATAAAATCATAATAAACGTTAAGTCTAGATGTTGAAGACGAGATCAAGCAATTGCAAACTATAAAATGAGATGCCAACCAGACGAGAGATCCTGTTATGCAATATAAGCATGAAACATAGTATTGTATAACTCATCTCAAGATAGGGGGAAGGCCGTGGCATTTAAACTTTGTTCAATTGGTACTAGGGGGCCCAAACTGTGCCAAAAAAATATCCCTCACACCATTACATCACCACCAGCAGCCTGCACCTTTGATACTAGGCAGGATGGATCCATGCTTTCATGTTTACGCCAAATTGTGGCCCTACCATCTGAATGTTGCAGCTGAAATTGAGACTCATCAGACCAGGCAACGTTTTTCCAACCTTCTATTGTCCAATTTTGGGGAGCCTGTGCAAATTGTAGCCTCAGTTTCCTGTTCTTAGATGACAGGAAAGGTACCTGGTGTGGTCTGCTGCTGTAGCCCGTCTGCTTCAAGGTGTTGTGTGTTCAGAGATGGTATTCTGCATACCTTGGTTGTAACGAGTGGTTATTTTAGTTACTGTTGCCTTTCTATCATCTCAAACCAGTCTGCTCATTCTCCTCTGACCTGTCTTCAACAAGGCATTTTTGTCCACACAGCTGCCGTTCACTGTATATTTTCTCTTTTTCGGACCATTCTCTGTAATCCCTAGAAATGGTTGTGCTGCTCTCACTCCCCTAGAGAAGGGGAGTGAGAGCAGCATGATCCTTCACCGTTGCAGCTTCTCATTAATGTAGGGTGACAAGACATCCCCGGTTTCCGGGGGGACAGTCCCAAGACTGAAGATACTGTCCTTGGATCAAGTCTGTCCCCAGTTATGTCCCCGGATTAAGGGTCGGTTTAAGGGAGACAGGGCATCCCATGCTGGCTGAGAAACAACCTAGTGGCTCGGATGCTGATACCCCCTGCTTGATGATCTGGATGAGGGATAAAATAACTTTTTATGAGCTGAGAAGGAGGGCCCATGTCTATGACGAGGTTCCTTGCCCTTAGTAGCCTGCAGAAGAAAAGTACTTTTCCCCCTGTGAGACCTTTAATGATGTCATCCAGGGTAGCCCCAAACAGGCGATCCCCTTAAAAGGAAGATCAGTCAAGGCCTTTTTAGAAGTCTGGTCTGCAGACCAGCAATTAAGCCAAAAAACACGCTGAAGGACCACTGCCGAAACAGAGAGCCGAGACACTAAGGGAGTCGCATCCAAAGAGGCATCACAGATAAACTGCAGCCCCTGGACCAGCTGGCCCGCCAGCTCAACAAAGGCAGGGGGGAGCTGTTCTCCCTCCAGGTCACAGTGTAAAAGCTTAGCCCACTCCGTCAAAGTTTGCGACACCAGGGCAAAGGTGAATACCGGCCTCAGTGCCGAACCAGCCAGCGTGTACATATTGCAGGCCACAGCCTCCGTCTTCCTGTCAGCCGGATCCTTCAATCGGAATCATGGTTGCCTTGTTCAATCAGGAAGCCGAAGGATCCACCACCAGTGGAACAGTCCACTTCTTAAAAAGGGACTCCTCATAGGGGTAACGCCTAAGAAATAGATGCCCCAGGTGGGCGCTTTGGTCGTCCCCACTCTTTAGCGACAATTTTGTCAAAATAGGCGGGGAAAGGAAACACCTTTGCCGCTCTGGATGTCTTGTGAGTGCCAAAGGAAGCCTGCGCCTCCGTCACAGCTGTGTCCTCCATCTTTAAGGTCTCACGTACAGATACAATTAGTGCGTCCACCAGTGCCTTTTCGTGCGCGGGTGCAGATATGGAGAAATCCTCATCACTATCGGAGGATTCCGGGTGCGTGGTTGCAGACCCAGCAGAGTAACCCACGTCTGCGGCGGCCGATTCAGATTCAGGATCTGACAAGTGCTTTCTGCTAGCCCATCGCCCGAAAGCCACCTCCACCCAGGACACAAAGGACTCCACAACTGCCCTCAGTGCATCGATGGATGGTTGGGACCCGGAGGGCCCCGCAGGCTCAGAGAGGGGATCAGGTGGGGAGATGTGCTCCAAAAGCTCCATGAGTCACCAGGTGTAAAACACTTGAAGGGACAACCCCGACCGCGCTGGCAGCACCACCCTGTCGCCAGGCACAAAACACTAAGCGATTCACAGCAGAGAGGAAGAGAACCCCACCAGACTCACCACCCAGCAGAAACAGGTACCTGCAGCCACCAGAATAATCTGCCCTGTACGCACGGCGATCAGGAAGTAAAAAGATCCAGGAGTCAGCACCAGGGAAATCCACCGCCAAAATCGCCACCCACTGGGCTCCACTGTCATGGCCACCGCTATTTTCAATGGCAAACCACCGCAAAATGGCCGCCGGACTACACAAACGACATGGCCGCTGTGCATAGAAACACACAGGCTACAGCAAAATGGTGGCCCTGCGTGGCACCACAAGGCTTCCAGGGACCCAGGAGGGATCCCTAGGCCTCAAGGACAGACCCAGGCAGGACGGGGGGCACTAGCAGGAGCCCCCACCAGGTACAACCCCCCCTCCCACACAGCCGATCGTCAGGTTGCTGGCGGCGCACCTCCCCAGCCCCCATCGCCAGTATAGCACCCTGCCCCCACCCCAGGAGGTGGACCTTACCACCCAAACAGCCCCAGCATAAGTGGAGGGGGAAAGGGGGGATAGGATGGGGTAAAGATGAAAGGGGGGTGCCTGATGGGAAGGAGGGGAACCTGGGGGTCTGACTATCCCAATAAGGGGCCTACATCCACCCCAAAACCCTCCAAGGGGAGAGGGGGGGGGGCAGCTACTCACCATACCAGGAACCAAGCAGGCACTGCTCCAGACAGAACCCTTTCCATTGAAACGGGGGGCTGTCGGCCAGGAGGAATGCTGCGACTTGCACCGAGACCCAGTTGTATGCAACCTCACGAGGCATTCAACTCGCAGGCCAGCCCCCATCTAGTGGGGCTAAGTCGCGGCCGACCTAGCGCAGAGCTGAGGTCTGCGCGCACTCGCTAGACAGACTACGGTGACCACTGGATCTAGATTATCCAGCCCATTCCCCAGTCTGGCAGTTGATTGTAGATCTCACAGGAGAAAAAATGTCTATATAAAAAGAAACAATTTCCCAGGACCAGAGATCCCAGCAAGGAACTAAGTCCTTACTCCTGACTGGGCAGAAAAAAACTGAGTATCTTTAGCAGAGAGAGGAAGTATATCCCCTGAGACTGCCCATAGGCGTAGTCAGACTTTTTTTCTGCCCAGTGTCCTACTCCTGTAGGGGTGGGGGCGTATAACCCAATGGTTAAGAAGATCAGGAGCTATGTTTGTCAATGAACGAAAGAGAAAAATAACAAACATGTCATACATACCTGCTTTGTGCAGTGGTTTTGTACAGAGTAGCCCTGATCCTCCTCTGCTCGGGTCCCCAGCCGGTACACTGAGCCCCTCCCCCTTGCCAAGTGCCCCCATAGCAACCTGCTTGCTGTGGGAGCACTTATTCATGCTCGCTCCCGAGCCGGCACTCTGCGTCCATAAGACACAGAGGGCGTGGCTAGGCTCAGCCTCTGGGCCTCACTGGCTGTGTATGACAACAGCAGGAGCCAATGGCTCCTGCTGCTGCATCTCAGCCAATCAGGAGAGCCTTGTGTCTCATGCACATTGCTGGATCGAAATGGGCTGAGGGCGGAGCTGCACACTGAAGGCTTTTTTACCTTCATGCATAGAATGCATGGAGGTAAAAAAAAACCTTTAGCCTTTACAAACGCTTTCCATGTCGCTTTTGATCACTAAGTCAAATCTGTCAAAGCAAGACTATGTTCCTTGTAAAAAATAAAATGCACACAAACCCCACACAAAAATAAAAAAAACACACTTTATTTATTTATACTGTATTCTACATAAGGTTAAAATCTTACAATGACAAAAGGTGCTAAGCAACTAACCTTCATCTTATGGGCATGCAGAATGACAGCTGAATATGCTTTTCCAGGCACCGCCATGGTGCCATAGTGCAATTCATTTAGAAAGCAAACGTGTAGTCAGTTCATTCACAGGCCTGGGGATATATTTCTACAAACACTGTATATATATATTTAATCAGTAGAAAAGAAAATGTATACATTCTCACCTGTGAAATTTAAATTAAGGCACATGTACTCATCTACAACAAAAATAAATCTAAATATCTGACAAAAATATTTTCAGTACTTCATTTGAGTACAGAGGGTATTCAGTCTCAACTAAAAAAACAGGAAGGAAATGACTTTGTGGGTGGGCACGCGCCCTCTACAGGGGTCAGGCGAGAAGTGCACACATGCTCTATGAGGACTTTTAAGTTGTTCGGCATCTTCTGGAACTATACTGTTCCGGCCAATGAAATTAAAGCCTAAAGGAACTTTAGGGTCCCATGCACACTGGGCATTAAACCCCAATGCATGAGGCTCTGGGGTTTAGGTGCTGGTGGAAGGCACATATTCGCCAGCACACCACAGATCATCAATTACGTCCAAAACGTTATTAAAGAATGATCACATCACAGAATATGTTCTGGCCTGACGAAGGGGTCCTGCGTGGATCCGAATCGTTGCACTATGTCTTCTGTGATATGATCGTTCTTCAATAAAGATTTGGACATAATTGATGATCCGAGGAGTGATGGCGAAGATGTGCATTTGATCTGTGATGTCTCCAGTTCCAGCTGGTTGTTGCTGCAGCACCCGCCACTCCTAGAGCCCTATCCAGGAAAGTGTGTGATGGGAATATCGGTACTACTAGGTGCTGGTAGAGGCACAGATGCACCATCCAGCTCAGTTTCCGTCAGCCTATTAATCTCTGTGAGAGGCTGATAGCTGCTGTCACAGAACAGGGCTGGATGGTGCACTGATCTGTACCAACATTAATGGCAGTAGGCGCCAAGGACAAAAGCCAGGATAGCAAGAAGACTGCATTCTGGGCATTTGTCTATGGGCGGATACTGGCCTAATGTTCCTAGCACTGTCCATGGCCCGTTCAGGCAAATTTGTTTTATTGCAGAACACACATAGCATGTCTGTCCTGCAATAAATAGCTTGTCTGCTTGCGATTGTTTTTTCATTTAGTTCCGCTTTAAATCAGCTAAATACATTCCAGGTTCATCAATACAAAACATTTTCAAAGTCTTACAGTCTACGTTCTTTGGAACGGCCTGTGTAGAAAAGCCTGTCCCCTGCCAGCATGTTGTAGAGAATTAGTGCAGAAGCAGCAGTCTCTCTGCAGTGCTCTGAGACGCCCTCTGTTGAGTCAGTGCTGGAGTTCTCCAATCAGCTGAAGCATCAGCTTGGTTGATTGCCAAACTAAAGCTCTGACTCCGCAGGGGCCATTGCAGAAAGTTCCTTTGTTACAGCAAAGTGGCAGGGGAGAGGCTTATTTTTACAGGCTGTAAACACTTTCTATAGAAAAGGAGCTTTGAAAATATTTTATTTTCCTGTAATTATGATGTATTTAGCTTTAATGGGTTCTGATGCTGGGGTCCTTGTCCTTAGGTCACTTTGGAACTTCTCTTGGGTAGCCTAAAACAGCCCCAGCAGGGGGCGTGGCTTTCTCTGATAAGCAAAATCCCACCCACTAAGGTTTTCCTGCTTTCTCATTGAAGCTATAGAATACCTTGAAGAGGGAATCATTTTAAACTCTTTACATAAATACAAGAGGCATGGAGGAGCTCAGCTATGAGGAACTGAATGTATTCTCTCTTGAGAAGAGGCAATTAGGGAGGATATTATCACCATGTATAAATACATAAGTGGTCCATATAATGAACTTGGTGTTGAGTTATTCAATTCCAGGTCATTACAAAGGACAAGGGGGCACGCTTTACGTCTGCAGGAAAAGAGATTTAACCTCAGCATATGGAAAGGCTTCTTCGCAGTAAGTTCCTAAATGCAATAAATATAACTGGATATTTACATGCATAGATTGTAACACCAGATTGGTGATCCAGGGAATATCTGATTGCCTCCTGGAGGATCAGGGAAGGAATTGGACCATGCTATGTGGGTTTTGTTGCCTTCCTCTGGGTCAGCTGGGTATAGGATTGTATATATGGAGGTTTTCTATTTGTTTCTTTTTTTTTTTTCTATTGGTTGAACTGGATAGAATTTTTTCAACCTAACTATATTACAGAGTGAAAACCATGATGTGGGGTTGCCATATATCATAGGCTCCGGTATATTGGCTTATCCTGAATAACTGTGATTCAGCATAAGAACCAATACACCAGCATGAAATGGAAGCACCCTCTGACGTATTTTGTGTTCAGATTAAATAATCATGTAAAGGGAATCCATGTGTCTTACTGCAATGTATGTATACATGGATTAGGATTACTGTCCAAAGGGTTTAACTCATTATTCAGCTAATGCAAGCTCCAGACTGATAACCACTTAGTACATGCTTCCTACTAAGCTATTTTCTGAATCAACCTTCTAAATGTTCTCCTTCCTGATACAAAATGTATTGCCAAACTCCGGGGTAACAGCTAAATACAAAACTGAAATACATATATAGGGGTTGTTTTACCTGATAAAAGATCTGAAATGTTTTCCAGCAAGACCTGAGATTTACACAGCCCTGTAAGACAGAGAGCCATCCCAATGGCCTGACTTTTCCCTGCTGCAGTTAAACAATTGAGCTAGGTCACCTCCCTGTCTCCAGCCTGCAGACTAAGCAATGAAGGAGTAGCAGAAAACTGATGAGGTCATACCTCTGTTCATTCTGTGCTCTATTTCTCTAAAGCCTGGTTCACACTGCTATTTTTTTTTCATTCAACCCAGCGGGCTGAATGAAAAAAAAGCTGACTTCTCAGAGCTGCTGTACTAACTGTCCGATGTTAGTAAAGCGACCTTCCCTGCTGTTCTATTGTGTTCTGACAGGGACGGCTACCCCAAAGAACCAAGAAAGAGACAAATCACTGCTGGAAGGCTGTCGGCTCGAATTGAAAAATCCCAAGCAAACTGTGGCAATCCTGCAAAACTGAGTGCTCGCCAAGATCCGCAACCTGAGAAGTCCATATGTTGTGTAGAAAGAAAGCGGCACTTCCAGTCCCAGGAAACTTGAAACTTTAAATTTATTTGTTTAAATCAAAAGTCCAACATCGAACATGTATACAAGACAAACTGGATCCAGTTTGTCTTGTATACATGTTCGATGTTGGACTTTTGATTTAAACAAATAAATTCAAGTTTCCTGGGACTGGAGGTGCCGCTTTCTTTCTACACAACATAGGGACGGCTACCCCGCCAGAACACTGCGGTTAGCGCTTTTAGCCATTGGCTGAGAGCACTGATCGGGAGCCGGTCGCCAGACCTTTTTTTGGTCAGGCCCCATCGACAGAAGCTGGCTGATTGTTGGACGTTTTCTATTAACCGGCTGATGCCGCCCGACAAACCTGATTGTCCCTAGTACTGACCTGCTCACAGTGAGTACTGCTGTTCAGAAGATTACAAGAGGCCAATACCAAGAGCAAATCTTCTGATTACACTAGTTTTCTCCAAAAATACATTCAATACATTTGTTTTTTAATTTAGGCATAACCACATTGCTTGGGGGTTTCTTTATATCTGCCTGGCGTTCAGTTTTAGGCCCCATTTACACTTGTGAATGGGGCCATAGCAATTACATGCAGGAGACCCAGCGAGGATCTGCGGCATCTATTTGTGGGTGGAAAACAATGGGAGACTGACAGTTCCTGCAGCTAATTGTGGCCGATCGCATGTAACTGCTCATAGTGCAATTACCTGTGAATGATCAGCCCTGGACACAGGCTGTCTGCATCAAAGGCCAATTAATGGCAGGTAATAGCGGCCTGAGCACTTGCATATTAGCAGCCGCGGTTAGCAGAGCATATCAGGCTCCCATTGCTTTCAATGGGGCTTCTGCCTGCAAATAGCCGCTGCAAAGTCCCACTGGGTCTCCCACATGTAATCACTTACAACCCCATTTGCAAGTGTGAATGGGGCCTTAAGATACTATTTAGGCCTCTGCTCTTTCTGAACTATAGACTGCCATACACGTTCCAATTTCCGTGGGCTGAATAAGGAAAATAAAAATCAGATTCCCCATCCACGCTAATGAGTGAGAATGGATAAAAACCTTCCCTGTTAGCTATTGTATTCAGGCTGCCAAAGCACCCGTAGCTGCCTGAATACAGTCACTGTTCGGCTGATCACCCAGCTCATTCTATTTTCTGTCTAGCATTCAGCTTTAAGCTGCTGTTCAGTCCATCCACTCTTTCTAAATTAAAGCAAGCCAAACATGTTCCATTGTCCTGCAGGCTGAAAGAGAACAAATCAGTTGTTTCCACATCCATGCTAAACTGTGTGGATGGAGGATTCTCTACTGCTGGCTATTGTATTCAGACAGCTGCAACACCCGCAGCTGTCTGAATACCCGAACAGTGACTGCACTTGATAGGATGCAGTCACTGTTTGGCCAATAATTGTTCACCCAGCTCATTCAAAATTTTTAAACAGGACAATGCCAATAGGGCCATTCATAGCTCGAAATTTAGCCAATTCAGTAGGAAGTGTGTATGGCCAGCTAAAGTAAAGTCATTCTAAATTTAACCCCTCTTTTTTCACACTGGGTGTACCAACAGGGCTGTGGCTGTCCACAGCTCTACATTTGGCCAATTCAGCAGGAATTGGCCACAATTTGGGCCGTGTATGGCCAGCTTAACTGAAGTCATTAAAGGGTGGAATAGGCAAAGAGGAAAACAAACTCCAACTTTCCAGTTAAGGAGATTTGAGTTGGGGGGATGTAAAAAGTGTCACTATATACTCCCAATGTTTTTTTAAAAAAAAAAAACACATACAGATTTATTAGTACAATCAAAGAAGAAGAATATAAAAAAAAAAAAGTCTATTCCTCTTTCATAGCTTTCCATCTCACTATGATGTATGGTAATTCATTATTACAAATGTTTATGATATGTTATACATTTTTTTTTTTTTTTATAGAATTTATATGTTGTTCCATATCCATTTGAATCAAGAGCACGTGGATCCTGATGAAGCACTTTATCTATGTGAAACGTGTTGTTCCATCGGGCCTTATATTTGTAATATTCTGATTGTACATTTTTGGATATAGGCTTTTTTTAAACTTTTTTTCATATTCTTCTTCTTTGATTATACTAATAAAGTTGTATGTGTTTTTTTTTTTTTAATAAAAAAATAAAATAAATAACTTTGCGTGTATATAGTGAAACTTTTTTTTACATCCCCCGACTCGAATCTCCTTCACTGTTGGGTTGGAGTTTTTTCACTTTGTCTATATAAATTTATTTGGGGCATGTTACCCATTGTTTGTTGGTATGGTCTTTTGTTGGGCGATTTATGTAAGATATTCTACACAGTTTTTTTTTAATGTGTACATAAGTGTGTAATGGGCTTAACACAACTGGCAGACAAGTTGCATTTTACATCTCTCTGCCCACACATGATTTTTTATAAAAGGGTAGAATAGGCTTTCCAAGGAGGAAAAATACAATTTTCAGCGTGCCATGCACATGGAGTCATTGTCTACATTTGGCTGATTCAGCAGGTATCATCCAAAATTAAACCCATGTATGGCCAGCTTCAGCGAAGTCATTCTTTTTTTTTAACCCAAACTTTTCCAAACAGGGTGGTGCCAAATAACGCTTTCTAAATCTGGCCAATTCAGATGGAATCCGTTGAAAATTGAGCCGTATATGGCTAACTTAGTCATTAAAAAGTGAAATAGGTTTTCCAAGGAGGCCAGAGTAAATTTTCAGCCTGCCACGCATATAGAATCATTGTCTAACCTGAGGCATAGCATTCCACTCCTTGCCAACCACCCACTTACTTTTCCAAACCCCAAACCTTCCATTTGAGCCCCTAAGAAAACAGTTGATCAATGCAGGCCTTGAATTATTGCAGAATGTACATGAGAAGAGGCATCTGGGAGTAGAAAGTGAGATGAGAGTTGGAAGAGTTGGGTTTAGTCATCAAAGCAGCGACTGGCCACCATGCCTAGGCACAAACGAGTCTTTACATCCTTTGTCTTTTTCTTTTTTCTTACAGGTCACCAAGTTTATGTTGTATGTGGTATATATTTCTTATGAGAATGATTTCCATCCAGAAGATACAATACTAAACTAGCTAGTTTCAGTACAAGGCCTCCTGAACTATCTGTAATGCTAATACTGTATGTCTCATTGTGTTAAGTAATGCCTGAGACTGAGCTTCTCTTCTATATTAGGCCAAGCATTTAGCTCCAATTTTTTCTTTATACACATGAGCTCAGTTGACATTGTCAAATGCTTTGAAGCAAGTGTAGGAAAGTACTAGAACATGGCATGGTAATTAATGGCAGAGAACTGCAGTCTTCTTGTCCTAATGGTGGAAGACTCAATGACGATAGATGAACGTCGCTGTCCCTGTGTTGAGTTGTCCTTTCACATTAAAGCACAAATGGTTTCCTTTTTTGAACGTGGTCATTTACATTTTATGTAAAAATAGATATTCTTTTTAAGTCCATCTTATTGACAATGGCGCATGCCATTCTGGAAACATGGCGGTTTAAATGGCTGCCTTCACAAACTGGTTCCTCATATGACAAAGGACTTGGTGTGCTTGAAATCCTGTGAGGAAGAATAGAAAATCATATTACTGAAATTTTTGAAAATTTAAAGACATAGAATTATATTATTAACTATTGATTATTTGATTGCAACAATTATTGAAATTATCTTATCCTTCTTAAACTTAAAAAATATTGAATCATATTAATAATATTTGATCGCAATCACACACCTCATATTTTTTTATTAGTTGAAAAATACTATTGTTTGTAGACTACAACGGCCTAATATACAAGTAAAAAAGCAGCAAAAGAAAAAATATCAAGGCCACTGTATATTGTTAACCCCCCCCCCCCATTTTTTCAGTAATTATTCTATTCAGTGGTACTTACAACCAAGAGGTATTACGCTCAACATACCTCCCAAGCGCCGTCCCCCATACCCACCCAACCCCCCCCGCTTTCCTGCTTTTTCCCAGACTTTTCTCTCTCTTTTTTTTTTTTTATCTAAGGTCTTATATATGTAATGTTTGTATACAGGTAACGTATTTTAGTAATATCATCTTTTGCTGCTAATTGTCAATTATGCCTCACCCAGACACAGAGTGGTGGCTGTTTGAGTACTGATTGGATGTATTTTACATTAAAGAGGTTGTAAACCCGTACAAAGTTTGTTTTTTTTTGTTTTTTGGTAACCTGTAGGAGAAACACATAATGAGCTAGTATGCATCGCATACTAGCTCATTATGCAATACTTACCTTAGAACGAGCCCCCGCCGTGCAGCCCGCTTACCTGTATGACGGGCGACATGTCCAGTCGCCCGTCTTCCGGGTTCGCGGCATCCGGCCATCTGATTGGCCGGAGCCGCGGTGACGTCACTCCCGCGCACGCGCGCGGGAGCCGACAGTCACGGCACGGGACTCTGAAGAAACGGCACCAGCGGCCGTTCCTTCAGAGCGCTTGTGCCAGTGACGTCACTGGCTGCATGTAAGGTAAATATCTCCTAAACGGTGCATGTTTAGGAGATATTTACAGAACCTATAGGTAAGCCTGATCATAGGCTTACCTATAGGTAAAAGAGTCTGAGGAGGGTTTACTTCCTCTTTAAGCAAAAATAAAGGTTAAATTAAAAAGAAAAACAAAAAAAAGTATCAAGGCCATGTTGCCATTTTTTTTTTACAAAAATACATACATAAAATACCATGGTACTTATTGTATGTTTATTATACTGATGACTCCTGCCAATGATTTGATCAAAGGAGTAAAAGGCGTTACTGGTTGAGAGAGTCTTGAGAGAGACTAGACCTCTTGAGATCCAGGGTTAGAGCTGTTCCCTATCCAAGGGAAAGGAGAGTGAGTCAACCTCCGACAAAAAGGTTGCTAGGGGGGAGACCCGGGAGAGCAGGGCACTAGATTCATTATATTTAAGCAATAGTTGTAGGAGATGGGAAACAATTTTGTTGGACTGGAGGTGATTTTTAATTGTGTTTGGATTGGTCCATAAGGCTGCCTGTAGGGAGCATGGTGCAACCGAAGACAGCTCAAATGTAAGCCAAGGAATATCCCTCCCCTCATAGAACCATTGGGCAATTTGTACATATTTGGTCGCCAAGTAGTAGGACCAAAGGTCAGATAGGCCCAAACCGCCCCTGTCCTGAGGGGCATGTGAGACTGTCACCTGCTTGTTATATCTGGGTTTTCTACCATTCCAGACAAACTTAGACACACTAAACTACATACATAAAATACCATGGTATCTTATAACCCAGGAGAACTCTCCTGTATCAAAAACCATCCAGATGTGTATAAAAAAAAAAAGGTTTCTCCTGGGATATACTATACATAGAGGGCTCATGGGGGGTTTATGGGGGTAATCATTGCAATGGTATTTTATGTATGTGGTTTTGTAAAAGAAATGGTTTTTAATGGGACTTGGCTGATACTTTTCTATAGCTGCTTTTTTGTTATTTGTATTTTGTAGTCCAGAAACAGTAGTTTCATTTCAAATTTTTTTTTTTTCCAATATTGTATGTTAATTATACTGATGACTCTTGCCGTATTTTGGGGTTTGATACCTCTTTAATACAAAAACAGTTGCATTTCAATATTAAAGAACTCTAAGCTCTGTGTTACTTACATTTTCCTTTTGCGATGCTGACATGTGAGAACCTTCTTTCCTGCTGAAGAAGACAAGAAAAAAAATGTTTGGTGTAGGGAAATTATTTGTGAAGGTATAAGGTTTTGTAGATTGGACAATTTATCTTCCCAAAGGACTCTGATACCTGGAAATCAGTGTCTTTCTTTGTGCATTAGGCTAACTATTCTGTAACAATGTACAGTATATTCACTCTTTTGTAAAAGAACACCAAGGGGTTCATTCACTAAAGGCAAATTTGCTGTTCACGTTGCAAGAGAATTTTCCCTTAGCTTAGTAAATTGCTGAACAAACACTTTGCCAGGAATTCCCAATTGTGTGCAAGGAAAATCAATTAAAAAACAATATATGTTTTGCTTGCACGTGATTGGATGATGGAAGTCAGCAGAGCTTCCCCTAATTCAATAAGCTAAGGGAAAATTCCCTTGCAAAGTAAACAGCCTATTTGGCTTAAGTAAATCAACCCCATTTAATGGATAATCTAAATCGAATAAGATAACCAGAGGTCATTAAAGTCTTTATACTCAGGCCAAATTCAGCAGTCTGCATGCCTCAGTTAACTTTACCAATTTGCATACCTAAGCATTTTGATTTTTTAAGGACATATAGAGGGGAATTTACTAAAATGGGTGCACACAGAATCTGACGCAGCTGTGCATAGTGACCAATCAGCTTCTAGCTTTTATTGTCAAAGCTCAGTTGAACAATCTCCCCCATAGGTTTTTTATTTAATACATTGTTCTAATACCAGCTCTGCTCTGTTTATATACGAAAGGCTGACAAATGCAAAAAATAAAATGTTTTGTTGCTTCAAGTCTATGGGAATGGATAATCAGCTTAAAGCGGTTGTATCCCCTGTGTAAAAAAAAAACAAAAAAACAAAAACCCCGCAGGACAATGGAATAATGTGCTAGTATGCATTGCATGACTATCAAAGAGATAAGCAGAGCTTCCACTTTGGGTGGAACTCTGCTTTAAGATAATATATTTCAAATAGAAAATAATACTCACTCGGTTGATTTTCCACCTGAAAGTAGAAAAAGAGAGAAAAAAAGAATGTTACAATGTATTATAATGTTCAGTTTCTAAAATTATTATTGTGAACTCTTATCCGATAAGTACTACTGGATTATTTTATGCTTGTTTTTTTTTTTTTTTTTTTACATTTTAGGTTATTGTCAATGTAATTTTAAGAAGGCATTTTGCAGAATGTGTGCCCCTAATACCAACTGCCAAACTACCTCAGGTGAAAGACATACCGAAACAGATATAAATGAGTGTAGGTGAATTTTCATATCAACTATAGCACCACATCCCTTGGTAATTTGAAAAGGTAAAAAATGAAATTTACTGGACTTTTCAGGTGCGATGTCAAAAGTAAAAAAAACTTCAATTTTTATTGATGAAAAGGTTAAAATAATATATCCATATAAAAACATATACTGTAGAGTCATAACCCGTTACAAATGGTCCTTGAATTCAAAGCGGTATTGAGATGGTAAATCCCGACATGTTTTGCCCATTGGGCTTCTTCAGGGGATGTACTGTCTACTAAGGGGTCATGCCATCCACAGGTATTTATGTAAAGCTTAGCTGTATGATTTTAACTAATCAAGAAATGTTCCCAGTGGTGTCAGGCTAAGAAAGACTATATGTGGCCACAGGAGGCATACAAGGACCAAAAGAAGCTAATATACAGTATCTCACAAAAGTGAGTACACCCCTCACATTTTTGTAAATACTTTATTATATCTTTCCATGTGACAACACTGAAGAAATAACACTTTGCTGAAATGTAAAGTAGTGAGTGTACAGCTTGTATATGTAACGCTCCTGCGTTTTTATTATAGGCTGGATTTGCAGCTGCAAAATCTCCACTCAGTAGTCATGTAGAGATGTGTTGAATACCAGATCCAACTCTCCAGGACTCATCACCGTGGGCCTGTCAGCTTCAACATACAGATATATACACACTCAATGAGATGTTCCTGGAGTGATAGGATGTATATGATAGTATGAAGGTGATGTGCTGAAGGGACAGGTGTGAACAGTGACAAGGATGGTAATCACTTGGTAGGTTTTGTATAGGAGAGTTCAAGATGGTATTAGGAATGCAGATAGGTTAGTATTGAGTATGCTAACAGGTGGTGAGGACAGCAGATGACAAATACAGGATAGACTAACCCAGTGCAAGGATAGATAGTAGTAGACAGGAGAGCTAGCAATCTATGCAGCAGTGCAGATGATAGATGGTAGTAGGCTGAAGAGCTAGCAATCTATGTAACAGTGCAGATGATAGGATAGTATAGATAGGTAGTAACAGTCCTTAATGTGCATAGGTAGATAGTGCAATAAGGTTATGGAGGGTTCCCCTGCGGGGTACTTATCACTTGTAATGTTAGTAGTTTAGAGAGGTCCAGTAGATGAGGAATGATCCGGTAGCGAGATACAGGGATCAGTAGCGAGGTTCCGGTCTGCTCCAGGTAAAGGGAATGGCTGGAGGTTCCGATCGAGAGACAGGCTTGAAAGCATGTGGGTAACAAGGCAGGTTGAACGAACAATGTGAGTGAGACCGCCGGCGGTTGAAATAGCCGCTCTGCGGCGCTCAGCAGTGACATCATCGTTCTTAAAGGTATATGCGTACCACCTGAAGAGAAAGGTGGGACGCATTACAGAGGAAAGTGGTGATTAAGGGTACCGGAGGTACCAGAATCTTACAGTATAACAGTGTAAATTTGTTGTCCCCTCAAAATAACTCAACACACAGCCATTAATTTCTAAACCGCTGGCAACAAAAGTAAGTACACCCCTCTGTGAAAATGTCCAAATTGGGCTCAATTAGCCATTTTCCCTCCCCAGTGTCATGTGGCTCATTAGTGTTACAAGGTCTCAGGTGGGAATGGGAAGCAGGTGAGTTAAAGTTGGTGTTATCGCTCTCACTCTCTCATACTGGTCACTGGAAGTTCAACATTGCACTTAATGGCAAAGAACTCTCTGAGGATCTGAAAAAAAGAATTCTTGCTCTACATAAAGATGGCATAGGCTATAAGAAGATTGTCAAGACCCTGAAACTGAGCTGCAGCACAGTGGCCAAGACCATACAGCAGTTTAACAGGACAGGTTCCACTCAGAACAGGCCTCGCCACTGTCGACCAAAGAGGTTGAGTGCACATGCTCAGCATCATATCCAGAGGTTGTCTTTGGAAAATAGACGTATGAGTGCTGCCAGCATTGCTGCAGAGGTTGAAGGGGTGGGAGGACAGTCTGTCAGTGCTCAGACCATACGCCGCACACTGCATCAAATTGGTCTGCATGGCTGTCATCCAAGAAGGAAGCCTCTTCTAAAGATGATGCACTATAATGCCTGCAAACAGTTTGCTGAAGACAAGCAGACTCAGGACATAGATTACTGGAGCCATGTCCTGTGGTCTGATGAGACTAAGATAAGCTTATTTGGTTCATATGGTGTCAAGCGTGTGTGGCAGCAACCAGGTGGGGAGTATAAAGACAAATGTGTCTTGCCTACAAACAAGCATGGTGGTGGGAGTGTCATGGTCTGGGGCTGACAGCACTGGGGAGTTACAGTTCATTGAGGGAACCATGAATGCCAACATGTACTGTGACAGACTGAAGCAGATCATGATCCCCTTCCTTCTGAGACTGGACCACAGGGCAGTATTCCAACATGATAACGACCCCAAACGCCTCCAAGATGACCAGTGCCTTGCTAAAGAAGCTGAGGGTAAAGGTGATGGACTGGCCAAGCATGTCTCCAGACCTGAACCCTATTGGGCATCTGTGGGGCATCCTCAAACGGAAGGTGGAGGAGCGCAAGGTCTCTAACATCCACCAGCTCCGTGATGTCGTCATGAAGGAGTGGAAGAGGACTCCAGTGGCAACCTGTGAAGCTCTGGTGAACTCCATGCCGAAAAGGGTTAAGGCAGTGCTGGAAAATAATGGTGGCCACACAAAATATTAACACTTTGGGCGCAATTTGGACATTTCACTTAGGGGTGTACTCACATTTGTTGCCAGTGGTTTAGACATTAATGGCTGTGTGTTGTTATTTTGCTGTCCAAATGTACACTGTTATACAAGCTGTACACTCACTACTTCACATTGTAGCAAAGTGTCATTTCTTCAGTGTTGTCACATGAAATGATATAATAAAATATTTACAAAAATATAAGGGGTGTACTCATTTTTGTGCGATACTGATAACCACACAGGGGCAAAGATCCCTCACAAAGGTTATACTGTCAGCTTGCAGGCAACCATTGGGTCTACACAGCAATGCTGTCCACATTGCTCTGGCCATGTCAACCTATTCATCAATAAATATTCCCGTCAATTTCTTCCTTTACCTTTTCACCTACAGAAACAGATAACGGCGCAGTCATAATGGACATCAGGAGAAAAAATGAAGATGTATTTCTTCATCAGAGACACAAACAGTAAGACAAACCCAACAGACTTTTTTTAAAAAAAATTCCAAGTATGACTTTATACAGTTACAAATCATTCTCTGACTGGATGAGGTAGAGAGCATGATGTCACTGCCCCACCTTGTCCTATTAGAGATTACTTTTCATTCATTGATAAATTGCAAAGCATTCTCTGAATGACGCCTATGCAGAGTGGCCGACCTCCTGTGTTCAAAATGCATCAGGGCAGCCGTTCGACGTGCGATCAAATGGAGATCACTGGAGTAGCCGTCTCATTCAGTGATTTGCAGTTTCCATGGCCATCGGGCGTCTATTGTATATTCATAGTGACACTGGACCAAGCTGGACCAATGTAACTATGTAAAAAATGCCATAACCGGAATCCTTGTTTAAAAAAGTCTGTTGGCTTTTTATTACTGTCTGTAATCTGGAAATCTGAAATTCTTCTTTAGCTTTTCTTACACTCTATCCAGAGGCCTTGTGCACATTGAGAGTTTGCCCAGCTACTATGATTGCCTCCTGGCAGGAGAGAAACTTCTTAGAAAACACAGTAAAAGCAGCATATTATTTATTGTGTCCATCAATAAATATTATTTATATAGTGCTGTCAATTTTATGCACCGCTTTACATATATATTATACATTCACAGCAGTCCCTGCCCTCAAGGAGCTTACAATATAAGAACCCTAAATCACATACTAGGGCCAATTCAGACAGGGGCCAATTAGCCTACCTGCATGTCTTTGGAATGTAGGAGGAAACCGGAGTACCTGGAGGAAACCCACACAGGCCCAGGAGAACATGCAAACTCCAGGAAGGTATTGTTGTGGTTGGAATTTAAACTGACAATCCTAATAGAATTGCAAACCACTTAGCCGCTTCACTTCCCCTGAGTTCAGACGTTATTGCCTTCTTTCGGCCACAAACATAAAGAATATGTAAACCCAACATTTCATATTCCTGATGTGCCTGCTGTACCATGTACCTGTATGAAAAAAGTGTCCTGTTCTCTTTGTATTGCTTCCTTTATGTGAAATCCCTGGTGTTTCTGTCTCTGCTTTCCTATTAATAACTGACCACACTAAGCAGGAGAACACAGCGTGGTCAGTTCTCTAGCTGTGCTGAGAACTCAGCCTGTTCCCTTCCAATGATAAGACTTGATCCCCCACCACCTGCACAGCCATTAACTTGGAAGACCTGTGTACTGCTGTTTCTCTTTTCCCAGCTTTCCAAGCTCCTTATGCAACTCACAACAGAGATTATGTGATCACTTATAGAAAAGGGGAAAAAAAAGGTATTTATAATGTTTTTTATATCTATACACAAATGTTTTGCCTTTCATTTCTATTTTAGATGGAATAGGTTGTTTTACAAGGTGAGGGTTAGTTTATTCTGGCTATTAGAATGCGATAATGCGCAAGCAAGCCTAAATGCGTCTAGCGGTTATGAACGCTTAGCTGTGTTTTTTCCTGCCAAGAGCTCCTCTCCTGAACTTACTGGGAATTTTTTTTTTCTACCTGGAAACGCTCCTCTTCTAATATTTATGTAGCAGTAGCTATATGTGCGTGAACACAAAGACTAAAGGCCCGTACACACGTACCGATCGTCGGCCGAACGATCGGCCGTCTTTTGTCCCTGGGCTGTCGGTGTCTGTTGAAAAGTGCAAAGACAGCACAAGAATTTTGTCCGCCGACTACAGCCGACTGCAGAAGTGATGTCATGTAATGGTTAACTTTCCCTGTGTTTTTTCTTTTCTGAGCATGCCCAGTCTTACAAATCTGCGGTCTGTCGTCCGAATTCTGTACTGACTGGCGAACAATCGGCCGCTCTGGTGTCGGCATACAAAAATTTTAATGCTTGCAAGACAGACTCATGTCGGCAGAATGTGCGCTGACGGCTGTCGGAGGCACCATACTAACAAGCCTACAATCGGCAGATCGGTCATCCGCCGACGCTTGTATGCCGACGATCGGTACGTGTGTACGGGCCTTAACATAGTGGTGTGTTTACAGGCAGAAAGAAAATGCACTTTTACTGTGTTTTAAGCCCAGTGTGCTTGAGGCCTAAGTGAACATCTTTGGATACAATCGTTTTTAATTTGACTTAGAGGTGTAGTGTACCCTTGTGGCCAGCAGGTGGGGCATGTTAATAAGGTATCAGAAGCCTCTCTGCCAAGAAAATCATATCCTACTTAACGACACAAAAGAAAACTTCACAGTTCCTGAGCAAAGCGTTCCAACACTTGTTTCGTAACAACAAAAAGTACAATTTAAATAAACACGGGCAGGCACAGTTTATTTTATAAGCTGCCTGATAAGTGCACATGTGATGTCACTCCATTTCTTCTATCTGCAGCTAACGAATATGTGGACATCCTTCATAAGCTTCCGCTATATACAGTTGTAGCACCCTCCTAGGTAGGTCCTAGAGAGAGTATAGTTTTAAGCTCTGTCTGCTTACTAGAGGGGCTGCAGATAAATCTATATTGCTTTCTGCCTACCAGAGAGCAGGATCTGTTAGTGAGGTCTGCTCATTGTGCTCAGCATGCAATTCATTCAGTCTAGAGAGTGTTTCATGCTGGTCAGGGGAGGACTGGGCCAGGGGGCAGGGGGGTAATTGCCCTCCGGGCTGCTCTGATGCCCCGTAAAAAGGCTGCACCGCTTCTGCCACAGACATGCCTAATAGATTCCTGGTGGAGAGAAGTAAAAAGTCCCCGCCGCTGACCTACTGAGTGCAGATTAAAGACAAGGACAGAGCGCAGGCCTCCCCCTCCAGCATGGATGTGTAAACTGTGTCTGAGCAGAGGCAGGTTCCATGCCCCACTGGAGACTCATCTGCCCCAACCAAGCTGTCCCATCTCTCCCCAACCTACCCCTGCTGGCCACGTCGGAAACCCGGATTCAGCCCGTAAGTAGAGAGTATCTGGAGCGAGGCTTCGGCTTGGAATGGGGGTCATGAGGAAGATTGGGAGAGTGGGAAAGCGGGGGGGGGGGGGGGAGAGAAAGTGGGGGGGGGGCAAGTCGCTGCCCTACAGGCCTCTGGTTTGTACTTGCCCCCTGGGCCAAAAGTTGGCAGTCTGTCCCTGACGCTGGTCCAGTAGGGAGGCATGTTGGACAGTGGGAGGAAACCTGACGAATGGGTGCATGGGCTTTTGATACAGTCCTGATGATTGGCAGAGGGAAAGTCGCCTCGGTGCATGTTGGGATACTGTATAAAAGCCAGGAGCACATGTGCTCGAGGTTTTTCATTGGGAAGCAGAGTCCTCCTCTGTAGAGGTGCCATGCGGTCGCAGGAAGTCATCCTGAGGGCCAGAGGAGTGGTGGAGAGGAGCTGCACCCAGGGGCCCAGGAGAGCTGACTGAGAGGGGAGACACTGGAGACCTTGGGACTACAATATCGTGAGTACAGGGACTTGTGTCAAGGAGCCTGACCTGAGGGGGGCCACACCTGCTAGTAGGTCAGTCAGTGGACAGGTGTCAGCCGAAGAAGAGCGAGAGGATACTAGGGACAGTGTCCTGAAGATAACTAGTTGCTCACCAAGTCATCTCAAGGATAAGAGGCTTAATCCACATTCATCCGAAGTGGCAGGATGAATCAAGAGCCTGGCTGTTCCAAATCTATAGTAAAGCAGAGAAGATGGGAGTCCTGAATCACTGTGAATAGTTAAAGTTGGAGTATCCCACTATTTCCTTCTCCTAGCCCCCATTTTACAATAAACCACAAAAAAAAAAAAAAAAAAAAAAAAAAAAATACCCCTGTACTGATTATTGGAGTGTGAGCCAAGGAGAATTAAGGAATTGTCTTTGCTTATGGTCATGTGCTGGTAAACAGGGGGAAGTGAATATCAAGCAGTCCTTGTGGGGGCAGTGCTATACAGTATATAAGAGGCACCTGTGTAATGACGAATGA
This sequence comes from Pelophylax lessonae, assembly GCF_965119305.1. NCBI lineage: Eukaryota > Metazoa > Chordata > Amphibia > Anura > Ranidae > Pelophylax > Pelophylax lessonae. Next base: position 86,533,243 of record NC_138769.1, on the reverse strand, counting down.
TTGTAACATAAAATAAATAGATGAAAAATCGAATAAATCTAAGAGGATCTCCATGCAAACTGTTTTGAAGTTCTTAAATTGTATGGGGAAGGGTTAGAGCCTTTTTCTGTTTTTTTATTGCTGTGTCCCCACTGGAAAGATTACCCCATATTCCTCCCTACACCCAGCACAATGCGGTAAGCTGAAAATTTTGTTTCATCTTGCAGAGTGCATATGTATTGCTAGAGAGAATCTAATAGGGAGTCATTGACACCAACACCAGCCTCACTTTATTCTTCAAATGAATGTATGAAGTGCACTCTAGAGAAATCTCCTTAATGGGGACACAGCAATAAAAGCCTAATAAAACCTGACCATTCTGTCTTAAAATGAATGAGCTAAAAACATTTAGCTTTAGTCCCACTAAAAGCTTAAAGTGGTTGTAAACCTCATAGGTGAAATAAAGAGTCATGAAAAAGTATTTATACCCCTTGAAATTTTCCACATTTTGTCATGTTACAACCAAAAACGTAAAATATGATTTTTGACTTACCGTAAAATCCATTTCTCGGATGTTCATTGACGGACACAGCTCCTGATCTTCATAACAATTGGGTTATACTGCCCCCTACAGAAGTAGGACACTAGGCAGAAAAAGAATCTGGCTATGCCTATGGGCAGTCCCAGGGGGTATCCTCCCTCTCCTGCTATAGGTACTCAGTTTTGTTACAAGCAGTGTCAGAAGATTTACAACTCCACAGAAGTGTGGGTGCGGTGTCCGTCAATGAACATCAGAGACATGGATTTTACAGTAAGTCAGAATTAGTCCAGCTTTGTGGATGGAATCAGAGCAGACTTCTGAAAATTAAAAATCCAGCCAAACTCCTTCAGATTTCGTAAAGTTTTCCACCAGAGCAGTAGGAGATTCCGCTTGCAGAAGGAGGTCGTCAAAGTAGTCCAGTACCGCGATCTCCCCGTTGGCGTAACAATGCTAGTACCGGAGCTAACACTTTTGTGAAGACCTGAGGAGCAGAGATGAGATCAAAGGGTAATGCCACAAACTGATAATGCTCCTCTCCCACAGCAAAGCGGAGGAAGCGCTGGTGACCGGAACGTATTGTATTGTGAAGGTAATCATCCTTGATGGTGATAGAGGCAAGAAAATCCCCCTGATGCAAGGATGCCACCACTGTGCGAATGGACTCAATTCTGAACTTCTGCATCCGCACAAAGCAGTGCAGCGCCTTGAGGTCCAGGATGGGGCGCACCTTGCTTTCCTTCCTGGGAACTGTAAACAGGTTTGAGTAAAAGCCCTGAAAACTTTCCGAAGTCAGAACGGGGACAATCACCCCTTGAAGTAACACATCTTGTACCATCCCAAACAGACCCTGTAAGTGGTCCGGGGACAGGCGCAAGTTGGAAGGAAAGAACCTTGCCGGGAACAAGAGCGAAATGATCGAATTACTTTGTGGACCCACTTGTCTTGTACCAGGGAAGTCCACGGGTCCAGAAAGCAGCCAAGACGTCCGCCCACCCCCCCGATACGGGTGAGAGCGCACCTTCATGCTGAAGTGGCCATGTTCGTGGGTCTGGAGAAGCCTGCTCTCGGCTTGCCAGACCAGGTTCGTTTGGATCCTCCAGAGAAGGCCCTAAAAGGCTTCTAACCCTTGTCACTGAGGGACAAAAAAACGACAACGAGGTTCCTTGCCCTTAGTAGCCTGCAGAAGAAAAGTACTTTTTCTCTCTGTGAGACCTTTAATGATGTCATCCAGGGTAGCCATAAACAGGCGATCCCCTTAAAAGGGGAGATCAGTCAAAGCCTTTTTAGAAGTCTGGTCCGCAGACCAGCATTTAGGCCAAAAGACACCTGAAGAACCATTGTTGAAACAGAGAGCCGAGCCACTAGGGGTGCCGCATCCAAAGAGGAATCATAGATAAACTGCAGCCCCTGGACCAGCTGGGCTGCCAGCTCAGCGAAGGCAGGGGGGAGCTGTTCTCCCTCCAGGTCACAGTGTAAAAGCTTAGCCCACTCGGTCAGAGTTTGCGACACCAGGGCAATGGTGAATACCGGCCTCAGTGCCGAACCAGCCAGAGTGTACATATTGCGGCCACAGCCTCCGCCTTCCTGTCAACAGGATCCTTAAAGGCCGGGGACTCTTCAACCGGAATCATGGTTGCCTTGTTCAATCTGGAAACCAGAGGGTCCACCACTGGTGAAACACTCCACTTCTTAATAAGGGATTCCTCATAGGGAATTTTCATTTCGCCTAGTAAATCGCTTAGGCACCCCAAGGGGACGCTTTGGTCTTCCCCAATTTTTAGCAACAATTTTGTCAAAATGGGCAGGGACCGGAAATGCCTTTGCCACTCTGGATGGCTTGTGAGTGCCAAAGGGTACCTGCACCTCCGTCCTCAATCCTCACGGACAGATACAATCAATGTTTCCACCAGTGCCTTTTCATGCGCAAGCGCAGATGTGGAGTATTCATCCTCAATATCTGGGGAGCATGGTCGCAGACCAGCAGGGTGACCCACGTCCGCTGCGGCCAATTCAGATTCAGGATCTGATAAGACAGAGAAGGCAGGGGAAGGCGGGGGGTGCTGATGGCTAGTTTGTCGCCCGAAAATCACCTCCACCCGGGACACAAAGAACTCCAGGACCGCTGTCAGTGCATGGATGCATGGTAGACCCGGAGAGCCCCGCAACCTCAGAGAGGGGACCAGGAGGGGAAATGTGCTTCAAAGACTCCATGAGTCTTCAGCGGGACCCCACAAAAAATGTAAAACACTGCAAAGGGACAACCACCACCGTGCTGGCACCACCACCTGGTCGCCAGGCACAAGGCACTAAGCGATCCTCAGCAGAGAGGGAGAGAACCCCACCAGACTCACCAACTAGCAGAAAAAGGGACCTGCTGCCACCAGGATAATCTGTACTCCACATGCGGCAATCAGGAAGTGTAAAGAGGAGCAGACCGCACCAGGGGATGAGGAGGGGCTCCCACTGCTGAAATCACCACCCACAGGGCTCCACTGTCATGGCCGCAACCATTTTCAATGGCAAACCACGGCAAAATGTCCGCTGGACTACACAAGCAAAATAGTGGCCCGCACCCGAGGCTCCCAGGGACCCAGGAGGGATCCCTAGGCCTAAAGCACAGGCCAAGGCAGGACAGGGGGCCCTTGCAGGAGCCCCCACCAGGTATAAACGCCCCGGCCCCCATCGCCAGAATAGTGCCCTGCCCCCACCCCAGAAGGTGGACCAGACCACCCACACAGCCCCAGCATTAGTGGAGGGGGGTAGGATGGGGGACTGATAAAAAGGGGTGCCTGATGGGACAAAGGGGAACCCGGGGGATTGACCGTCCCAAGGAGGGGCCCATGTCCACCCCAAAACCCTCCAGGGGGAGAGGGGGGACAGCTACACACCATACCAGGAACCAGGCGGGCACTGCTCCAAACAGAACCCCTCGCCATCCAAATGGGGGGGCTGTCGGCCAGGAGGAACGCTGCGACTCATTCCGAGTCCCAGTCGTATGCGATCTCACGAGGCCTTTAACTTGCAGGAGAGTACCTATAGCAGGGAGAGGGAGTATACCCCCTGGGACTGCCCAAAGGTGTAGCCAGATTATTTTTCTGCCTAGTGTCCTACTCCTGTAGGGGGCAGTATAACCCAATGGTTATGAAAACCAGGAGCTGTGTCTGTCAATGAACGAAAGAGAAATGTATTTTATTGGGATTTTATGGGATGGATAGACCCAAAGTCAAAGTGGCACATAATTGTGAAGTGGAAGGGAAATGATAAATGGTTTTCCAAATTGTTTACAAATAAATATGTGCAAAGTGTGGTGTGCATTTGTATTTAGCCCCCCGAGTCAATACTTAGAGAGTAACATTTTTGACCATTCTTCCTTGCAAAATAGCTCAAGCTCTGTCAGATTGGATGGAGAGCGTCTGTGAACAGCAATTTTCAAGTTTTGCCACAGATTCTCAATTGGATTTAGGTCTGGACTTTCACTGGGCCATTCTAACACATGAATATGCTTTGATCTAAAGCATTCCATTGTAGCTCTGGCTGTATGTTTAGAGTTGTTGCCCTGCTGGAAGGTGAACCTCCGCCCCAGTCTCAAGTCTTCTGCAGACTCTAACAGGTTTTCTTCTACAATTGCCCTGTTTTTGGCTCCATCCATCTTCCCAGTCCCTGCTGAAGTAAAAGCCACCCACAACATGATGCTTTCCCCATGTTTCATGGTGGGGATGGTGTGTTTAGGGTGATGTGCAGTGTTAGTTTTCCACCACACATAGCATTTTGCTTTTAGGCCAAAAAGTTCCATTCTCCCACCTGAGCTGTGGATCTCTGCAGCTCCTCCAGAGTTACCATGGGACTCTTTGCTGCTTCTCTGATTATTTATCTCCTTGCCCGGCTGGTCAGTTTAGGTGGACGGCCATTTCTTGGTAGGTTTGCAGTTGTGCCATACTCTTTCCATTTTCCGATGACGGATTGAACAGTGCTCTGTGAGATGTTCAAAGCTTGGGATATTTTTTTATAACCTAACCCTGCTTTAAACTTCTCCACAATTTTATCCCTGACCTGTCTGGTGTTTTCCTTGGCCTTCACGATGCAGTTTGTTCACTAAGGTTCTCTAACAAACCTTTGAGGGCTTCACAGAACAGCTGTATTTATACTGAGATTAAATTACGCACAGGGGGACATTATCTACGAATTATGTGACTTCTGAAGGCAATTTATTCCAGTAGATTTTAGTTAGAGGTATCGGAGGAAACGGGGCTGAATATAAATGCACGCCACACTTTTCAGATATTTAACATTTTTCAGATATAAAACATTTTGTAAACCATTTATCATTTTCCTTCCACTTTACAATTATGTGCCACTTTGTGCTGGTCTATCACATAAAATCCCAATGAAATACATTTACATTTTTGGTTGTAACATGACAAAATGTGGAAAATTTCAAGGGGTTCACAGCGTATCCCTGTATAGTGCGTACTTGTCTCAATGCAGATCACTAAGTGTAAATTCTGTCCACTGCTTCCTTCCTCTGCTATCAGCATGAATAACTTCTAACAAGTTTTCCTGTCACCAAGTGCTACAATGATGACAGTGGAGGGAGCTCCAGCACACAGCCTGAGATTGACAGCTTCAGCTCTGTTGCTGTGTGCTATGTGAAGGGGGTGTTTCCCTTCCCTCCAATCAGCTCTCACTGAGCTCTGCCGAGTGTAATTTCAGCTCCCCACCCCCTGCTTTATGAAAGGTCAGACAAGTTGTATAAATTCTGTTTTTTGAACAGATATAAAGAGAAGACTGCAGATAAACAGGTACAACCTACATATAGGAGGATTTGTTTAATCTCTGGGTGGGTATCACCTGTTTAATCCACTTATGTTTTGCCCTCTCTTTTTTCCCTCAATAAGAAATAATGACATTGTTAATAAAACCTTTCCATTTTCACTATCTTTTAGACCCACATAGTTGCCAACATTTAAAAAAAATTTACAGGGACACTTTGCAGCACAGCTATCAATTACCACACCCACTTTTCTATAGCTCCACCCACTCTGCATAATTAATCTCTGCCTACTTATCAGATTATAGAGTCTACTCCAATATAGAGAGAATTACAGGAAATTAAAAAGTGAATTTCAAACTTAAGGCCACAGTAGCAGAGTTGGAATAAGTCTCCCATTCAGCTGCACTACTTCTGCGTAACATTTATGGGCAGCCTGATTAACAGGCGCTTCCAGGGACAATATAAATTACCTGGGACAGGCTCCTATTTGCAGGGACTGTCCCAGGAAAAAAGGGACAGTTGGCAAGTATGGACCCAGGGATGTCATTACTAGATCTCTGTGTGTCTCTATGCAATGCAGGCAGATTGTGATTAGTGGGAGTGGCTGTAAATAGCTTCCTGAAAAAAATCACAGTGCCCTGCTTCATACTCCTCTCAAAAGCCCCTCGTCCTGCTGCAAGCAGTGGGTGGGGGTAAGCAAATATTTCATAAATGCACATGTTTTATTTTATTAGTGTGGATGTATCCAATACATTTTTGCAAAAGAAGGACTGTGCCTTTAAATCCATACATGAATTGTAACAATCAAAATGATGTATCACTAAGAACAGGCCATCAAAGGTTAATTTCTGGGTCAATGCTCCAATCTGCAGTCAATGAGAGTCCGGCACATTTCCCTATCTGATAGTCAGACTTCCAGAAAACAGCAGCTGTGGCCTGTTATTTGGCCGTACAATGGGGGGGTCCGCAGTGGGAGATGAATGTCAATTGTTATCTGCTGGCTCAGCTTATGACATCAATCAGAGGAGCAGGAAAGGGGAAGGAACTTCCATATGTGACAAGCGGCAACCTGGGGAATCTTTCCGCAATTATAATAACAAGAGGGGAAAACATGACGCAAGTTAGAAGAAGTGCCCCGTACCTGAAATGGTCCTGGGACTGGGAATATAAGAGAAACGGGAGGTGGCACAGCGGCCCCAAAAAATCATCATAGTAATCAATAAACCTTTTATGTCTGGTTTTTAGGGCTTGTTCACACATGCAGTGCCCTCTGAAGAGCAAGTCACATTAAATGTTTCTTCTTAGGGCATTTGACAGGCAATGAGGAGGTATTGTATCGCCTCCTCACCGCCTGATTTAACCTTGTAAAAGCCACACTACCACACCGCGATCGGTTAAGCAAAGCTGTGCCATGGCATGTGGACAGCCTTGAGTGGCTGCATGCTCAGGTTCAGCAGCTGGGAAGAGGGGAAGAGGAGGGTGGGATGAATGGTGACAGGTGGCAAAACTGCAGCTCAACTGCCTGGTTTTACCGCCCCTTAGTCACATGTGTGAACAAAGCCTTAGGCTCCTTTCACACTATCGGACCATTCAGATCCACCTGTCAGTTTTTCAGGTGGATCTGAACGGGTGCCCCATGCATCTCTATGGGGCATCAGATGTCAGCGGAGACATGTCTGCTGACATCCGATCTGATCCGGTCCGTCAAATCTGGATGGATGGAAACCCTATTTTCCATCCATCCAGAGCCAGTAACCCACTATGAGAAAGAAACAAAAAAGGGAAAAACTGATCACCTGTATAAAAAACTTTTAACGTGTCGCCTATGGGCAGTAGTGGGTACCGACGTTTGGCACGCATTTCTACGGCTTGACATTGTTGGGTGTCTATTTACTTGTTGTATCCTCATCTTTTATATTTTAGCATAATGTTGGCTCATTGTGTATTATGTGTGTCGGCACTATAATTAACTTTATTGTACTTTTTACTGATAATAATCTGTTTGATAAATATATGTGCTAATATCATGATACATTAAAAAAATGACAACTATGACCATTTTATTCTCCGGGGTCTCTCCTTCAGAAAATATATCATGTGTGGGAGGTTTAGCTAACTTTCCTAAAATGTGCAAATTAGCATGTGCTAAACCTGAAAAATGTCTCTGGTAGGAAAGTGCATAGGGAAACAAATGTAACGGTTATACGGTGCGGTCTGTTCCTCTGTTTTTGGAAGTCTTTCTTTGTACACGCTCCTAGATGTACAGGAGGCACAGCTAAGATCTCCCCCCGCTGATACACAGATTCAGCCTGCTGAGTCTGGCTTTAATCATTTCCTGCCCCAGCAACCCTCATTGACGGCCATGCCGCTCGCTTTCCTGTCTTTGTCTATCTCTGGCTTCTCAGGGCGTTTTCCTTACGAACAAAAATATTACGACATTGTTTTCTTTTATGACTTTATTTTAGTTGCGTACAATGCCCTGGCTTGTGACATATTGTTGGGTGACTGCTGACCTATTTGTAGTTTGTGGGGCCCATTTATAGCACAGTGCTCCTGTAGAAATACCCACACTCCACTGGTCCCCTGATTGGCACCGTACCTTCTGCCCGGGGACATTAATGAGCTGACATTCTGCAGTGGTAATGGATGCTGAGGATAAAGTCTGGTGTACAGGCATAACCCGTTTTAAGTACACTCACTTTACATACACTTGCGAGTATGGACACAGCCTGGTCAGCTTGGCATGGCACTACTCCTGGTTTTTAACATTGGCGTCTATGGGAAATCTTGGTCAGCTTGACATGGCACTGCTCCCAAACCATAATTGACAGGGATACCAAGCTTAGGAAGCACAGAGAGGGGACCCAGGACTACAACATATCCTATTTGTGGCCGGCCAGCTTGCCTAGGTAATCTACCATGTTATAGTCCTGGTTCCCCTTAACATGCTCCCCAAGCTTGGTGTCCTTGTCACTTATGGTTTGGGAGCAGTGCCATGTCAAGCTAACCAAGATTTCCTATAGATCTAGTGTATTTACATGCATTGAGAAGTGAAAAAAGGGATTGCTTCACTTTAAGTACATTTTCGTTTTACATACATGCTCTGGTCCCATTGTGTACTTAAAAGTGGGGTATGCCTGTATTAATGTGGACCTTTAGGCCTCCTTCACACAGGCAATTACCTGCCTACACCAGACTCTAGCAGTAAGGGTCCTTTCACACGGCTTTTTGCTCAACAGGGATCGATCTGCTGATCCCCGCTGAGCAGACGGATGACAGGTCCGCCTCCGCTCACTGTGCTGAGACGAACCTATCAGAGTCCCGCTCTCCTCTATGGGGGGATCGGATGAAAATGGAACACCTGTCCGTTTTAATCTTTTTTTGGATACCAGCGGGTGTCAATGGACATGTAACCGCTGACATCGGCCGCTCCATAGGGCTGCATGGAGAATCCGATCAGGTCCGCATGAAAAACTGACAGGTGGACCTGATTGGAAAGCCCGTGTGAAAGGATTCTAAGGCAGCCCATAGATTATTCCAGTTTTGTTTTCTTCCAACTCGGGTGGAAGGAAAGAAATTTGCCCAATTCTCCCATTAACACAGACAGTGATGATGGGGAATGCTTTCCACAATGCTATTATGTTCTGCTGACGAGGGGGGGCGATTCAGGGAGCCTTCCCAGCCCACAGAACACAATGTATACTGCTAGTGGCTATAGCCGCAGGCAGTAATAGTATGTAAAAAATCCAACAGGCTGGTTGTACCCAAGTCGATCGATGGATCAACTTGAGTATAATAATTCTGCCCATACATGGATCGAATCTCATTCGGTCCCTGCCGAACCGACTAAGATTTGATCTATGTATGACTGGCTTAGGAATAAGCGGATTCTTGCAGCTGGGATGATAGTTATATGCATATTGCTAAGCATGTACAAGGTACTAAAAGGCTGAGAGGAGCGTCGCTGTTCACATGAATCAACACAACCAGCAATTTATACAGCTGGGACAGATGTCTGAGCCTGGATGCATCTTTCTATGTCTAGGGTCACTCATCTGTTCCTAACTGCATGTATCCCCTGACTGCGCGGATACATGCAAGTGGCAAGAGCTCCTTTACAGGCTGAGCGGCCTCCATTGTTCACATACACCTGTTATCCTGCCGCAAGAAACCACCAACTCTTGGCACTGGAAATCCAGTGTATGCAGATAATTACCCGCACGAAGGAAGCCTTACCCCCCCAACACAAAATGCAATGCTGTGTGAAGCACAGCATGCTCATCCATAAACATAATAAAATTCATTTTATGAATCCAAAACTTTTTCATAAACTTTTTTTGGCCTACTTCCTGGTTTGGTGACATAGCCCTGGCCTCAAAGGTGCCCCCTAGGAAGGCTACATCACCTGTCCCTTCCAGAGAACTCTTGCCTGATCTTGTGCATGATTACATACATGATTGCGGCTTCCTGTCATTGAAGAATATCAAGCTGACCCAGATCACTGATTACATTATGGGTAAAAATGGTGGCCCTTCGCTGTTGGCTTGATTGAGCACACATAATATGTGCTTTTGAGAATTTTTCACAGGTTTTATCCTCTTATGTGATCCTTGACCATAGTCCTGAGTGATTTAAGTGATGAAGTTAATGTCTCATGTATTATATTGATATCTGTAGTATTATTTGTTACTGATGCATGTCCATTTTTGAATGCCAAGGTCCTGGGACTATCCCTGAAAAAGATCCTTAGTCTCGAAAAGCGTTGGTCATTGGAATCACACTATTTGGGCTATAATCAATTCCCCAGCCTATGCTATTTTAAGGGGTTCTGTACTACATCACATGGTCAACTAACTCCCTTTGAGCTTTTGGTTATTGTTCACATTTTAATTAGGAGCTTGTGTTTTTGTGTATTTTTAGCTAAATACATGTTTATTAAAGTACACAATTTTGTGTAGTTTTGCTCTTTAACATCCATGCCACCCTACATTTTTTGATTTACATTTCCTCTGGGGTGGGCATTAAATAATCTCCAGACACGCCATTTCATATTTGAGATGATGGCATTGGATGCAGAGCCCAGCCAGGAAGGACCTGTAGGAAAGGGGCAATCCGGTTCAAGAGACCAAGCCTTGTCTATGCATCGGGACTTCGGTGGGCAGCGATGCCCAATGCAACCCAGTGCATATGGTGTAAATGGGCCCTAAGGGCCTTTGTTGATGGGCTTTGTGCTTGTGTTGATGGCATCTGTTTAAGACTCATAAACACAGGCTTTGGGAAACATGAGAACAAAACCTGAAAAAACAGAATAAAACATAAAGTGCAACAAAAAGTCATAAACTTCATCCCTCTCTATTCTTCGAAATAACGATTGTATCGCACGGCTTGGGTAACGCAGGAAAGCGCGTTCCTATAGCCTAGTAAAGTAGTGTAATTACCAATATTAGTATTGTAACTAGTTACGTTACTTCGTTACCAAAAAAACTAATGTAGTTACTGTAATCCGTTACTTTGTAACTAGTTACCCCCAACACTGCGTGTAACCAGCTGCCTTCATACCCCAGCATGGAACACCTGTGCATCCTGGGCGGCCGAAGATGTGCTCTTTACATGAGTGTAAGGATCGGGTACTCCCATATGAATGAGGCCTGTCATAACATGTGTCAATGGACTTCTGTTCAATCAAGCAGGTTTTGCATTCTCAGGCTATGTTCACTTCCGATCCAACTTTGCCCTGCGACTTCATGTCCGAATTCCATGTGACTTCAATGAATGGGATCCGACTTTGATCTGACCATACCAGGCCCTTTGAATCTGGTATGAACCTTGAGGGGGAACCCCACAGCAAAATAAAAAATAAATAGAAAAACGGCGTGGTGTCTCCCGCCCCCAAGACCATAGATTTGAAAAGAAACCCCAAGCTAAACAAATTAAAAAAAATGGTGTTGGGTCCCCCTAAAAGATTCTCAGAGCTCAAGTCGCATGCCACAAGTCGGATCGGTTAAGATGATGATCCGACTTGGATGCGACTTAGATTCAAATCAATAGGCTGAAATTGTGCTCAAGTCTGACCAAAATAGTGCAGGAAGCATATTCAAAGTCAGACCATCACAAGTCGGTCCAGTTAAGACTTCTCATACAGGGAACCATTCATTTTGACTTGTCATGTGACTTGTGCTCTCGAAGTCGGAGCATATGTCAGACCAGTGTAAACCAACCCTCATACAAGTACCATATATGTGAATGCAACACCTGCTTGAAGCAGGTCAAATACATTTGTCAATTTTGAACGATCTAAGATGAGTATCAGATGCCATTAACACAAGCACAAAGCCCATCAACAAAGGCCCGTAGGGCCCATTCACACCAAGTGCATTGGGCATCGCTGCCCACCGCAGTCCCAATGCATAGACAAGGCAATTCACTTTTTGTCCTAAAGTTTCAGTTTACACCAATGCCCCTGTGGTGTGAGCTAACAAAAGTTGAGGCAGGATGCATTTGTACGCAGTGCGGTGTGTTGCGATGCACTATACTGCATTGTTGTGGGCAGTGATGGGAATAACAGTTTAAAGTAAACGGCGTTACTAACGCCGCTACTTTTGCGGGTAACTAGTAATCTAATTGATTACTTTTCCCTCCGCGGTAACGCCGTTCCCATTACTTAAGCGGTGTTACCGCAATTACATCTACCACCACTAGAGGGTAGTAGTGTAACTCCTCTCTCCTCTACTCCTCTATGACCCTGCCGGCGCTGTCTGCTCCTCTCGTACTGGCCTGTGGAGAAAGAGACTGGAGTTACAGCGTGCCAGCCAGCAGGCCAGGTACCCCGGCGATATAAATAAAAATATAGAAATATAAATACCACCACCACCACCGTCCAGGCAGTCGTCCACAGGGACAGCCATCTGCGCTCAGTCAGACTCAGGAGCAGGACAGTCAGCCAGTCACAGGAGGGACAGCAGCGCAGGAGGAGTCAGTTGGATAGTCCAGAGTACAGTCAGTCACAGACAGCCTGGAGGACGGAGTCAGACGGACCCCACCAGTGTGCCACACCACCACCACCAGCCAGCACCAGCAGCCAGCAGGTTACCAAAAAAACATAAAATACCACAGTCAGGACTGGAGTGGAGTCAGACTCAGGTCCCACCACCAGTGCCACACCACCAGCCACCACTGCCCACCACCACCCCGAGCAGCAGCAGGTACCACTCGAGTAAAAAAATAAAATAAAATACCACTCAGTTAGGAGTCACTCTGGAGGACTCAGGTCAGGTACCACTGTCAGTATCAGTGTACCAACACCTCGCAGCCAGCCTGTACCACTCAGCAAATACCCACTAAGGTATCATTTAGCAAATACCACTCAGGTACCCACTGCCAGTTTACCACGCAGCGGAAACACTCAGCAAATACCACTCAGGTACCAGTGCCACTCAGCAAATACCACTCAGGAACCAGTGTACCACGCAGGTACCACAGTGCCACTCTCAGCAAATATCACTCAGGTACCACTCAGCAAATACCCCTCAGGCACCAGTGTACCACGCAGCCAGCCAGTACAACTTAGCAAATACCACTCAGGTACCACCAGTACCACTCAGCAAATACCCCTCAGGCACCAGTGTACCACGCAGCCAGCCAGTACCACTCAGCAAATACCACTCAGGTACCACCAGTGCCACTCAGCAAATACCACTCTGGTACCATACCAGTGTACCACGCAGGTGCCACTCAGCAAATACCACACAGGTACCACTCAGCAAATACCACACAGATACCACTCATCAAATACCACGCAGGTACCACTCAGCAAATACCACACAGGTACCACTCAGCAAATACCACACAGGTACCACTCAGCAAATACCATGCAGGTACCACTCAGCAAATACCCCACAGGTACCACTCAGCAAATACCACACAGGTACCACTCAGCAAATACCACGCAGGTACCACTCAGCAAATACCACACAGGTACCACTCAGCAAATACCACACAGGTACCACTCAGCAAATACCATGCAGGTACCACTCAGCAAATACCCCACAGGTACCACTCAGCAAATACCACACAGGTACCACTCAGCAAATACCACGCAGGTACCACTCAGCAAATACCACACAGGTACCACTCAGCAAATACCACACAGGTACCACTTAGAAATCAGGATTCACCACATAGGCGTTTCATTGTCCCACAGCAACATTAAAATAGTGTAGATTACTGTACAATGTTTCATAATAATTATTGCTTCTATTTAGTGTTTATTTCATTCATTTAACATATTTAATATTGGGGACATAAGTTATTTGACATATTTGATTATTTTTTTAAAGTAATGCAATAGTTACTTACCCTGGTAATTAGTTACTTTTTTACTACTGTAACTCAGTCACTAACTCAGTTACTTACTTACTAGTAACTATAACTAATTACTTTTTTTAAGTTACTGTACATGCCCAACACTGGTTGCAGGGCACAAGTTCAATGAAATGACATTTTGTGACATTTCAATAACAAAAACTAAAGGAAACAGTGCAACGCATTGTAACAATGCATCACACTGCCCCCCTCACAGCACCAGTGAATTTGCATTATACAGAGCTTAAAAAAATAAAAAAAAAGTTAAAGATTAAAAAAATTAAATAAAATTAAAAAATAAAATCATATATCTTTGACTTTGGTGAAACCCCTGTTGATTTCTGTGCTGTGACAACAATAGTAAATCCTGCCTTTAGTGTGCTATAAACCCTGAAATATTACAATGCAGGTCACATGGAAACAGCTGTAAATATATTTTATTTTCCAATACTATTAATACATCCGGCCGCACCCCATTCCCCGGGTAATGCTATCCACAACTAAATTTAACTCGGGAACATTATGTCTGAGCGCTCCTTCCATAGAATACGTCTACCTTTCCCTCTGCACTACACTCATGACAGATTTTTATTTATCAGCAATTAGCAAACAGATGTTATTAGAGACGCCATATGGCTGAACTACAGGCAGATATAAATGACACAAATTAATGCTGCTCTCTGTTCGTTCAGTCATTGTTACATTTATTTTTTTTAGTGTCTGACCCTGAATTTTACCGGATGTCAGCCTTTTGCAATTCCCAATACAACACCACTGGGAAGGGCAGGGCTGGCAGGCAATCACATTTGTTGACAAGGAACATGCTGATAGGAGGAGAGAACAGAATGAGCAGAAGGATGACCTTATCTGTCTCCTGCTGCTCTCTTACTGCCTAGTCAACAGACTGAGGGTGGAGGAAGGATACCACTGAATTCCATAACTGCAAATCATGTCATCCTCGCTGTACTGTCCGGGAAGGACATCTCAAGACTAGTTGGACTAAAAAAATTCTAAGCTCTAATGAGCAGGGCCTGCTGATTCCTCCTGTATTGAATTGTACTGTCACTGTACTGACTGCCCTCATGTTGTAAAGCGCTGCGCAAACTTTTGGAGCTAAATAATTTCTAAATAATAATCATAATGTATTTAATGTAAGTATTTAGCTGTTGCCTGGAATACAATACAATACAATGACTGCATTGAAGATATGGCAAAGTGTTAGTTCTTTTATTACTGTATTTTCAGGCTTAAATAATATTTTTTAATTTTTTTTTTACTAAAATACAGCATAAGGATATTTTACATTTGCCACTTGAATGTGGTGTACTTGAATCTGTTCTTTGTTTTCCTGGTCACTCGGTTTACTACTATATAGTGAGCACTAAGGAACCCCAACCATGACCCTACCTGCCTGGAGTTTGCATGTTCTCCCTGTGCCTGTGTGGGTTTCCTCTGGGTACTCCGGGTTCCTCCCACACTACAAAGACATGCTGGTAGGTTCATTGGCTCCTGACAAATTTGGCCCTAATATGTGTATGTATGTGATTTAGGGACCTTAGATTGTAAGCTCCTTAGATTGTAAACTCCTTAAGGGCAGGGACTGATGTGAGTATACCATATATGTGTAAGGTAATGCATACATTGACAGTGTCATATAAGAACATGAAATAAATAACAAATATCCTGAAATTTTATTTTTTTAAGCTCATTCCTATTCAAAACCCATACAGCTAAATGGCTCAGAGGCGTGGTGCATCCCCTCTTCCGTTTTTAGCTCACTCAGAACCCTATGGACTTTCAAATACAGATTAAGGCCCCTGTCACACGGGCTTTCTGATTAGGTCCCCCTGTCAGTTTTTTCAGGCAGACCTGATTGGATGCTCCATGCACCCCTATGGAGCGGTGGATGTCAGTGGTGACATCTATGCTGACATCCGCTGCTATCTGATCCTGTCCGTGAAATCCAGACGGATGGAAACCCTATTTTCCATCCGTCTGGAGGATCGGATCGGATAAAAATGGACAGGCAGTCCATTATCATCCAATCTTCCATAGAGGAGAGCGGGGATCTGACAGGTCTGTCTCTGCACACAGAGCGGAGACGGACCTGTCATCCCCCTGCTCAGTGGGGATCAGCGGATCGATCCCCGCTAAACGGAGTCCGCCGGGCGGAAAGCCTGTTTGAAAGGATCCTGGGGGTCTTTCAAACTAGCTTTCCACCCCGGAGAATTCATTTTGCTCAGTGGAGATCGATCCGCCGATCCCCGCTGAGCAGGCAGATGACAGAGGGTCCTTTCACACGGACTTTCTGCCTGGCAGACTCCGTTTTGCTCAGCGGGGATCAATTCGCCGATCCCCGCTAAGCACGCAGATGACAGCTCCATCTCTGCTCTGTGTGCAGAGACAGACCTGTCAGATCCCCGCTCTCCTCTATGGGGAGACTGGATAAGAACGGACCACCTGTCCGTTTTCATCCGATCCGATCCTCCAGACGGATGGAAAATAGGGTTTCCATCCGTCTGGATTTCACAGACAGGATCGGATCGGATAGCAGTGGATGTCAGCGGAGATGTCACCGCTGACATTCGCTGCTCCATAGGGGTGAATGGAGCATCCGATCAGGTCCGCCTGAAAAAACTGATAGGCGGACCTGAACGGAAAGCCTGCGTGAAAGGGGCCTAGGATTCATATAGGGAGAAAAAAATGAAAGCCTGGTATAGCCTGCCTATAGAATGTAACAGAAGCATTTGTTTCTTTTTTTGTTTTAGTAAAATAAAGACTACATAAGTAATAAAAAATATTCAACATAAGGATATAAAAAACTGATTAAGTGTCTCTTTATAAAAAGAGTGTTCCTGTGTTCTGGCACTTACCTGAGAAATATCCTCGTCTCTGAGCATAGCACACACCGCAGCCACATAAAACGATGAGAACAGCCACAATCACCACTGCCGATATGATACCCGCCCAATTCAAGTCCTCTGTAACACATGAAATGCATAATGTCACAGTACATAGACACCAGTGTATGAGGAGCAAGCATTGCACTGAGATTACCCAATGAAATGAACCTGCATGACACAGAAGAAGTTGGAAGACACAGGTGACTAGTTCGCTAAACCAGCCAGTAAGGCTGACCATACGCTGATAGTTTTTATTTGTTCAGCCTGCAGGCTATACAGTACGGGTGGACGCACCCGCCACTGTATGCTGAAAGCTGCTGCATGCAACTGTCAAAATACTGAAATAGCAGCTATATCTGATTGGATGCAGCTGCTGTTCGGCCAACAATCTTTACCCCGGCTGCTTTTATTTATTGAAGAATGTCAGGCAGGAATGAGCCAATGGGGCCAACCAAGAAGCAAATTTTGGCCAGTTCATCAGGAACCGGACAAAAATCACACGGTGTAAGTTCTGCTTATTGTCCTGATCTTCTCCAAGTTCTGAAATCCAGCTTAATTGTTTTACACGGACATACTGCTTCAGTCAGAACACATCTGCCTGTCTATGGCTTGTCTTTGTTGACACTAAATAATTAGGGGCTACTTATAAAACATTTGTTGCGAAATGTCAGAAACACTTGTGTAAACCGAACAAAGCTTCACCATATTTTTTTCTAATAGAATAAATTCCTGTACATTTGGTCATGTTTTCTGAAATACCGCAATGAGAAAATATACTACCTTTTGGCCATTAGATGGAATTGATGATACAATAATTAAAGGAGAAGTATAGCCAAAGCTTTTTTGGCTGTACTTCTCCTATGGATCACAGGAGTTCAGTTCATGTGGTCGGGATCCACCCAGATGCCTGAACCGGTAGCTGGCTCAGACTCTCAGTGAGCCGCAGCCAGCCACTCCCGTCCCCTCCACAGCCCAGTGCTGCAGTGACTACTGGTAGGACAGAGCACTGAAAAATGAGTGATCAGAGGTGTTCATAGCTGTGCGCAGCGTATTCCATTAGGGTGTGCACCCCAAAACTAAAACACACCTGCATTTCTCTGCATTCTCAGCTACATGGGACAGTGAATACATGGAAAGTGCTTTGTGCTTAGTGGCTTTCTGTTCATTCACAAACTGAAGCATAGTAAACACAGTTAACTATGCTTTAGTTATGATTAAACACAGTGAGTGAGAGTGTTCACTGTGTTCATTTAGAAAAGGAAGAGGCCAGTAAATGACATATTGATTAGCCCCTTCCTCTGCTCTCTGAAACACCCACAGCAGCAGCAAGGGGGAGAGGAGAGGAGGGAAGCAAGCAGCACTGTGGTGGGGGGCGCAGCACAGGGGGAGGCCCAGGAATCTGCACCACACAGAGTAATTAGGGTGTGCCCAGGCACACCTGGCATACCCCCTGCACTTGCCTGTGGAAGTGTTTAATCACTCAGGTCTTAGTCTTAGAGCTGGTGGGGGGACCGTTGCTGCATCCACCTAGGTGAGAAACCCAAACTTCACCGTTGTTTCTTGCTATAATCAACAGTCACATGACCACATGGTCCATCTCTTTTCATCACAGCTCAGAGGGACGGAGGCAGAGGCTACAATAGCAGATTGGTAGCTCCTGCCAAGTCCCAGGAGCCCTTTTGCTCTATGGAGACCTCAGACATGATTTTAGTCTGTAGGCGAGGATACTTTGATATCACTTGACACTCCCTGCCTACAGAAGTCAACCAAACAAGCTGTCAATCGAGGTCTGGGCTATGGGTGTGTCAGCCTGTGACAACACATGCCCCCAGCTGTTCTCTTTATAAACAGAACTGTGCAAGTCCATGGATATAAAATTGTGACTAGTGTTGAAAGAATGCAGCAGGGAGCAGGAGCGGGGCGGGAGTGGGGCAGGAGCAGGGGCAGGAGTGGGGCGGGAGTGGGGTAGGAGCAGGGCAGGAGTAGGGAGGGAGCAGGGGTGGGAGTGGGGAGGGAGCAGGGGCAGGAGCGGGGTGGGAGTGGGGCGAAAGTGGATAGGGAGCAGGGGCAGGAGTGGGGCGCGAGCAGGGTGGGAGCAGGGGTGGGAGTGTGGAGGGAGTGGGGCGGGAGTGGGGTAGGAGTGGGGAGGGAGCAGGGGTGGGAGTGGGGAGGGAGCAGGGGCAGGAGCGGGGCGGGAGTGGGGCGGGAGCAGGGGTAGGAGTGGGGAGGGAGCAGGGGCGGGAGTGGGACGGGAGCAGGGGTGGGAGCGGGGCGGGAGTGGGGAGGGAGCAGGGGTGGGAGTGGGGTGGGAGTGGGGCGGGAGTGGGGCGAGAGCAGGGGTGGGAGTGGGGAGGGAGCAGGGGCGGGAGTGGGTTGGGAGCAGGGCAGGAGTGGACAGACTTGCAGGATCTCCGGGTATTTTTGTAACTTTGACAACAATAGAAGAAAAAAGACAGCAAAAGAAAGCCATAAAACCCAAAAGCCTAATTTTTTTAGCACAAGGGGAGGTACTTACATTGAATGTAAAGTGTCCTTTGTGCTGGTAACTGTTCTGTTCAGTGAAATATTCATTCCTCTGCCCCTCCCCTTCCCACAGCTGTGATCTTCTGCTGCTGTGGGGGGTTGGTATGAGTGTCTGCACCTGTCACCGACACTCGTGGCAACTTTCCCTTCCCTTTTCGCCCCTTTCTACATTCAAAGATGCCGTACTATACCTTTAATCATTGAAAGGCATTCTATGAATGGAGGATGGGTGGATAAATGAAAGGTCCGCCGCCTCCATTCACAGAGTGCTTTACATGGTGGGAAGAGATAGTATGGCTTCTATGATTGGAGGAGGGGAGTGGAAAAGAAAGGCATAGTCAGCACCTTTGACGAGTGCCTGTGACAGGTGTAGTCACTCATATTAACCCCCACAGCCCTGGATGGTCACAACTCCGAGGGTATGGGGGGGGGGGGGGTAAGGTATGAACATTCAATGGACAGAGCAACCACCAGCACAAGGGATCCTTCCCGTTCAAAGTAAGCACCGTCCCTGGTGCTGTATAAAGATATGAAAGTTATATACATCACTCATATACACATACATACACATAGAGTTATACTACTCACCGACTTGCATTTTCTTTGCTGAACACCTCTGTGGTTTGCCGATCTCGTTACTGGCCTCGCAGAAGTATTCTCCCGTATCGTGTTTTGTGACAGCGCTGAAATGCTGGGAGAAAAGAACGGCGTTGTTATTGACTCAGATCTATATGCTACTGAGGGTAATAAAATCTATGTGATGTCAGTCTGATAAAAGCCATCCAGTGGACCTAATCAGTATGTGAATAATCCCGGGACAAACTGTCTCTTAGGCCCCTTTCACACTTGTGCGACCTAAAAGTTGCACGATTTTACCGCAATTTTTTTGCCACGATTTTGACTGGACTTGAAGCAATGCATATGTCTATGGACCTCAAAACGCATCAAGGTTGGACCAAAGTAGTGCAGGGTTTACTTTGAAGTCGTTACAACTTGCAGTCGCACAGATATGAACAGTACTCATTGGAAATCATGGAGTACGACTTGCCATCAGTGTTAATTTAGTCGAATAAAATAATTCCGTAGATTAAATTAACACAATTTTAGTCGACTAAAATACGACTAAAACTAAAACAATTCAAATGACTAAAATACGTCTAAAACTAAAATGACATTTTAGCCAAAAGCCTAAGACTAAAACGAAATCGAAAATTGACAATAAAATTAACACTCCTCTGCTGGCCATTTCTAAATCGGCAACACATTTCCATCCAGAGCCTGTAATAATAGCACATTAAAGTTTAATTGCACCAACGCTTAAGCATAAGTAAGGGGCATCTAATAAGCTGTTGAAAGAGGAAAATTTAAGAAAAAGGCTTTTCTCATATTTTTTTCTTAATATTTAAAGCGGAGTTTCACCCTCAAAAACTTTTTTGAGATAAAAATACCCCCGGGACAGTCAGGGCTAGTGCATTCCATAATGGATAGCCTCTGAACTGTCCCAGGTTGCACTTACCTTTTAGAAGAAATACTTACCTTGAAAATGTCTTGTCCAGCGCTGCCATCTCAGGTGTGGTCCCAGAATGCCCTGCACCAGCCCCGCTCGTCACTTCCGGGGCAGGTGCATCATCCCTGCACAGTTTCTGGGCATGCCTAGAAGCTGTTTAGCAGAGAATGACGCGCCTGCACCAGGGCCGGTGCAGGCGCATTGACTCCTGGGAGCGATGACATTCAGCTCCCAGGAATCAATGCAAGCAGGAAGTGACGGCGCGGGCCGCGGCCGCAGAGGAAGGATGTGGAAGGAAGGTGAGTATATTTTATTCAAAAACAAGCTAAGTAAACAAAAAAATAAATAAATCGTGGGGGCACTTGACAGGAGGGAGGGGCCAGGAGAGCCAGCAAGGGACCCAAGAAGAGAAGAAACTGGGCTGCTCTGTGCAAAACCAACTGCACAGAGGAGGTAAGTATAACATGTTTGTTATTTTTTTTAGATAACAATGAACCTTTACAACCCCTTTAACTTAGACCCTAAAGAAACAGGTATCAGCACACAATGTCTGCCTCTGCTTTTGTTGTAGACCAGGGGTGTCAAACTCAATTTCATTGTGGCCGCATCAGCATTATGGTTGTCATCAAAGGGCCAGTTGTATCTGTAAGATTATATAAATATATGCAGGACTTTTTTTTCTTAGAGAATTGGTGCAGGAACTCAACCACACTCCCTAAACGAACCACCAGGAACGATGGGTGTGCCCAAATTACACAGCGGGAGGATCTTAAAGGGGCAATAAATACCAGGAGTGCATTATGTGTGGAGTTCATGGATGACCAGATGTACAGAGTGCAGGGTTCAGGGGTGCTCTACATACAGAGTGCAAAGTTCAGGGGTGTTCTGTGTACAGAGTGCAGGGTTCAGAAATATGCTATGTACAGAGTGCAGGGTTCAGGGGTGTTCTT
This sequence comes from Pelophylax lessonae, assembly GCF_965119305.1. Taxonomy (NCBI): domain Eukaryota; kingdom Metazoa; phylum Chordata; class Amphibia; order Anura; family Ranidae; genus Pelophylax; species Pelophylax lessonae. The sequence continues at coordinate 86,511,708 of NC_138769.1, read as the reverse complement.
CGTACAGAGTGCAAAGTTCAGGGGTGCTCTGCGTACAGAGTGCAGGGATCAGAAATATGCTATGTACAGAGTGATGGGTTCAGAAATATGCTATGTACAGAGTGCAGGGTTCAGGGGTGCACTACATACAGAGTGCAAAGCTCGGGGATGCTCTGCGTAAAGAGTGCAGGGTTCAGTAATATGCTATGTACAGAGTGCAGGGTTCAGGGGTGCACTTAAGGCAGAGTGCAGGGTTCAGGGGTGCACTACATGCAGAGTGCAGGGTTCAGGGGTGCACTGCATGCAGAGTGCAAAGTTCAGGGGTGCTCTTTGTACAGAGTGCAGGGTTCAGAAATATGCCAAGTACAGAGTGCAGGGTTCAGGGGTGTTCTTCGTACAGAGTGCAAAGTTCAGGGGTACTCTGCATACAGAGTGCAGGGTTCAGGGGTGCACAACATACAGAGTGCAAAGTTCAGGGGTGCTCTGTGTACAGAATGCAGGGTTCAGAAATATGCTATGTACAGAGTGCAGGGTTTAGGGGTTTGCTATGCACAGAGTTCAAGAATTAACTCTCTTTCACAGACTGTTCCCATCTCACTTCCACCCCCACCTCTGGGTGCGAGGGCCACATGAAATGGCCTGGAGGGCCGGATTGGGCCCGTGGGCCTTGTGTTTGACACATGTGTTGTAGACAGTTAAACATTTTCAGAGGCAAATCGACTTACCAGAGTGCCTGTGGCCTTATCCAGTTTGTAAGTCACATTGGCAGATCTGGCGTTTGGGATCTGGTTATCCAAAGGTAAACCGTCTTTAAACCACCGATATTTGGAAGCTGGGTTCCCCTCCTTCTCCCGACATTTCAGCTCAACAGCGCTGCCACTAATCGCAGAGTTGGGAATATCGCACACCGGAGTGCTTGGGGCCACTGTAGAAAAAAAACATTGAAATGACTTAAAGTGACTTAAAGTTTAAAGAAAATCTGTTCAAGTACATATTCTTAACCTAAAAAAGTATTCCCAGCCTCCTGTTAGAGTTGGACCATTGAACAAAACTGTTGCTGTAATTGATTGTGTAACTGCAGTGTGAGCTGGAGTTTGGCTTCAATTTGTTAGTGTATCTAAATCTGCTAGTACATCTTACACTCCCCATCTCCCAGACTGGCAATGCTGGCCTCCAATTGTGCCCTTTGTGCTCCTTCATCCAGAGTGGTGGCACTCTAATACAGGTGGTGTGCTACTGGCTAGATGAGAAAAAACAGAGGGAAAAAAGCCCTAAAAAAGAAAACGAATACAGCCACCACATCTAATGATTGGTAAGCTGCAATATACTGTATGCTGGTAGGTTATATGGCTCCTGTCTAAATTTGCTTTAGTATCTGTATGTATGATTGTGAGTAAGGACCTTAGACTGTACGCTCCTTGAGGGCAGAGACATAAATGTACAATATACAGTGAGGGAAAAAAGTATTTGATCCCCTGCTGATTTTATATGTTTGCCCACTGACAAAGAAATTATCAGTCTACAATTTTAATGGTAGGTTTATTTTACCAGTGAGAGTTAAAATAACAAAAAAAAAAAAAAAATCCAGAAAAATGCTTTTCAAAAAAAGTTATGAATTGATTTGCATTTTAACCACTTGCCGTCTGCTCACTAGAGCTGTACTGCGGCAAAGTGGCTCGATAACGTCTGGCGATGTAGACCTACGTCGGCAGACACTCCCCTTTCTCGGCGGCGCGCGCGCGCCACCGGAGGCTCGCTCCCGCTGTATTCAGTCACAGCGGGAGTCAGGCCAAGGGAGGAGTGGCGGCGATCGCCGCTGCTCTTCCCCGATCGTCGGGGAATCGAGTGTGGAGATCCACCCGCTTGTGTAAACAAAGCAGGCGGATCTCCTAAGTGACAGGCAGGGTCAGACTGCAGGGTTCAGCATAGCTGAACCTGCGATCTGTCCCTGTGTCACTCAGTCACCTTCCCCCACACACGTCAGTAAGCACCAGGCATACATTAACCCCTCCCTCTCCAATAAAATTAACCCCTTCCCTGCCAGTGTAATATTTACAGTAACAGTGCATATATATAGCACTGATTACTGCAGTAATGTCACTAGTACCCCCAAAAGTGTAAAAAATGTCAGTCAAGGGTCCGATCTGTCCACCGCAATGTCGCAGTCCCGCAAAAAAAAATCGCAGATCGCCGCCATTACTCGTTAAAAAAAAAAACACCAGAAATGACAGAAATCTTTCACTTAGTTAGTAAACGCAATAACGTTTGTGCAAACCAATCAAAATACGCTTATTGTGATTTTTTTTACCAAACATAGGTAGCAGAAAACAAATTGGCCCAAAATTTAAAAAAAATTTGATTTTTACATTTTTTTGGGGGGAATTTCATACAAAAAAATGTGAAAAATATTGTTATTTTTTTCAAAATTTACGCTATTTTTTTGTTTATAGCGCAAAAAGTAAAAATCGCACAGGTGATCAAATACCACCAAAAGAAAGCTCTGTTTGTAAGAAAAAAAGGACGTAAATTTCTTTTGGATATGGCGTCGCACGACCGCGCAATTGTCAGTTAAAGTCGCACAGTGCCGAATCGCAAAAAATGGCCCAGACGTAAGACAGCAAAATCCTCCGGTGGTAAAGTGGTTAATGAGTGAAATAAGTATTTGACCCCTTCGCAAAACATGACTTAGTACTTGGTGACAAAACTCTTGTTGGCAATCACAGAGGTCAGATGTTTCTTGTAGTTGACCACGAGGTTTGCACACATCTCATTAAGGGTTTGAGGCTGACGTTTGGTAACTCGAACCTTCAGCTCCTTCCCCATATTCTCTATGGCAGGAGTTCCCAAACTGTGGGTTGGGACCCACTGGTGGGTCGCGAGCTGTGTTAAAGTGGGTCGCGCTGAGCCGGAAATTACTGAGAGCAGGCCTGCTTAAATTGTGCTGTGCGAGCCGCGCAAATTACAGAGAGCAAGAGCAGTCAAATCGCAATGGATTCATTACCCCGCCCACGCAGTTTACGGAGGCTGGTCTGCATTTCCCACGAGGAGGATACTTGCATAAGTGAGTACGTATGTGGGCTGTTATGTAGGATATGTTCATGGGGTGCAGAGCCAGCTCCTCAGTCCTGCTGGCGGCAGTGGTGGTGGTTAGACTGGCGGCGGGATTCTCTCAGCTATAGCGGGCAGAGACGGCAGCATCGGTGTCATAGGAGGACCAGGTGGCCCGGTGGTGTGGAGACCACTGTGGACCGCTGGGAGAGGAAGGAGGGTGAGTGCCATATAGCCTGCTGATCACTGTCCTGGGGTGGTTGATTTCTGTCCTCTTCCTGCCTTTTACTGTGTATGAGGGTGCTAATTACTTACAACTCTGCTTATATGCCACAGGTTTCTGACCCCTCACTTAGAACACCTGGCAAGTGTATTCAATAATAATTTGAAAAGTAGGTAAATTTATATTTTTAATTTAACATCCTCCTCCCTTTAAAATATGCATTTATATAACGCCAACAAAATCTGTAGCGCTTTACAATATTCAATTACAAGCAAGTGGGTCCCAAAAAATAACTGTATTCAGAAGTGGATCTCGGCCCAAAAAAATTGGGAAGCCCTGCTCTATGAGATTAAGGTCTGGAGACTGGCTAGGTCACTCCAGGACTTTAATGTGCTTCTTCTCGAGCCACTCCTTTGTTGCCTTGGCCGTGTGCCTTGGGTCATTGTCATGCGTGAATACCCATCCACAACCCATTTTCAATGTTCTGGCTGAGGGAAGGAGGTTCTCACCCAAGATTTGATGGTACACGGCATCTTCAAATGGTAGGTGGAGGAGCGCAAGGTCTCTAACATCCACCAGCTCCGTGATGTTGTTATGGAGGAGTGGAAGAGGACTCCAGTGGCAACCTGTGAAGCTCTGGTGAACTCCATGCCCAAGAGGGTGAAGACAGTGCTGGAAAATAATGGTGGCCACACAAAATATTGACACTTTGTGCCCATTTTAACTTAGGGGTGTACTCACTTTTGCTGTCAGCGGTTTAGACATTAATGGCTGTGTGTTGAATTATTTTTTAGAGGACAGCAAATTTACACTGTTATACAAGCTGTACACTCACTACTTTACATTGTAGAAAAGTGTCATTTCTTCAGTATTGTCACATGAAAAGATATAAAAAAAATATTTATAAAAATGTGAGGGGTGTACTCACTTTTGTGAAATACTGTAAATACACTGCTCAAAAAAAATGAAAGGAACAATTTTAATTAGAGTATAGCATCAAGTTAATTAAACTCCTGAGATATTGATCTGGTCAGTTAAGTATCAGAGGGGTTGTTTATCAGTTTCAGCTGCTTTGGTGTTAATTAAATTAACAACAGGTGCACTAGATGGGCAACAATGATACACCCTCCAAAACAGGAATGGTTTTACAGGTAGAGGCTAATGGCATTTTTTTCCCTACTCATCTTTTCTGACTGTTTTTCACTAGTTTTGCATTTGGCTAGGGTCAGTGTCACTACTGGTAGCATTAGGAGATACCTGGACCCTATAGATGTTGTAGAGGCATTCCAACTTCTCTAGGATGCCACATCAATACAGCACAGTCTCAAGAGCATGAATGAGATTCCAGGAGACAGGCTGTTATTCTAGGAGAGATGGACAGGGTCGTAGAAGGTCATTAACCCATCAACAGGACTGGTATCTCCTCCTTTGGGCAAGGAGGAACAGGATGAGCACTGACAGAGCCCTACAAAATGACCTCCAGCAGGCCACTGATGTGACTTTCTATGGCCAAACAATCAGAAACAGACTGAGGGCCCGACATCCTCTAGTGTGCCCTGTGCTCACTGCCCGGCACTGTGAAGCTCAATTGGCATTTGCCATTGAACACCAGAATAGGCAGGTCCACCATTGGCGCCCTGTGCTTTTCACAGATGGGAGCAGGTTCACACTGAGCACATGTGACAGATGTGAAAGGGTCTGGAGAAGCCATGGAGAACGTTATGCTGCCTGTAACATCGTTCAGCGTGACCGGTTTGGTGGTGGGTCAGTGATGGTCTGGGGAGGCATATCCATGGAGGGACGCACAGACCTCTACAGGCTGAACAATGCACCCGGACTGCCATTAGGTATCAGGACTAATTCCTTGGACCCATTGTCAGACTCTACGCTGGTGCAGTGGGTCCTGGGTTCCTCCTGGTGCACGACAATGCCCGGCCTCATGGGGCGAGAGTATGCAGCCAGTTCCTGGAGGATAAAGTAATTGATACCATTGAATGGTCCCCAAGCTCGCCTGACCTAAATCCAATAGTACACCTCTGGAAATTATGTTTCGGTCCATATCTGACGCCACCAGGTGGCACCTCAGTCTGTTCAGGAGCTCAGTGATGCCCTGGTCCAAAAATACCCCAGGACACCATCCGTCGTCTCATTAGGAGTATGCCCCAACATTGTCAGGCTTGCATACAAGCATGTGGGGGCCATACAAACTACTGAGTACCATTTTGAGTTGCTGCAATGAAATTTCAGCAAAATGGACTAGCCTGCTACATGATTTTTTCACTTAGATTTTTGGATTGTCTTTGAATTCAGCCCTCTGTAGATTATTAATTAATCATTTCCATCAAATGATGTGGCATCCTTTCATTCTAACACATTACCCAGTCCATATCAGTATAGATATCCAGCATGAGATTTTTTCCCATTGAGATCTGATGTGTTTTCAAAGTGTTCCTTTAAATTTTTTGAGCAGTGTATATATATATATATATATATATATATATATATATATATATATATATATATAATATATATATAATACATATATATATATATATATATGTATATATATATATGTATATATATATATATATATATATATATATATATATATATATATATATATATATATATATATATATATATATATAATACATATATATATATATATATATATTTTTTTTTTCACTTTGGATACCAAGGCCCGTTTAAGGATTACGGGAACATCTAATTCCATTGGAAAATGAACTTGATGGCTTGATGAGTCTTTTTTTTTTCCAGCCTGATTAAGTAGATAAAGGCAGCGGCTATATTTTGTTCTTGATGTGCAGGTTACCTGGCTTCTAGCCCTGCATGGAGCCCAATGTGGCTGACTCTGCTGTGTGTCTGAGATGGATGGACTTTAAAACTGCACTCCTTTGCATTATTCTAAAATATTACATTATGTTCTGCAATCTGCCATGTATTTTTCTTCTTAAGTAAGAAAGAGAGGTGATTTCCTCTGTGGAGCAAGTGCCAGCATTTCCATTATTTAATGAAGTGCTCTTTTGCGTGATATCCTCTGGATGAGTCACTTGTACAGAAAGCAGATTCTTGGTTATTAGTGTATAGTAAGACAATTAGCAGGAAGCTGGCTTGGTGTAAAATGGCCCTCGGACAAATATACTTAAGAAACATGTTTATGTATAAAGGTAGCATAATAAGCCAACAGTGTGCTCAGCACAGTTCAGAGATCTGCGGGGGAGGACATTTCACGCTGCACACCTCATTTCCTGTAACTGCAGTTTGGATCCCATTCTGCATGTTAACCTAATTCCCGCACATCGGAGATGTAAGCTTTATATAAAACCATTCTTCTGGCAGAGGGGCAGGAATACATTTCTTCTCTGCGATAAACTTTGATTTCACTCTAATAGGGTTTTGGAAAGCAATGCTTGCTAAGGGTAGCACACACTTGTTTTCCCTAACATTCTATCTAACGCAACAATTAATGTAAAATTCCAGCTTTGTTAAGAAAAAAAAAAAAATAACTTCCAGGTCAACAAAGATACATAAAAAGTCAGATTCCTTTTTCTTTTAGTTGTGTACTGAACATACTGAGCACAGGACGTGATGCTGGATAACAAACAGAAAAGCACACATTTAAAACTATAAAATAAATAAATAAAATATAGGGGAATTCATTTTAGAAAAAAATTAGGACATTCCCAAAACAGATAAAAAAACGCACAATCAAATCTCCACCCAAATCAGACATTCAAATAATCTCAACAAATAGTCAAATAATTCAAACTACCCAGATAATATAATATAGGGGACTTAAAATGGAACTTTACCCATAACAACTTGATAAAAAAAATGCTCTTTAGCAGGGAAAATACATTCCACATTATTTCATATGCTACCAAAATGAGTGTGTGCTGTAAATTGCCTCCGGCATTATTGCTGTTTCTTCTTGCTGGGGACTGCCATGTTGCTGAAGCCCAGAGCCCCTGAGCAGCAGTTAATCTTTAGGCTGTCTGCAGCAGACCAGCCTCCACATTTTTGGCACAGTGTCGAAAAATAGAGAGCAATGGAGTATGTTCAGAGCAGGGTGAGACAGTGTAGTACTGGATTTTAAACAGTATAGGGACTCGTTTTTTTATATTTTACATAGCTATACATGCAAAAGGGGCTAGCCTAAAGTGATCTAGCAGGGCTTAATTTTCTTTGCCACTTTAAACAGGATTTTCAGTCTTTGAAAAAAAATTAAAAGTCGGCAGCTACAAATATCGTAGCTGCTAACTTTAAAAAAAGGACACTTACCTGCCCAAAGATCCAGTGTGTCCTCACCTAGGCCATTTTGCCTTGTGGCTTTGTGAATGAACCTGAAGGTTTGTGAGCAGGGAGGAAGGGAGACAGAACTTGGAACGGGTACCTGCTAAAAATAGGTACCTACACCCCGCCCCCCAAAAAAAAAAAAAAACTCCAAAAATGGGAGTAAGGAAGAGTTAAAGTGAAACTTCCCTTTTAGGGTGAAGTTCCGCTTTATTTTCCAAAAATCTTCGCACATTCCTGGAATAGACAAAAAATCTTTGATCTTTTATGATTTTGTGCATTACACTTCTGGGGCGCAGGCACGCCGCCGGAGCGCCACTCCCGCTATGACTGGACACAGCAGGAGCCAATCAGTGGGGCAGTGGAATGACAGAACGGCGGTCTGCCTATGTAAACAAGACAGACCACTGTTCTGTCAGGCAGGAAAAGAGAAATCTTGTGTTTCAGCTAAGCTGAAACACAGATCTCTCTTTCCCTCTAGTGCATCCACTCCCCCCACAGTTAGGAAGCACTCCCTAGGAGCACACTTAACCCCCTGATTGCCCCTGGTGTTAACCTCTTCCCTGCCAGTGTCATTTATGCAGTAATAGTGCATTTTTTTTAAGCACTGATCACTGTATTGGTGTCACTGGTCCCCAAAAAGTGTCACTTAGTGTCAGATTTGTCTGCCGCAATGTCGCAGTCCCGCTAAAAATTGCTGATCGCCGCCATTACTAGTAAAAAAAAATAAAAAAAAATATAAAGTCCATAAATGTATCCCATAGTTTGCAGACACTATAACTTTTGCGCAAACCAATGAATATACACTTTTTAGGATTCTTTTTTTACCAAAAATATGTAGCAGAATACATATTGGCCTAAATTGATGAAAAAATTTGATTTTTTAAAAAAAATTATTGGGTGTGTTTTATAGCAGGACGTAAAAAATATTGTTGTTATTTTTTTTCAAAATTCAGTTTATTTTTTTGTTTAAAGCGCAAAAAATTATAACGTCTGAGGTGATCAAATACCACCAAAAGAAAGCTCTATTTGTGGGGAAACAAAAACATCAATTTTATTTGGGTACAGTGTCGCGCGGCCGTGCGATTTTCAGTTAAAGCAACGCAATGCCGAACCACAAAAAATGGCCTGATCATTAGGGGGCAAAACCTTTCGGAGCTGAAGTCGTTAATGGGTGTGTTCAGTAAAGACACAAGAAACTAGAATTGTTTATGTTTTATAAGATTAAGCACAGTGTGTTTGTCTGTTGCTGTGATTTAGATGAGGATTAAATCACATTTTTCGGCAAATTACCGCAGAAAGCCGGTTAATTCCAAGGGTTCACTTACTTTTTCTTGCCACTATATATACTGTGTGTGTATATATATATATCCATGAAAAAGAAAAAATTTAGCAATATGCATTAGTAGAATAGAATATCTATTATTTACACTTTGGTGAAAAAAGCTGTTTTTCCTGGACAGAAAACAAAATGGAAATCGGCCAACAGGAGGAATATAAACAAATCACATTCTGAGTGATTTGTCTTGTAAATGCAGCAGCCAGCCATGCAAAGACCGCAGATGATACATTTCTACTTAATCAGACAGAAAGGATCCAAATCCAATTAATTTTTAAAAGTGCAGTTTAAAATAAACATATTTTTTTGTTAGAGGTTTGGACATGTCACCAGATAAATCCACTACTGGGTTTGCCATATAAAATGGGATTTAGCTATACTCCAGCCTAAACTGGGGCCACATGCTCAGTCCTTATTTATTTAAAGCTGAACCCCGGACACCATTTGTAAAATATTTGGTAATTCAGTATTCTTCACTTAGCTATGTCGCATGGCCTTATTCGTTTTCTCTCCTCTGATAAGCATATTAGGTCACTTGTAAGCTCCCCATCTAAGTACAGCTGCCTTTGGACTTCGGGCCCCAGCTGACCCCAGCACTGCGGTCATGTTTCCGATCCCCCATGGACTTTTTCTCATTCAAAACTGCTATGATGCTGTGATATACTCCTAATAAGCAGTAAATCAGCTATAAATATAAACCCTCACTAACCTCTGTAGTGAAAGGTACTGTGGGGCATTCAATACTCAAAGTTTACAGCAGAAGCACTAAAGCTGTTCAAGTGATTTTCTTAGCAGCTCATCAAGTACTGCTTCCTCCTTCCAGCCATAGGCGTGCGCACAGGGTGTGCCAGGTGTGCCCAGGCACACCCTAATCACCCTGTGCAGCACAGATTCCCCCTATTGCCCTGGCTCCCATCCCCCTTACCCCCACAGCTCTTCCGGCTTCCCTCCTCTCCTCTCCAGCCGGCTGTTGCTGTGGGGATGTTTTAGGATGAGTGGAGAAAGGGACCAGTAAAAATATAATTTGCCAGCCTCCTCCCTTTCTGAATGAACATCGTGAGTGATCGGTAGTGTTTGAGCTTTGGTGTGCACACCCTAATGCATTAGGCTGCGCACACCTATGCTACCAGCACTGATTTAGCAGCTCAGCTCCCTCTGACCCCCCCCACCCTCCCACCCTCCAAGCAGTAACTCAGCATGCCAGATCCACATAGAGACTTAGCAGCAGCTCAGCTCTCCCTGCTTCTCCTCCCATAAGTTACTTAGCAGCTCAGCTCCCCTCCTTCTTCCTGCTTCCAGCTGTAACTCAAAAGCTCAGCTCCCCCTTCCAGCAGTAACCCTGCAACTCAGCTCACATTGCTCCCGTCTCTGAACAATGACTCAGCAGTCACTTGCATAATCTTAGGCTAGACATAGGTTAATTTTAAACATTTTTTTTAAGGCAGAAATTTAGTGTATTTCCACATCAGTTGGGCACGCCAGTACTAGGCCTGGACTTGTTGATCGGTTCTGATCAGCTTTTAGCCTGCAGGAAAAAGCTTGCCAGGTTGAAAAATCTACAGATGAATAAGCAGGTAGCTAGGATTTTATCAGTAATGACTGGCATATGCAAAGTGCCAAGTAGAACCTGACATCATCTCCTTGAGGTTGTATATTCTCAGCATGTAGGTGATCTGGTATCCTCCAACAACCCTTAAACATACCAGTAGGTCAGTTGGCTTAGGGCTTGTTTTTGGTGCCAATTTCCGACTGCTCTTTGAAAAGCAAGCTGCGGTTTGAACATTGCCATCAACCACCATACTGCACACCCGCCACCCAAACATATCCATACAGAGCTATTCAGTTCAGTACGCTCTATCAGACCTGGTACACAGATGGCACTTAGCAGGGGTCAAAACTGCCTGCCAATCATCCAGTTTAAGTGACCTATTTGAACAAGCCCCCACAGTCACAACAGCTGAGCATCATTTATGTTTGTATGACATTTGTAGAAAAAATAGTATGGAAGCTGCTTCAAAGATAAGGACTTATGAATACTGTCTATACAGAACATGCCCATGCTTTAATTAGATACAAATAAAAAATATAGTACAGTAGTCACCAGAGCAGTTAACAGAACACCTACATAAAAGCAGCAAGAAATGTTTTACTCTTCTGTTTCTGCAATACCGAAAAATATACAAACCTAGAAATAAATATTATAGCTTTCTATCACCAATAGACACAAAAAGCATATGACCAGAACATGGAAGGCTATACAAAAACCAATATAAAAACAACAAGCGAGGGGTGTACAGCCATGGCCAAAAGTTTTGAGAATGACACAATTATTATTTTATCAAAGTCTTCTGCCTCAATTTTTATGTTAGCAATTTACACATACTCCTGAATGTTATGATGAATTGCAATTAATAGCAAAGTTCCTCTTTGCCATGAAAATGAACTTAAAGTGGAGTTCCAATCTGTAAAAAAAAAAAAAATGAAAAGGCAGCGGGGGGAAGGAGGAGGGGCCGGACATTACATAGATTGCCGTGCGGCGATCTTACCAGGAAGTGGGAGCGTGTACCTGTCACAACCAGGTACCCCCCCCCCCCCCAAAAAGGCAAATGTGGCAGTGGGGGGTGTGTGCAAACTTGCGGAGCTTTCCCTGGAATGGGTGGAGCTACGCTTTAAGGAAGTCAGGGAGCCCAAATCCTTTACCATAGGGGTTTTTTTGTCCCTTAGGACACTGGCTACTTTTTCGTGTAACATGATCCAGGTGAGCTTTCTCTTCATGAGGTCTAAATCAATCACAGGGCTTTTCCAAGAGGTTGCAATGGCTATTTTTGCTGCCAAGAACATGTAATATATTAGAGTCTGAATGGATCTCGGGATATTATTAACAGGTTCATTGAGTAGCGCGATCCAAGGATCAAGTTGATTGAGGAGTGGACCCATATCCAGAAACGCGGACCTTGGGACAGGTCCACCACGCATGGAGGACCGAACCTACCTGGCCACAGCCTCTACAACAGGAGGGTGTCGAAACCGGGTACATCTTAGCAAGGTGTTCTGGTACCAAATACCATCTTGCAAGGAGAGAGGTTTAATTGTTTGCTCAGGAATAGGCAGCAGGCAGGTGTGAGTACATCTGCACGCACGGTGAGGAGAAGACTTTTGGAGGATGGCCTAGTGTTAAGAAGGGCTGCAAAAAATCAGGGACAGATTGATATTCTGCAAAAGGTACAGGGATTGGACTGCTGAGGACTGGGGTAAAGTAATTTTCTCTGATTAATCACCTTTCCGATTGTTTGGGGGACCTGGAAAAAACCTTGTCCAGAGTAGAAAAGGTGAGCGCTACCATCAGTCCTGTGCCATGCCAACAGTAAAGCATCCTGAGACCATTCATGTGTGAGGTTGCTTCTCAGCCAAGGGAGTGGACTACTCACAATTTTGCCTAAGAACACAGCCATGAATAAAGAACAGTACAAAAACATCCTCCGGGAGCAACTTCTCCTAACCATCCAAGAACAGTTTGGTGATGAACAATGCCTTTTCAAGCATGATGGAGCTCCTTGCTATAAGGTAAAAGTGATAACTAAGTGGCTTGGGGAACAAAACATTAAACGTTTGGGTTAATGGCCAGGAAACTCCCCAGCTCTTAATCCCATTGAGAAATTGTGGTCAATGCTCAAGACGCGGGTCAACAAAAAACCCCACAAATTCTAACAAACTCCAAGCAATAATTATGCAAAAATGGGCTGCTATCAGTCAGGATGTTGCCCAGAGGTTCACTGACAGCATGCCAGGGTGAATGGCAGAGGTCCTAAAAAAGAAGAATCAAAACTGCAAACATTGACTCTTTCCATAAATTGAATGTAATTGTCAATAAATGCCTTTGAAACCTATCAAAAGATTGTGATTATACTTCAGTATACCATAAACAGCAGACTTTGTGAAAATTTATATCTGTGTCATTCTCAAAACTTTTGGCCAGGACTGTAATTTAGAATAGGAAAGAGGATAATTGTGATAATAGTGCTATATTATAAAGAATTCACACAGCAACTCAGCCAGTGAGAGTGCATGTACATAAGTTATACCCTGTGCTATTCAAAGATGAATCATTGAATTTCAAACTCACAATTTTCATCTCTGTTTGGGCCACTAGATGGAGCTAAGTATTATTGGAAATTCTTATGATACCTCACTCCATCTAGGGGCCAAATGCAGCTGCTTCCATTTAAAATCAATTATTTACATTCAAACAGCACTCTTTTTGTGTGCCCCATTTGCACAGATGGAATGTACATGCACTTTCACAAGGCAAAATGGGATTTTTGACTTACTGTAAAATCCATTACATTACCATTGGGTTATACTGCCCCTAAAGAAGTAGGACACTAGGCAGAAAAAGAGTCTGGCTATGCCAATGGGCAGTCCCAGGGGGTATACTCCCTGTCTCTGCTATAGGCACTCAGTTTTGTTACAAGCAGTGTCGGAAGACTTACAACACCACAGAGAGGTGAGTGCTGTGTCCGTCAATGAACATCAGAGAAATGGATTTTACGCAAAGTCAAAAATCCCATTTTCTCTTTCATTCATTGACGGACACAACTCCTGATCTTCTTAACCATTGGGACGTTCCAAAACAGAGTTAAACATGAGGGGTGGGAACAGCGAAAAAGAAACTCCCAAGGCTAACTATAGCCAACCAGGTAAACAGGAGCTCAACCAAAACAAAAACAACACACCCTCAAGGAGGACCAGGTTCTTTAAACAGCAGCCTGTAAAACCTTGGGGCCAAAGGAAGCATCCGCAGATGCCAACACATCCACTTTATAGAACTTTGTGAAAGTATGCACCGAGGACCAGGTGGCCACCTTGCAAGCTTGTGTCACTGAAGCCTGATGAAGGAAGGCCCAGGAGGCACTGAGCGCCCGAGTAGAATGCGCCTTCACAGGGAAAGGAGGAACCTGACCCCTGATGGAATAGGCCTGAATCACCATCTGTCTAAACCATATGGAAATGGTCGCAGAGGAAGCAGACAACCCTTTCCGAGGCCCATCTCTGAGCACAAATATTAGGCCTGACTTCCTAAAAGACTCCGTAGCTGCCAGGTACACCCTAATTGTCCGGACCACATCCAAGGCATGTAAAGCAATTTCCTTAGGATGTTTTGGCCTGAGACACAGGGAAGGAAACACCATGTATTCATTCAAATGAAAACTTATCACTGTGAACCACCAAGTAAGGTGAATTACAGGATAACGCCGCCAATTCCAACACCTTGCACGCAGAGGTGAAAGGCCACCAAAAAGTCCACCTTCTGGGACAGCGTAAGCAGGGGAATCTCCCGAAGATTCTCAAATGGAGGCTTCTGGAGGGCTGGGAGCACCAAATTGAGGTCCCCAGGTGGCATTGGAGACCGCACTGGAAGGGTCAACTGCCTAACTCCCTGAAGAAAAGTACGCACCAGGGAGTATGTGGACAAGGCCATTGAAATAATGCCAACACCTGACCCTTAATAGCACTCAAGCCAGTTTCTGCTCAACCCCCCGTTGAAGGAAGGTCAAGATTCGAGCCACCGAAAAAGAGCAAGGATGAACCCCAAGAGACTCATACCACGCAATGTATGTCATCAACCTACGATGGTAGATCTTCCTAGAAGTAGATTCACTAGCTTTTAATTGCCAGGACCAAAGATCCTAGAAAGGAACTAGGTCCTTACTCCTGACTAGGCAGAAAAAAAATTATTTTTATAGCAGAGACAGGGAGTATACCGTACCCTGGGACAGACTTTTTTTCTGCCTAGTGTCCTATTTCTGTAGGGGGCAGTATAACCCAATAATTAAGAAGATAATTAAGAAGATCAGGAGCTGTGTCCGTCAATGAACAAAAGAGAAATTGCTTTGTAAATTATTTTATTAAAAATACTTCCCCTGTATATAAGTGGGATCAAAAAAAATAAAGAAACTGGAAGATATGTACATTATCATAAGGGTTTATACCAAAAAATGTGTATATATTGTCAGAAAGAATGCACAGTAAAGTTCCTATGTGGTAAGGTTACAAATCCAGTACATAGGAGGCCTGCATACAGTACTTGCTTGTACAACAAGCCTGGCTAAATGCTGACTTTATACACTGTGTTACTATAGCATTCTCTTCCTGCTCTCTGGAATGTCAGCACAGCAGGCTTTTGTTAGTGCAGCCACAACACGCACCATGGGGAAACTAAGAGGTGAACACAAGAGCTGGAACCAAAATCCTCTGTGCATATTCAGCCTTAACATTGTAAGTCTAACAATTTCTACAAAAAATAAAATTAAATGCTTATAGCCCATTTCCAGCTGCAGCTTCTAGGTTCTATATAATAAGGCCGGCCTTTGCTAAAATAAGAATATCAGCTCTTCTCATAACATTATCCCTCCTCTGGTGCTGTCTCTGTAAAAGTCTTCTCTGCCACTAGATGTCACTCCTCTTTCAGGTAAAAGTGGAATTCTAGGATAACCCTAACCATTTTTAAGACTGCCCCCACCCCTCCTAACCTCTGTGCTGACTAACCTGTGTAAAAAAGATGTACTTACTTACCTATTTCCAGCCCGTTCTGGTCCAGTCACGTGATCCCCTGTGTCAGCCAGTGCCGCCTGCAGGGGTGAGGAGGGAACACTGGCAAAGGTTGGACCATTCAAGCCTATGGATGACATCACCCCTCCAGGCCTTAATAGCTGTTGCCAGGGTGCTCTCTTCTCTCCCCTTGCAGCCACAGCTGGTTGACACCTGGGAAATCATGTGGTCGGACCGGAGCGGCCTGAAAATAGGTAAGTATATACACTATATTACCAAAAGTATTGGGATGCTTGCCCTTGCCCTTGCTTTGTGCACTGGTGCACAGTCATATTGTAACAGGAAGGGACCATCCCCAAATTGTTCCCACAAAGTTAGGAGCATGAAATTGTCCAAATTTCTTGGTATGCTGACGCCTTAACAATTGCCTTCACTGGAACTAAAGGGCCAAGCTCACCCCCTAAAAAACAACCCCACACCATAATCCCCCCTCCATCAAATGATTTGGACCAGTGCACAAAGCAAGGTTCATAAAGACATAGAGGAGTAAGTTGGGGGTGGAGGAACTTGACTGGCCTGCACAGAGTCCTGACCTCAACCCAAGAGAACACCTTTGGGATGAATTAGAGCGGAGACTCGAGCCAGGCCTTCTCATCTACATCAGTGCCTGACCTCACAAATGCGCTTCTGGAAGAATGGTCAAACATTCCCATAGACACACTCCTAACCTTGTGGACAGCCTTCCCGGAAGAGTTGAAGCTGTTATAGCTGCAAAGGGTGGGCCAACTCAATATTGAACCCTACGGACTAAGACTGGGATGCCATTAAAGTTCATGTGCATGTAAAGGCAGGTGTTCTAAGACTTTTGGTAACATAGTGTACATCTCTCTTACACTGGTTAGTAAGCAAAAGTTGTTAGGAAGGGAGAGGGAACAGTTTTCAGGTTATTCCAAAATTCCACTTTAAAGTGTATGTATAACCAAAATCTTTTTTCAGTTTTGGAGGGAATCGGGAAGAGTGTAAAACTCATGTCAGGTTTTACTACCATTAGTAGTTCCATTGGAGGGATGGGTGTATATAAATATGGGTGTAACATGTTACAAAAGGTGAACTTATCCTTTAAAATGCAACGGTGCCCAGACTATGGACATTTAACTATTTACATATTCATAGCAAGCAGTAAAAAAAAAAAAAAAGATTCAAAACAAGCCATCATTGACCTCTCTGGTTGCATTTAATGTAATGTATCTAAAAAATCTCAAAGATCACATCATAGACTCTAATGGCCCGTACACACAATCTGAAAATCATATGAAAAATACCACTCTCTAAGCGATCGTATGATAATCGGTTCATTAGTACACAGAAGAAAAACAGGCGCCGCTGAGTGTAGCATAAAAATGTATTATATGAAATTATATAGCAACTCAGATAGGAATTAGCTTGTGTCCATATTCCTGAATCACTTCCTGTGTTAGAATGTCCGCATACCGACTGGCCCGCAGCCGGGTGATGACGGTGCAGGAAGGACTGTGAAGGAGCTGGATCGGGTGGTGGCTGCAGTGAAACGCAAGCCTACCGGAAGTGACGTAACGCGTTTTGGAGCATGCGTATTGGGCTCCTTCCTCAGACGTATGAAAACACTGCAGCGGCGGCCATAAAAGGACCCGCACCGGAAGTGACTGCAGTAAATATTAACCACTTGCCGACTGCCTAACGCCGATCTACGTCGGCAGTCAGCCCCTCACAGGCAAAGTGACGTAGGTCTACGTCGCTAGCCTGTGAGGGTCTAGGGAGCGAGCGCGCGCCGCCGGAGGTGCGCTCCCGCACGGTCACGCACCCCCCCCGCGCGTGTGACCGGCGGACCCGATGTCCGCCGGTCACTCTGCGATCGTCGGGGGAGAGGGAGAAAGTCAGGCGGCTTGTGTAAACAAGCTGCCTGTCATTCTCCCCTGTGTATGAAGGATGATCATACGGTTCTACTATGTAGAACCGTTAATCACAGTAGAAAGCACGCCCCTAGGGACACACATAGCCCCTCCCTTTCAAAAAAGTTAACCCCTTCACTGCCAGTGTATTTTTACAGTAACAGTGCATATGTATAGCACTGATTACTGTAGAAATGTCACTGGTAACCCCAAAAGTGTCAAAAATGTCATCGCCGCCTTTACGCGTTAAAAAAAAAAAAAAAAAAAATGACAAAAATCTTTCCCTTTGTTAGTAATCGCGATAACTTTTGCGCAAACCAATCAAAATACGCTTTTTGCGATTTTTTTTACCAAACATAGGTAGCATAAAACAAATTGGCCGAAAATGTAAAAAAATTTTGATTTTTACATTTTTTTTGGGGGAATTTCATATAAAAAAATGTGAAAAATATTGCTATTTTTGCAAAATTTACGCTCTTTTTTTGTTTATAGCGCATGATCAAAAAATCGCACAGGTGATCAAATACCACCAAAAGAAAGCTCTGTTTGTGGGAAAAAAAGGACGCCAAATTCGTTTAGATACAGCGTCGCACGACCGCGCAATTGTCCGTTAAAATCACGCAGTGCCGAATCGCAAAATACCCCCTGGTCAGGAAGGGGGTAAAATCTTCCAGAGCTTAAGTGGTTAAAAGGCAATACAGGCTGCACCAGGAAGTACTCCTCTCCTGCCTTGGTTCGTTAGTACACAGCTTTCGAGAGCTGATCATGACAGTTCATCCGATATTATCCGAACGGGCAAGCACAAAAATTTAGATCGTATGATAACCCATCGTACGATAATTGTATGATTAGTATGTTGTTCGTACGAAAAAAAAAAAATGAGAGCAGTAGACAGCGCATGAGTGGAAACGAAACAACAACCCGGAAGAAAACCCAGGGATAGAAAAAAAAAAAAAGAGGTAAAAAAATGGCAAATTGTCATATCATAGGAGGAAAGATATTATGTTTTGCGTTCTTTCAAAAAAACAATACAATTGTTGTACAATAAAAAATGTATAGATAGAAACTTTTGAAAAAAATAAAATAAAAAATGTAATATTAAATAATGTGTAAAAATTATATGTATCATAATTGCACTTCATCAGTGCTCATCAGATCAGCCTCTTCAGTGTATATCATTAAAAAAAAAAAAAAAAAAATACCCATTTCAAACATTTCATATCAAACTATGACAATTTTCTTCATTTTTTTTTTTTCATTTATGTTATAAAAAATAAAAAAACACATTGGTGATTTAATACCACCAATAAAAAGCTCTATTTGTGTGACAAAAAGGATAATAATTTTGTTGGGTTACAGTGCAGCATGACCAAGTAATTGTCATTCATAGTGCAACAGTACTGAAAACTGAAAAGTGTTTTTTAGTGAAGAAGCAGACAACTTTAATGACCAAAATAATTTTTTTATTAGGGAATGAAATATTCCAAACCAACATTTAATTTCCAAAGAATTGTCTCACCAAAAATTGTTCACTGAATAACAATTTCCAACAATGCTCAGTAATATATTAAAGTGCATTATAATAGCTTAACATTTAACAAATGGAAAAAGCAACTTGTTTAGCAAAATCTTTACAGTTGAGTATAATTAAACTCCTGAGACCTGCAAATGGTGCCTTTTCATTCGAGGGTAGTGCCAACTTGTTGTCTGCTGATGGGATGGCATGGGATGAGAATGCTGGTGCGATGGATGAGTTAGTGGTGGTGTTGAGACTTGATGGTCAGACAAATCTGTGTACGTTGACAATTGCCCACTAAACCCCTTATGCAGGACTTCTAGGAGTAAATTTTCAGCCAAATTGCATTGCTCATTAGATATTTTTCCTAATTTGTTGGCTGTAACAATTCCAAACACATCATAATCACCAGGATTTTGTTCGAGAGCTGAAGTTGCCTTTGATAAGAATGAAGATGTGGCATCCTCCAGGCTCCTCCTTTTTTTCCCTTTGAGTGTTGGTGCAACAGGAGTTGATGGAATGACATCCTTATTATTATTATTATACAGCATTTATATAATAGGAAGTTCCTATAATTGGAAAAGAGGACCATTATCAGCAAAGTGAAACCAAATTTTGTCCAAATGTTTACATATAGATGTGTCATTTAGAGCCGGTCCACACTAGCGTGACTTGTCAGGCGACTTGTCAGCCTGACAAGTCGCGCTCCCTCGCGGTCCATTGACCGCTACAGGACCCGTTCTAATAGGAGCAACACAAGTCACTCTGACTTAGAAAAAGGGCCCTGTACTACTTCGGGGCAACCTCGGAGTGACTTGCATAGACTTCCATTATGTGAAGTCCCTGCAAGTCGCTCCGAAGTCGTGGTGCATGGTAATGCACAAGTCGCCCCCGAAGTAGTAAGGAGTCGTGTCGCCATAGTGTGAACCGAGGCTTAATTACATGGTGTTATGTTACTACTGCACAACGCAAAAACTACTGAACGCCATAAAATTACAGAAACTTTTCACAAAAAGACACCTCTGAAAAATGAATTTCATACAAGGCAAAGTGACCAAACTATCCTACAGTTACCTGAGAGGGTGGAATGTCCTGAGATATGTCAAGATTAATGTTAGATGTTGGAGAATCTGCTAAAGCTGGAGAAGTGTTTGCAAGAGTACAAAGCGAAGATCTGGAATCGACTTGCTCTGTTAAGAAGCAAAGGCTTTCGTAGTACCACAGCCGTGGAATATAAACATCTTCAGCTCCTGCTGCTGCTCCTGCTCCTGATTTCTGTGATGCCCTTACTTTATTTATCTCCTTTTTTAACACTGTTCTCATATTAGAAATTTTGTTCCGCACATACTGCACTGTAGGATTTGGGGCAAACATCTTTGCAGAGTTCCGCTAGCTTGCTGAGGGCCTCATGTTTCTTGTTGCAGTCTGAGTATTCTTTGGACTTGACTTTCCAAAGGCAAGACATTTGCCTGTACAATTTAATGAAGCCTTGAAGGAATTCAGGGTTGGTGAACTTGTCTGTCATGTTACCTGCAAAGTAAAATTGTAAAGCTCAGGCATGAAGCATGTTAGCACATACTGAAGTTCAAATAACAATTATGTTACATGGTGAAACAGATGTGGAATCAAAACTTTAACAAACATAAACCAAAATTAATGAGGCATTATCCAAAACTCCTGGCCAATAGACAACGATAATTTGTGAGGCCTGCTTGATGCAACAGCACCAGTGTGTCCACATAAAATATTAAATGTTCTCATAAGAATGTAAAAAAAAAGGTTCACTTACTTTGTTCGTTGAACAAATCACTCTTGTGGTGGATAAATAGTGTTTAATGCTCGTCCTATATCAGATCGTTCTGGTCTGCCACGTTTGTTCGTTGGATTACACAGTGAGAATGCGTCCATTGCTCTGCTTCACTCTGATGACTCACGGAGCAGTGTGTATATGTGTAGGACTTGTCGGTGACACACAAGGAAGACATCAGGTGTACAAAATGGTGGACGAGGAGAACGAAGGGGAGCCCAGACCAAAGGCCAGAGGGACATGTGGGGGAAAGGTGAAGGCAACAGCAATGTCCCAAAGTGAAATGGTCGATCTTGTATACCTGCTATAGAAGCACGGTTATGACGGCAAGCTCCAAAATTATGAGAGGCCCAACAGCAGAAAAGACATAATCTTGGCAAAAGTTCTGGAATGCTTAAGAATGCTTATGTAATAGAAAGATCAAAAGACCAAGCCAGAAAAAGATGGTCAGATTTAAAACACCATGAGCATGACCAGTTGGAACAAATCCATCTCACTCGTGAAACGTAAAACGTGAGTATCTATTTTAGGGGTATCCAATGTGAAAACAATGGGTTAAAGCAATGTTAAAGTGTCTATGCATGTTACATAGTTAGTGAGGTTGAAAAAAGACATCAGTCCATCCAGTTCAACCTATGATGTGTGTGTGTTTGATGTTAACTGTACATTGTATACCCCTGTATGCTGTGGTCTTTAAAGTGCCCGTCTAATAATTTTTTGAAACTATCGATGCTCCCTGCTGATACCACTGCTTGTGGAAGAGAGTTCCACATCCCCACTGCTCTGACAGTAAAGAACCCCCTACGTATTTTAAGGTTAAACCGTTTTTCCTCTAGTTTTAGTGAGTGGTCCCGTGTCTTATTGTATTCCCTTTCTCTGAAAAGTTTGTTCCTTATGCTTTGGTCACCAGTACAGTATTTGTACATTGATATCATATTCCCTCTCAAGCGTCTCTTCTCCAGAGAGAGTTCAATGCTTGTAGTCTTTCCTTAGATCCTCCATTCCCCTAATTATTTTTGTTGCCCTTCTCTGGCATGTATGACCTCTAAATTGTTGTGGACTGTAACATATTCTTTTCTTTCCCCTATTATAGGAAAAATATTGGAGAATAGAGCCAAACAGAGAGAAAAGCAAAAAAGAAGCTATGCTAACCTGCCAAGTAACTCTTTGGAGCAAGAAGATAATGATGATAATGATAAATCACAAACACATTTTTACTTCACATCACAAAATGTTTAAACACATGTTTTTTAATTGAAGGGAAGTGCAAGAAGAGAAGACTACATTTGGGTGATTCAAGCCTAGAAAAATCAACAGGTGAACACACTAATGAGGACAGTGGCGTATTACCGGTGGAAGATTCATCTATACCAGAGTCTTGTGTAAAAGGATTGTTTTTTTCTTCTGATACTGTGCCTATCAGACCATTAATGTATGTCTGTTATATGGGGCGGATATGGGTTCCAGCCAATTAGGAGATTCCAAGCATTTTGATCAGTATTCTAGGAAGTATTACAAAAATCAGTGGGTGAGTATTCGGAGACTACACCTTTACATTGATGGAGCACTGCAGAGGCTGGAATTCTCACATTTGCGTAAGGTAGCTATAGCACATTGCTTTGTTCTAACCTGTCAATTTTGTGTAGTGTGCCAGCACTTATAATGTCATTGATGACCAGAAACCCTGAAAAGGAGCTTCTATGAACTGTCACAGGACATGTTGTTTACGTATGTATTACATCTGACTGTAAATAATGACTATGACTTGTTAAAGAGGAAGTAAACCCTTCTCTGACACTTGTACCTATAGGTAAGTCTATGATAAGGCTTACCTATAGGTGCTGTAAATATCTCCTAAACATGTACCGTTTAGGAGATATTTACCTTACATGCATCCAGTGACGTCACTGGCGCATGCGCTCTGAAGGAACAGCCGCTGGTGCCGTTCCTTCAGAACTCCGTGCCGTGACCGTCGGCTCCCGCGCGTGCGCGGGAGTGACGTCACCGCGGCTCCGGCCAATCAGATGACCGGATGCCGCGATCCCGGAAGACAGGCCACTGGAAATGTCGCCCGTCATACAGCTAAGCGGGCGGCACGGCGGGGGATCGTTCTAAGGTAAGTATTTCAGAATTAGCTAGTATGCAATGCATACTAGCTCATTATGTGTTTGTCTTTCAGGGTGAAAAAGAAAAAAAAAAAGGGTTTACAACCTCTTTAACTTATATTTTGAAATGCAGATGCTATAACAAAAGAACATGTGGAGGTTCAGGAAATGACCAGTTGTGACAGCAGATTGGATATCTTGGAAGAGGACACTTTGGAGAATGTAGGTACAGATGTCATGAAGCCAACGGTTGTGGACATTGCGGAGACAGTATTACTCTGTCGTAAGTGACAACATGTTCATGTATTTTTTTTTCCTGTTCCACTAGCACAGTAACGCCATTAATTATGACTGGCACCACTGAATATTACTTTTTCACGTTACCTTCTCTGGACTCTCCACATGGGTGAGAACATCAGGAGTTTTCTCTATGCAATACGGCCCAGCATATGAGGTCTCTTCATACGTTGTGCAGAGGGAAATAGAAGAATGGAGAGTGGCCATGGGACTTGAATAGAAACGCAGGTGCTGTTTTTTTTTTTTTTGGTGCAGCTTTACTTATGGCACTTTTCCACTGCAAGTACCGGCTCGGCTCTACTCGGCCCTGCTTGGCCCGGTTTGCTTTTCCACTGCTGGTACCGCATGGTACGGTGTTGGAACAGTTCGGTACGGTACGGTATGGTTTGCTTTTCCACTAAAGTAGTACTAAAGTTAAGTGGGTGGGATAACAACGGGGTGGGTGGGATTCTCTGACCAATCAGTGGCTAGTAGTGACTGCATGCAAAGGATTGTGAGATATGGTACCGGGTATGGTATCTCTTGGAACCACAATCAAAGTGGTACTGTTTTTGAGAGCCGTACCGTTCGGTTCCATGCAGTGGAAAAGCTCCGCCGTACAGTACCGAACTGTTCCTACACCATACCATGCGGTACCAGCAGTGGAAAAGCACAAAAGCTAGCCGAACCGTTCGGTTCCATGCAGTGGAAAAGCGCCATTAGTGTGAAGGACTGCTTGCACCATATGGCTAGCATGTTGTCAGACATACAAGGTCTATCATGCCCTGTTTACTAATATACATTTTCTAATGCCCGTTTGGTATCTCTCAAGTAAATAATGGTAAACTCCAACTTTACATCTTTCTAGGTTTGACCAAACTAAACTAGAGGGCTGTAACATGATTGGATGAGTCAGAGCGTATAACATCATCATCCACCTCTCAGAACAGTGCAGTATACATCCACACCTAACTAGATGTTCAAAAGCACATGCAGTGTCATGATGGTGACGTGATGGTGAGGAACAAAGTTCAGATGATTCAAGCTGTCCCAAACAAACTAGCTGCATAATGTCAAAAGATAGAGTGAAAGAGGAGTTCCAGCCTGGGAAAGCTTTTTTTAATAAAAATACCCCCGGGACAGTCAGGGCTAGCACATTCCACAATGGCTAGCCTCTGATCTGTCCCGGGTTGCACTTACCTTTTAGAAGAAATACTTAACTTGAAAAAGTATTGTCCAGCGCTGCCATCTCAGGTGTGGGCAGCTTGAAGCCAGCGCGATCCTCTTCTGTGTCCTCTTCCGTCTTCTTCGGTCCCACGATGCACTGCACCGGCCCCGCCATCACTTCCGGTGCCGCAGCGTCATCCCTCCACAGCTTCTGGGCATGCCCAGAAGCTGTTTAGCAAGGTATGACGGCGCCTGCACCGGAATGGACGTCGGGGCAGGTGCAGGCGCATTGATTCCTGGGAGCGATGACGTTCAGCTCCCAGGAATCATTGCAAAGCCAGGAAGAGACGAATCGCCGTGGCCACCGAGGGGAGGAAGAGGAAGTAAGGTAAGTATATTTTCTTCTAAACCAGGTAAGTAAAAAAAAAGAAAAAAAATTGCGATTATCCATTTGTTTTTCAGGTGACCCCGGGCATGAGGATGGAGGTAAGTTTATTTTAGGGTGGAACTCTGCTTGAAGCCTTTGAAAAATAAAATGTCTAAAAATGATGAGCACAATGGTAAATTGGTTTGATGATGTCAACTTTTGGAGAAAAAAAATACAAGCATCAAAACAATTTATGTATCCTGTTTTTTTTTCTGAAATGTTTTAAAATAAAAGTGTTTGAAAAATGCAATGATTCTGCTTCACTGCAATAAAACCTTTTGTCATAGAAATGTGGTATCTCTGACTGTTTCTTCCCAAATGTAATGAAAATGACAATGTGTAGTTTCAAGATCACCCTTTTTTTAACCTTTCTATCCTAATATTTTGCAGACCTGACAAACCATGTAAGTAGTTGGTTCAAAGCAGTCATAAAAAACATTTTTATTTCAACAGTTTTGGAAAATGCAAGTACAAAAGCATATATAATGTTAACATTGAAAATGTACAAATTTACATGTTTTTCTTGCAAACATGTTTTTTAGCCACAAAGTGTACAAACATAACTTGGACATCAGCAAATTACATGTCATTCTGCCAGCTCACAGCACTGATTCCAGTAAAATAATTAATGTACTCTAGCCTGCTTGCCAAGCACTTTGTGTTGGTAGCCTAGAATGTGCTTTGTCAAGAGATGTGAGTCCAGCGGAGGCGCTCCTGCCCTTCCTCACGGATATATCTGCCAAGTCTCTCAGCTTCCTGATCAACGGAGGTAGTTGTGAAGGACACAACATGCCAGAACTATAGTGTCTATTTTATACATGGCCAGGTTAATAGCGGTTTGGAAAATGCGGAATCTGTTGGCCAGGATTCCAAAGGCATTGTCCACCACACTGCGTGCACTGGACAGCCTATAATGGAAGATCCTCTGATCTGGGGGTCAAGCCGCGCATGGGGAAGGGCTTCAGTAGGTGTTCTCCTAATGCAAAGGCGTCATCTGCTAAAAACTTCTACCTTCCACATTCGGGGCGCTGCTTGGCAAATTAAGTGTCTCATTCTGGAGGCACCTATAGAATTCTGTCTGTTCGATAAAACTGCCATCTGAGTGCCGTCTATATGTCATTAATAACTGCCATAATGACAATGCTGAATAACCCCTTATAGTTATAATAAAGCAAGCCAGAGTTGGCAGGTGGGGTAATCCTAACATGCTTCCCATCTATTGCACCTCCACAGTTTGGGAAGTTCCACATCCCCTGGAAGTTTTTGGCCACCTCCAACCATTCCTCTGGGTTTTTGGGAAACTGGAAAAAAAAAGATAAGTCAATCTGTGTGCTACAGACAACAATTTACACCTACCTAAGTATATTAGACATGGGAATTTGGTAATGGTTAATAGCTGATAGCAATTATACATTGATTGCAACTACAATGAAAACATTATTTAATGGTTTGTATTTAAAAATATGAAAATTACCTTTATATATTCACTCTGTCGAGCAGTGATCAGCGCCTTGCATGTCTCAGGGATGATCTTGCCAAGGGCCTGTGGGGAAATTCCTGTGGTAAATTTTAAGTCCTGCAGGCTTCGCCCTGTTGCCACATAATGCAGGGTGGCTATCAGCCTTTGCTCGGCACTAATGGCCTCATGCATTGTTGTGTCCTGTTTCTGTATCTGTGGAGTGACCGCTGACAAGACTTGCTGGAAGCACTCATCATCCATGCGCAAATAATTATGGAAATCATCTGGGTTGTTTTCCTGAATTTCACAGATTATGTGACGGTACGCACCGTCACTGGGAATGAAAGGCAGACACTGTATGTGTGCCCTTGGAGTAATGTTACTTTGGATTCAAGTCCATGTCTCCCCAAGACAGTAAGTCTCATAGCAGATGCTAATATCATCAGCTCAACCACCTGTCTTCCACACATCGTTGAATATGCTGATTTACTCACCTGTTATCTACTGGGGGTTATGTGTTTACACTTATGATAATGTGTATTGTACTTCAATGTCAGAGACGGACAGTCTGTTACTGGTGGTCTCATCTTATTGTCTGTGTATTAAGGTGTGATGTGTTTTCTGTTAAGCCAGTCTGTCCCTTTGTTAATTGATAATAAACTCACATGTTGTTTCTGTCCAGATGGCTAGATTATTAGTTCAGGTTAATTATATTTCTGTACACAATTTCATCTGCATATGATAATGTAATCAGGCACGAGACCTGGGGGGTAATTTGATCAGGAGGGGGATGTCCATGCTGTATATAATCTGTGTGAGTTGTTCAATAAAGGAGAGAAGGTTCCAGAACTTGTACAAGCCAAGTTGTCGGCTAGAATATTTGATATCTATGTTCAAGAGTGAAGGAAGCCGTATACTGACGGAAGACCACAAACACAGTGTGGGTCGCGGTTCCGTTACAAATGGTTTGTATTTAAAAATATGAAAATTACCTTTTTGGATTCACTCTGTAGAGCAGTGATCAGCGCCTAGCATGTCTCAGGGATGATCTTGCCAAGGGCCTGCGGGCAAATTCCTGTGGTAAATTTTAAGTCCTGCAGGCTTCGCCCTGTTGCCACATAACGCAGGGTGGCCATCAGCCTTTGCTCTGCACTAATGGCCTCATGCATTGTTGTGTCCTGTTTCTGTATCTGTGGAGTGACCGCTGACAAGAGTTGCTGGAAGCACTCATTATCCATGCACAAATAATTACAGAAATCATCTGGGTTGTTTTCCTGAATTTCACAGTTGAGTTGCATGTGGGAGTGCTTTGCATAGTTAAGGAGCCACTCTTTGCACCATGCTCTTCTCAGACATCTCAAGTCTCCCGCAAGTCGCGGGAGACTCTCGCTATCCGCCCTGAGCTCACGGACACCCGCAAGCTCAGGGCAATATCCCGGCTGTGAGTCAGTCACAGAGTGAGTAACTCAGATGAGATGACTCATCGATGCAGGCAGGAGTGTGTCAGCTGTCAGCAAGCTGAGCCTGCACACTCAGAGAAATCACGTCGGAGCCGAAGTAGATCCGGCTCACAGGCGGAGTGATATGAGTCATGCACTCCGCCTGTGGGAGGAGCTGCAGAGAGCAAGCAGCGGATTTGCTCTCTACTACAGCCACATTCTACTCCAGGAGGCATTTTGGCGCACGCGGGACCGTGACACTGTGACACCCCACTCTGTGCCAGTAGTAGTACCAGCAAGTGACCAGGCCAGTACCAGCAAGTGACCAGGCCAGTACCAGCACCAGCAAGTGACCAGGTCAGTACCAGCAAGTGACCAGGCCAGTACCAGCACCAGTGACCAGGCCAGTACCAGCACCAGTGACCAGGCCAGTACCAGCACCAGTGACCAGGCCAGTACCAGCAAGTGACCAGGCCAGTACCAGCACCAGTGACCAGGCCAGTACCAGCAAGTCACCAGGCCAGTACCAGCACCAGTGACCAGGCCAGTACCAGCACCAGTGACCAGGCCAGTACCAGCACCAGTGACCAGGCCAGTGACCAGCACCAGTGACCAGCACCAGTGACCAGGCCAGTACCAGCACCAGTGACCAGGCCAGTACCAGCACCAGTGACCAGGCCAGTACCAGCACCAGTGACCAGGCCAGTACCAGCAAGTGACCAGGCCAGTACCAGCACCAGTGACCAGGCCAGTACCAGCACCAGTGACAAGCACCAGTGACCAGGCCAGTAACAGCACCAGTGACCAGGCCAGTACCAGCACCGGTACCAGTGACCAGGCCAGTACCAGCACCAGTGACCAGGCCAGTACCAGCACCAGTGACCAGGCCAATACCAGCACCAGTGACAAGCACCAGTGACCAGGCCAGTACCAGCACCAGTGACCAGGCCAGCACCAGTGACCAGGCCAGCACCAGCACCAGTGACCAGGCCAGTACCAGCACCAGTGACCAGGCCAGTACCAGCACCAGTGACAAGCACCAGTGACCAGGCTAGTACCAGCACCAGTGACCAGGCCAGTACCAGCACCAGTGACCAGGCCAGTACCAGCACCAGTGACCAGGCCAGTACCAGCAAGTGACCAGGCCAGTACCAGCACCAGTGACCAGGCCAGTACCAGCACCAGTGACCAGGCCAGTACCAGCCCCAGTGACCAGGCCAGTACCAGCCCCAGTGACCAGGCCAGTACCAGCACCAGCACCAGTGACCAGGCCAGCACCAGTGACCAGGCCAGTACCAGCACCAGTGACCAGGGCAGTACCAGCACCAGTGACCAGGCCAGTACCAGCACCAGTGACCAGGCCAGTACCAGCACCAGTGACAAGCACCAGTGACCAGGCCAGTACCAGCACCAGTGACCAGGCCAGTACCAGCACCAGTGACCAGGCCAGCACCAGTGACAAGGCCAGTACCAGCACCAGTGACAAGCACCAGTGACCAGGCCAGTAACAGCACCAGTGACCAGGCCAGTACCAGCACCGGTACCAGCACCAGTGACTAGGCCAGTACCAGTGACCAGGCCAGTACCAGCACCAGTGACAAGCACCAGTGACCAGGCCAGTACCAGCACCAGTGACCAGGCCAGTACCAGCACCAGTGACCAGGCCAGCACCAGTGACCAGACCAGCACCAGTGACCAGACCAGCACCAGTGACCAGGCCAGTACCAGCACCAGTGACCAGGCCAGCACCAGTGACCAGGCCAGTACCAGCACCAGTGACCAGGCCAGTACCAGCACCAGTGACCAGGCCAGCACCAGTGACCAGGCCAGTACCAGCACCGGTGACCAGGCCAGCACCGGTGACCAGGCCAGCACCAGTGACCAGGCCAGCACCAGTGACCAGGCCAGTACCAGCACCAGTGACAAGCACCAGTGACCAGCACCAGTGACCAGGCCAATACCAGCACCAGTGACCAGGGCAGTACCAGAGACCAGGCCAGTACCAGCACCAGTGACAAGCACCAGTGACCAGGCCAGCACCAGTGACCAGCACCAGTGACCAGGCCAATACCAGCACCAGTGACAAGGCCAGTACGAGCTCCAGTGACCGGCACCAGCACTAGTGACCAGTACCAGCATCAGTGACCAGTACCAGCATCAGTGTCCAGTACCAGCATCAGTGTCCAGTACCAGCATCAATGTCCAGTACCAGTGACCAGTACCCGCACCAGTTACCAGACCAGTACAGTACCAGCATCAGTGACCAGCACCAGTGACCAGGTATACTGATTTTCATTTAATTATTCTCTGGTAGTGTTAAATTGGAAAAGGGGGGGGGGGGGTGCGGCGCAGGCGTGCGTGGGGGGGGGGGGGTGCGTCGGCGTGTGGGGGGGGCTCACCTCCCTGAAATGACTTTGCCACCTCCCTGAAATGAGTTTTTGCAGGTTGGGATGTCTGTCTTCTCCTTCTTTTTTTTTGGTTAAGAACATTCTGCATATCCATAACACCAAGGATAGCTACTGGAAGGCTGGAATCCTCCATATTTCCAGTTAAATGCCGAAAAGCCATGCAGAACAAGTGAATAAACATGACTGGATACGAAAATGACAAATAGCTCCGAACAAAGGCACTCAAGGCATGGCTAGAGGGGTTACACGCACATTACATCATTTCCCCTCACACGCTACACACTGGTTACGTATACAGGAAGCTATTTAACTATCCTCCGAGAAAATTCATATTGTTAGTAACCTCTCCCATTTGCGATATATTTAAGAGTGTACTAGCAACCAAGAAAAAAATGGACAGTAAGTTGTACAATTTTCAAATCGTGTGTACGGCCCATAAGGTCAGGTTTCAGTTAGTTTGTGACAGCTTCGAAACACCTTGCGTTTACATTACAGGGCTCTCAGGCGGCTAAGATTCTGTTTTAATAAAAAAATAGCTGACATTTCAGTGCCACTGATGTGAGTTTTAAAATAAATTTCTCCACAATGCTTATAGCTACATGTGTGAATAAGGTCTTATTTCTGCTTCTGCAGAATATGATCAACTTCAATGTGTATAGCCCCGGCACAGGTTCACTTTAAGAGAAATGTACAGCCGAAGCTCGTTTGTACATCTCCTATGGATCACAGGAGTGCAGTTCGTTCTGCACTCCTGTGACCCATTTTTAGCAGTGAGCGGTCTGAAGTGTGCTATCTGCTGACGTCACAGATGTCAGTCCAGGCACCGCATCATCGCCACCACGAAGTTGGTATCCACCAGGTGCCTGGACCGACAACCGGCTCAGCCTCGCAGCTGAGAGCCTGAGCCGGCCGCTCCCACCCCCTCCACAGCCATGCGCTCCAATGAGCGATGAGGCAGAGCGAAAAGCTGCTGACTGACAGTCAGTAGCTCTCTGCTCTGGGAGCTGTCAGAACTGAGCGATTGGCGGTGTTCGATCGCTCGATTCTGAGTGTAGAGGGGACAGATGCAGCATCGGACAGGTAATTATAATTGGGGGAAAAATGTAATCCCATACATCTCCTTTAAGCACCATTAATGTCATTTGTCACTGATTTCTCTTACCTAAAACATTTAAAGTGATAGTAATTTCATTGAAGATTTTTTTGTCTTGAGGAGCGCTGACTTCACAGCGATATTTCCCTGAGTCTCCTCTTGTTAGGTTTCTAATCCTGATACTGGAACTTTCCATATCTGCTCGTGGAGCTAAGTCACCTGCCAAGAGAAAAAGAGAGAAAGAAGATAATGTTTAAAGCGGTATAAAAGTGTTTGTTACCCCAGCACATTTTTTTCCTGGTATGCCCCTGCTGTACCATGTACTTGTATGATAAATTATCCTGTTCTCTTTGTATTGCTTCCTTTTTGTGAAATCCCTGGTGTTCCTGCTAGTCCCTGTGCTTTCCTATTTAAAACTGACCACTCTAAGCAGGAGAGCCCACTGTGGTCAGTTCCCTAGCTATGCTGGGAACTCAGTGTGACTCCTCCAATGATCAGACTTGTCTTGACATGTTCCTACTGAACAGTCATTCACTGGGAAGCTCAGTGTGCTGCTACTTCTCCTCCCCCCAGCTCTTATGCAGCTGAGAACAGAGGAAATGTGATCACTTATAAAAAAAGGTATTTTTAATGTTTTTTTTTTTTTATATCTATACAAAAATGTTTTGCCTTTCCTTTCTTTTTTTTTAAACTGAATGGGTTGTTTTAGGCCCCGTTCACACTGGGGCGATCCGACTTCCTGGGGCGACCTCCGAGGTCGCAGTGCGAGCAGCGCGCCGTGACCTCGGAGCGGCAGGCACGGACTTCATAACATTGAAGTCTATGACGGTCGCTCCGGGTCGCCCCAAAGAAGCTCCGGACCCTTTTTCTAAGTCGGTGCGACTTGTGTCGCTCCTATTAGAACGGGTCCGCAGCTTCTCTATGGAAGGCGACCTACGGCGACCTGTGAGGCGACCAGGTCGCCTCACAGGTCGCCCCAGTGTGAACGGGGACTTACAAGGTAATTGTTTACAATCACTTTAATCCCATAAATAAAAATGTAACATATTGCAGCTTACCAAGCTTGGATATAATGACTGCATTCATTTTCTACTGGACGTTGCCTCCTGTACCCATTACACCCCTGGCGCACAGTAACGTGAGCTTGCCCTCCTCAGCTTAAATTGGTACATCGAAAAGGGGGTTCAGAAAGATCAATCTATGACTGTGTTGTGATTCCGAAGTAGCATATAGTTAAACCCTAATGTGCACCCCTTGGTCATATCATAATTATAAAAAGTGGATGTCATTAATGCATCTGTTATGCTCTGAAAAATAAATTGAAAAAAAAAAAATGACTTGCTTCTCTTGCAGGTTTTTTTAGTTCTAGTACATTAGACTGGATGCTATGGAACCTCAGCTTTCTATGCCATGTCTTCAGCAGGTGGCTATCTGATAATTGACAAGCTAGGGGCTTGTAATAAGCAGTGGCTATGCTGAAAGACACTCTCCTGCCTGTGGTGTTACTGTGCCACATGGACAAAGCAGACTCAAGGATGACCACACTCCCTTGTATTGGGTATTAGTAGTGTAGTGTTGTCACATTTAAAAAAATAGTGTAGGAGGCCTGGCATGAATACAAGCCAGTTTGGAAATTTGCTTGGGCTTAGATACACTGAGTTATTTTATGTAACTTTTACTGCTGCATTATATATAGAATGGAAAAAACCTTGCCCAGATAAGGGCGAGTAGACCTGTGCCTAAAAGGGCAGATGAGTCTTTTTCTTGTATACTTATTGCACATTTTTCCCATTAGTAGTAATATCTTATAGTTACATGTTGTCAGAAAATTTTATGCCAGGTTAGGCCCAGAAAAACAAGAAAAAAAAAAAAGGTGATGTTTGCTTCGGGCACTAAGACCGGGTGACATAATGCATTAGGATAAAAAACCTTCTGACCTTTACAACTCCCTGCTACCACACATTAGTGTTACATGCTCAATAAGAGGCAGGGTAAATACCCAAATTGGACCTGGCATCGGCCCCTTGCAGTCCCTGTACAGCACAGCTTAGAGTGGGGGAGAAAGAAGTAGCACAAGGAGCCAATCAGGTGTGATGCAGTACAAGGAGCATGATGACAGTTGGAAAGAGCGGAGTGACAAGGAGATGAGCTAGGACTCATTCACACATAATGCAGCGACTGGAAGAACACTAGTCACCGCTAGGGCACATTGAAAATAATTCTCTTATGTGCCTTGTTTTCACTGCATAGCAACCCGAAGGTGTTGGGCAATGGGCTGCGATAAAATACAGAAAAGCTGCATTTTATTGCATCTCACAGGATGAAATTGCATGCCACTGCACAGCAGTGCAACACAGTGTTGCTGTATCGTGCAGTGAATGTCACTTTGTGCACTTCAAATAAAGTTGCCAAAAAAAAAAAAAAGAAAACAAAAGGAACGGTGTGATGCAGTAAAATTCGTATCACACCTCTATCTTCCCTGAGGCTCACCGCTGCCGAAATGGAGAGCTGCCTGCACGCTAAACCGCTCTGGTTTAAGGTGCAGGTATTGGAAACAGGCTCTAAATCAGTCTGCTGCTTCTCTTTGCAATGTCCAATCACAAGCTGGAGGTAGGGAGCAGTCCTTTAAAGTTGTTGTAAAGGCAGAAGGTTATTTATCTAATGCATACTCTGCAGTAAGGTAAAAACTGTCTATGGCCAGCTGCCCCCCAGACTCCTATATACTTACCTTAGCCTGAGCAAAGGTGCTGCTCTCTCTCTCTCTCTCTCCACACTGGAGATGAAGGCAGCAGCGGGAGCCCTTGTAAGAACAGAGTGGGAGGTGAGGTCAAACTGAGCTGTGTGTGTCGATACACACACAGTCCAGCTCGCAATCATGCCCACACATATGCCACCATAGAAAGTGGCTTCCTATGGTGTCACTTGCAGAAGAGGAGGTGCCTAGAGCACTGGCGAGGGACCCCGGAAGAGGAGGTTTGGGGCTGCTCTGTGCCAAACTATTGTAAGTATGACATGACAAAAATAAAATAAATAAATAAATACTTTACAATCACTTTGTTGCTGAACTTAGGTAGAGAAAAATCCTTTTTTTTTGTCTTACCATATCGAGCTGTGGTGTGTAAATCTCAGGCGCAACAAAACGCATCAAAATGTGGAACACAAAACACACCTGGATCAGTGCCAAAAAAAGGTACTTGAGCTACTTTGGAGCATTTATCTTGCGTAGGGAAGCCCATTCAAGTGAATGGGCTTCCTTATGCTGTCAAAAATCGCCAAAAATGTCATCATATCGTGCACTGTGAATAGGGCCCTAATGATTGCTTTTTCTTTTTTTAATTTATTTGGGAGTGGAGGTGTTTTCCAAAATAATACATGCAGTAACAAAATACAAATACACATTGGCTATAAAAATGTATAAATGACTGAAATTTGTGCACCAAAATTTCTGGTGCAGATCACTTGGCGCCCAAAACAAAAATGGCAGTTTTAGGGAGGCCAAATGACTTATTAATAGCCTCACCATGATGAACAGACCGAAAGGTTTCGGTGTGGCTGCAGAGGAGTACATTGCAATATACCAGGGGTCTTCAAACTGTGGCCCTCCAGTTGTTCAGGAACTACAATTCCCACCATGCCTAGTCATGTCTGTAAATGTCAGAGTGTTACAATGCCTCATGGGATGCGTAGTTCCGTAACAGCTGGAGGACCGTAGTTTGAGGATCCCTGCACTATACCATAGGACACTTGATAGCATTCATTCTTCTATCGTATGATGAAACCTTACCCATTAAAGAGTTTTTAAAGAAGACAAACGAGATTCCTCCATTGAGAGCAACTTTTTTCCACTCTAGCCTAACATTAGGCTGCTCCTTTTCCAGTTTATAATTACAGCTGAGAAGTGCCTCTGTAAAAAAAAGAAAATGAATATAATGAGACAACAGACATCTAAAGGATAAAAAAAAAAAAAAAATACCTTGCAACGTATAGAGGGGACATAACCTTCCTGACCATTACCCCAATTACTGATCTAAGAACATCCGTTGGAAGATCTACTCCTAACCACATCCGCATCTACTTTTACCCTAACTCCAGCTTTAATATCACTTTAAATAATTTGTTTGGTCCAAGAAGGCCAAAACAAACTATTTACTTTACTAATAAGTGTGGCCACTGTCAGCACTGTATACATTTTATGTAGCATAAGGTGCACACACTAGATAGCGATGTGTCCTGGCAGCGGTAAATTGCCTACATATGCTTTGCTAAAAGGTGTCTCTCTTGTTCCTTTTCTAGCTGGAGATCAGGATGTGGTTGGTGTGTTCTAGATCTACATCTACAACATTAGCATCCTTGTACTGGTTAATATCATACGTAATATTTAGCATATGTACTCATGCCCAGCTACTGACTTTACTGCACTATTTGCATTTGTGTCCATGTTAGCTTTTTCTTTTTCTCGTTGAAATCTCTGCTAGCCCATCAGCCTGCTCCATCTATACTTTTTCAAGATGTTGACGGCTTACGCCTTTTATGGCCAATAGATGGTGGTGTAACAAGCATGTGTGTGATCTTCAGCTTGAGCTACTGTGCTCTGTAAACAGGCATTTTTTATGACAAAGAAGCAAAGGAGCAGAGGGGACAGAGGGAAACAAGAGAAAATTACCTTAAAGATCCACCTGCTGGCTGGGTAAAAGACTACAATCATGTTCATCATTTTAATATTTTAATTTTTAGACCTGGCTATATTAAAGAAAGGAAATTTATACTAAAGGCTCAATTTTTTTTCTTTAAAATAATAAACATGTTATACTTACCTGCTTGTGCAATGGTTTTGCACAGAGGAACCCCCTGAACTTCCTCTTTACAAGTTCCCTGGTGGTTCTCCAGACTCCCCCCCACCCCCCCGAGTGCCCCCATAGCAGGTCGATTGCTATGGGGCATTCAGGCATGCTTGCTAACGAGCCCCGCTAGGTGAGTCTATAAGACACACAGAGAGTTACTTAGCCCCACCCTCTTTTCCCTGGCTGTGATTGGCAGCAGCAAGAGTCAATAGGAGAGAGAGAGCTACTCGTGCACATTGCTTGATCGAGATCGGGGGTAGTGGGGGGGGGGGGGGGGGAGCTGCACACTGAAGGCAAGAAAACGTCAGCTTTTAGGACCACTTGAAGGCTAGGTTCACCTATGTGTGTGCGCATTTGTGTGCATTGCCCACAGCAGGTACAGCAGCCCATACACTGACGTACATGCGAGAAAAGAGGGAAATAAGTCCTTGACCCTTTTTTAAAACATGCTGCATGGACCTGCCTAATGCTGTGGGTTTTGAGCATGGGTGCCGATGTGTGGGTGTACCAATGAGAATTAATGGCACCCCCACCCATTTTCTAACCAGCACTAATGTGACCCTAGCCTTAAATGGTTCTTAGCTCCCTGCGGCTACTGGCATAAAAACCCCTATAACCCTGAAATATCCATTCACCAATTTGGACCCTCTCAGGCCAACCAGCCAGGGGCCATCTGGCACTTTCATTTATTTGCTGCAACCATGGCCTGAAAGAAGCAGCCAATTAAAGCCTCTGCCTCACATAGAGCCCGCCCTTGGCTTTGGTAAGAAAGTGTAAGTGCCTGATGACCAGTGGCCACTTGGTCAGGAAGAAAACCCCTGTCAGGGAACATGTCGTTATTTCAAGGTTTTAAATATTATTGTTTTCGTGGCCACGTGAACGTCAATTTTTGTCCCTGGTTCCGCCTCCATTATCAAATTGGACTGGAGTGTTTCTCTAACAATAAGGAATGCCACGAAGGTATGTGGCGCTCAGGAGAGATGTTGATCCCAGTTCCTGAGATAGTTTACAGAGTGCCAGGGTTATCCGGCAGAAATATGTGACAAGGCGTCTCTGCAGAGGCAAGCTGACCTTGCTGCTAAATCATTGCTGATGCAGAATTATTGTACACGGAGGACAGAACGAAAATAGACTGAAGGTTTCTTGAAGTTTAAAGATGAATTAATAAGTTGGGAGGGGGGACAATGTAAGCAGGGATTATTGTTATCAAAGCAAGTTATCAGTGTCATGCTGGCAGCAGAAGTAACACAACAATTAAAGGGGAGTCGTCTAAATGGGAATTCCGGCTGATTCTATGTTGTATTCAATTAATACAAAGCTTGCATATTATCACAGATGTTATTAATAAAAATAAAGTCTCCAGCCAAAACTTTTCCTTTAGTTTTGAATACAGCATGGAACTCTTAGTTTTTACTGCTTAGAGTAGCTCCATAGGGTAGACTTCCCAATACTTCCTGTTTTAGTGACAACATTGCTACCAGGACGGAAAGAAAAAATAGACCAGAGACACATACAGCAAGAAAAAGAATTGTAGCTGATAAGGGGAATCATTATGTTAGAACCTTCTGACACTTCCTGTCCTGGTGAAAACAGTGTTGAAAGAAAATCTCCTTGACATTTCAAACAGCAATGAGAACCGTAAAAAGGATCAAAACCTTCCCCAGGTTTTGGATACACTTTAAATTAAAGACTGACTGAGAATGAAATACACTGATCCCTCATACCTGACGAAGTGACAATCTGTCAAGCAACGTGTTGGGTTTTCTTCTGACAACACAGCAGCACCCATCTCATAGCTTAGTGTTGGGCTTCTCACATTCACTTGTTCCTCATTGTTCTTAATAGAGTTTGGCCATTCGCCGAACACCCGAATTTGTAAGGTCATCAGCTGTCAATGGGTTTCCCCACTGACAGCTTATTAAAAAACAAACAAAAAAAACATAGCTCCCTGGGTCTGCTATTGATTTTAAGGGCAACCCAATGCCTAAAAAAAAAAAAAAAGCGGCATTGGGTCCCCCCAAAATCCACACCAGTCATTTATTCGGGCATTCCCCCTCCTGAACCATACCAGGCCACGTGCCTTCAACATGGGGGGGGGGTGGGTGCTTTGGGGTGGAGAGTTTATCGGAATCTGGAAGCCCCCTTTAACATGGGGGCCCCCAGATCCTGCCCCCCCCATGTGAATGAGTATCCCCTACCCATTCACCAAAAAAGTGTACAAAAAAATAAAAACAGGAGATAAGTTTTTGAGAAATCCTTTATGAAAAAATAAAAAAATAGTATCTCTTGATTTAAATCCATCATCAATCACACCACCCGCTGCACCCTCAACCCGAAAAAAAAAAAAATGCTCCACCTTCTGGGACAGCTGGCCGGCGATTGCCTCCTCTGTGCTCTGACAGTTCTTATATAGGTTAGGATGGAGCCACCTAGCAACGTCACCTGGTGGCCTTGCCCCCTTGTCATGTCACATGCCCAGCATGCACCAGTCCCTGACGTTACAAGGGGGTGGGCCACCATGTGACATTGCCAGGTGCCCCGCCCTAACCGATATAAGAACTGTCAAATGGCAGAGGAAGCATTTAGCGGCCAGCCGTCCCAGAAGGCAAAGCGTTGTTTTTGGGTTTTTTTGGGTCGGCAGTACGGCAGGCGGCGTGATTGACAATGGATTTACATCGAGGGACACTTTTTTTTAATTATTATTAATATTAATAAAGCATTTGTCAAATACTTGTCTCCTGTTTTTATTTTTTTTGTACACTTTTTTGGTGAGTGGGTAGGGGTACTATGTATCTGATACTCGTTCACATAAGGGGCTTTCATATTCTGATAACCCCCCTGCCTGAAGACAGCCACAACCACTGGCCCCCCTTGCCCCAAAGCACCCACCTTCCTCCATGTGGAGGGAATGTGGCCTGGTTCGGTTTGGGGGGTGGGGCTTGCTCGCCCCCCCCCCCCCTTCCTGACCTGCTAGGCATCATGCCCAGGGCCGGCCTTTGGGGTGTGCGAGCTGTGCGGCCGCACAGGGCGCCATGGGAAACAAGGGCGCCGTGCGGCCATCACAGCTCGCAGAGGATCAGGCTGAGCTGTGTGAGAGATACACAGCTCGCCTCACTACAACAATAGGTGATCGAGGCACGGCTGCACAGCGGGAGGTGAGCGGCTACTGCGGCCTGGACAGGGTTAACACAGGCCGCGGCCGCCGCTTACCTCCCGCTGTGCAGCCGTGCCTCGATCACCTATTGTTGCAGTGAGGCGAGCTGTGTATCTCTCACACAGCTCAGCCTCCGATCCTTCCACGGAATCCACGCTGACTTCCTGCCCAGTGCCCACACATCCCCGGGAGTGTGGGCGGGCGGGAGGAGGAGAAGGGGCGGGGCGAGGAGGAGCTGACGATCTCTCCTCTGGCGTCAGTGCAGAGAGGGAGGAGAGATCGTCAGCTCCTCCTCGCCCCGCCCCTTCTCCTCCTCCTCCCGCCCACCCACACTCCCGGGGATGTGTGGGCGGGAAGTTTAAAGAAAAAAAAAAGCTGCAGACAACGTAAAGTAAGTGACATCTCTCTCCTTCAAAAAATGTAAGGGGGGGGTCTGTGATGTAAGGGGGGGCTCTATGTGTGGGGGGGCTATGTGTGGGGGTCTGTGATGTAGGGGGGGCTCTCTGATGTGGGGGGGCTATGTGTGGGGGGGGGCTCTGTGTGGGGGGGCTTTTTGTGGGGGGTCTGTGATTTAAGGGGGGGGGCTCCGTGGGGAGGGGGGTCTGATGTAAGGGGGGCTTTTTGTGGGGGGTCTCTGATGTGAGGATGTGAGGGGGGCTTTGTGTGTGTGTGTGTGTGTAGGGGGTCTCTGATGTTAGGGGGGCTTTGTGTGGGAGGTCTCTGGTGTGCGGGGGGCTCTCTGATGTGGGGGGCTCCATGGGGAGGGGGGTCTGATGTGAGGGGGGCTTTGTGTCGGGGGTCTCTGATGTGAGGGGGGCTTTGTGTCGGTAGTCTCTGATGTGAGGGGGGCTTTGTGTGGGGGGTCTCCGATGTAAGGGGGGCTTTGTGTCGGGGGTCTATGATGTGAGGGGGGCTCTGTGTGTGGGATCTCTGATGTAAGGGGGCTCTGTGTGTGGGGTCTCTGATGTAAGGGGGCTGTGTGTGTGGGGTCTCTGATTTAAGGGGGCTCTGTGTGTGGGGTCTCTGATGTAAGGGGGCTCTGTGTGTGGGGTCTCTGATGTAAGGGGGCTCTGTGTGTGGGGTCTCTGATTTAAGGGGGCTCTGTGTGTGGGGTCTCTGATGTAAGGGGGCTCTGTGTGGGGGGTCTCTGATTTAAGGGGGCTCTGTGTGTGGGGTCTCTGATGTAAGGGGGCTCTGTGTGTGGGGTCTCTGATGTAAGGGGGCTCTGTGTGTGGGGTCTCTAATTTAAGGGGGCTCTGTGTGTGGGGTCTCTGATGTAAGGGGGCTCTGTGTGTGGGGTCTCTGATTTAAGGGGGCTCTGTGTGTGGGGTCTCTGATGTAAGAGGGCTCTGTGTGTGGGGTCTCTG
Source organism: Pelophylax lessonae (assembly GCF_965119305.1). Classification (NCBI taxonomy): domain Eukaryota; kingdom Metazoa; phylum Chordata; class Amphibia; order Anura; family Ranidae; genus Pelophylax; species Pelophylax lessonae. The sequence goes on along the minus strand of NC_138769.1, from coordinate 86,471,269 downwards.
ATGTAAGGGGGCTCTGTGTGTGGGGTCTCTGATGTAAGGGGGCTCTGTGTGTGGGGTCTCTGATGTAAGGGGGCTCTGTGTGTGGGGTCTCTGATGTAAGGGGGCTCTGTGTGTGGGGTCTCTGATGTAAGGGGGCTCTGTGTGTGGGGTCTCTGATGTAAGGGGGCTCTGTGTGTGGGGTCTCTGATTTAAGGGGGCTTTGTGTGGGGGGTCTCTGATGTAAGGGGGGCTCTTATGTAAGGGGGGCTAAGTTATTAGTGATCATAAAAAAGAAAAAATTTGCGGGGGGGGGGGGCGCCACGGGATTAGCTCGCACAGGGCGCCTGATCACCTAAGGCCGGCCCTGATCATGCCAGGATAAGGGTCTGGTATAGATTTTTGGGGGAGGGGGCATGCTGTTTTTTTAAATTTTGACAATGGGGTCCCCTTAAAATCAATACCAGACCCAAAGGGCCTGGTATGGACTTTGGGGGGGGGGGGGGTCTCAGGCTGTTATTTTCTTTATTTTTTCAATAGCTGGGTGCTGACAATTGTAACTGCGATTCATTTTAAGTGGGATTTGACTTTTTTTTTTCTTTAGAGATGTTATTTTTGCTGCAGCATGTTATAAATTTGCTACAGATGTGCAGACTAAGGGGACACCCCTGGCACTATATTTAAAGGAAATTCAATTTTTATTGTTGCGCTTTAGGCATTATTAAAATCACTGCTCCTAAAAAAAAAAGATTGTTTTGAAAAAAAAAATGTTTGCATTGATACGTGTCCCCCAGAGCAGTACCCAGACCCCCATACCCCTTTTATTGTCAATTACTTGCATATAAGCCTTCAAAATGAGAACTTTGATTTTTTCCTGTTCGGCTCATATAGACTTTAATGGGGTTCTTCGTTCGGGTTAGAAAATTTCCCCTGTTCGAGAGTTCTGCTGCGATCCAAACAGGGGGGGGTGTATTTGGCCCATGTCTAGTTCTTATACATGGGAGAAATACATGATCTCTGGGTCGTGGCTTTTCTCTGCTATCTTTAACCCCCTTGTCCTAAACTGGAGCTACTATATCAATTTAGTTTTTGGCTGGGCTGTAGTTAGCTCAGACTGATTGTTTACTTTTTCACCTGGTTTTTCCAAAAGCTTAAAAAGGAGCTCCAGTCTCCCCCCAAAAAAATTAAAAGTCAGCAGCTACACATTTTTAAATGCTGACTTTGAAAATATAAGGACACCTACCTGCCCCTGGATCCAGTGATGTCCTCACCAGAGCCGATTCTTTAATCGGCTTCGGAGCAGGTGTCAGAATCTTCACTAAGGGAAAGCAGCAGTGAACCCTTGCTGCTTCACAGCCGCCTTCTATTTATGCATGTGTGTGCCGCACTGCACTTTGTGATTGGGCCCGCAGTCTTCTTGATCCAGAAGGCTGCAGGGGAAGGAAGGGGGGCCGAACTTCCACTCAGATCGCAATGGCAATCTGACCTGAAGTGGGGGAGTGGGTACATGTCAAAATCAGGTACCCGCCTCCCCCTCCCCCACCAAAAAAATGTGCCAAATATAAAGGAGGAGGGAGAGAGGAAGAGGAAAAGTGGAACTTCCCCTTTCATGTTGGCTTGTGATTTCTCACTGTCACCAGTAGATGTCATTGGTATCACTGGTCGTAGTATGAGATTTTTACAAACAAAACTAAGTTAGGAATTTTTTATATTTTCTTCAGCCAATCCAGTAGGAGGTTTATGCCACGGGTGCATGCTGGGGGAGGATATAAATATTTGGGACAGGCCATGTGCTCTCTCTCTTGCCTCAGGCTGAGGCCTGAGGAGGTGTTGTTGGATGGAGCTCCGCTGTTGGGCCCAATAACCTGTTTTGGGGCCTAACGTGTACTGAAGTGGTGCTGAAGCTGTCTTGCCTGGTCTGGAGGAAGCTTTGCCAGATGGAGACCCAGGGGAGGCCCCTTGCTGAAGGGAGCCAGGAAGAAGGCTGGTCTCTCAGATGGGCCTGGTGAATTGGAGGACGCAATGAATTTAAGAACAGGCTTACAGTGTTGCCAGGTCAGCCTAAAGGTTCTGACACTGTGAAGCTGGACATTGATTTAAACCTGGAGAGTATGTAAGTGATCTGCTACAGTATCTAGGACTTCCAATACTCACCTCCTTAACCGTTCTGCAATAAAAATGTAAAAAGACAGAAGTTACTGGAGCCTAATATCCTTTCTCTGTCCCCCCAATTTAGCAATTGACTCAGCCCTAGGGTGAAATGCTTGCCCACACCTGCCTCTGGAGTTGCTATCCTGCCTTTGGGGCATGGGCGTAACTACAGGGGTTGCAGGGGTTGCGATTGCTACCGGGCCCCATGCTCCAGGGGGCCCAGTAGCAAACCAGTGGGTGAACTTCCAGGATTGCAAAAGTCACACTTGCGACCGGGCCCTGGCATTGCACCACTGTGGGGAGGCCCAAAGATTGCAGGAAGGGAGCCCACTGCAGAACTTGTGAAAGGATCCTGCTGCGGGACCGTAATAAAAGGCCATGCAACGAGAGTAAAGAGCCCCAGGATTAGTGGGAAGAGCCCTGGGCTTGAAGGGAAGGGCCCCGGCCAGGGATCTGGGGGGGCCCTTCATGGTTTCTTGCATCGGGGCCCTGAAGGCTCTAGTTACGCCTCTGCTTTGGGGTGTTAGAGGGGTACATATCTACATATCAGATACCAGTGGAGATTGTGGTAGTTTCATTTTCTCATTCATGTTTTTGGCTGGAATGTAAAATGCTGCACATGCATCAGCCCCATCCAAGTAGAGGTGACTGCTCACAATGTCAGAAGTAAAAGTGCCATGAGATCCGGAAAACCATGGGTTCTCCAGTCTACAAACTTCCATACCTCCTAGTAGTGTTGAAGCCTGGTGTGCCCAAAATCTTCCTATTGGAAAGTGATGAATCCAAACATAATGATGGGCCAAAAATAAAGAGCATGAGGTGGGAGAAGGCAGGCCAGCCTTTGACATTACAGACAAGGCTGCCCGAGGTTTTAGAGGTTCTTCGGAGCTCTTGGAGACTTCTCAACCTTTTTTTTTTGGACAGGACACACCCAGAGTACAATTTATTCTCAAAGTCTGGGTAAGGAGATCATCTAGCCAAATATTAGCAGTCAGGGCCAAGAGAAGGGGTGGGCAGGAGGGGCGGCTGCCCTGGGCACTGTGGTATCATGTGAGGTGGGGGGGCACCACAAGGAGGTTGGGGGGAGGGAATTTGTGTTGGGGGGGGTGATTTGGGGAGTGGCAAGGGATATGAATTGTTCTAGGAGGGGAAATTTGGGGAGGTGTGCCAGGTGTGGTGATTTGAGTGGATTTGTGATGGAAGGGGGGATGGAAGAAGAAGATTTGTGCTAAAAGAGGGAATTTTGGGGGCTTTGTGCTAGAAAAGGTATTTCTAGCGGGGGGAATGGCGCTAGGAGGGGACTTTTCTTTTTTTGGGGGGGCGGGGAGATTTGTGCTAGCAGGGATTATTAGAGGTATTTGTGCTAGGAGGGAAAATTTGGGGGGCAGGGGGGGTTGTGCTAAGATGGGGGATTGCAGAGAATTTGTGCTGGGGGGGGAATTATTTTGGGGGGGGGGTGGATTTGTGCTGGGGTTATATGGGGAATGAGAGGATTTGAGCTGGGTGGGGGGCAAAGACTCGTACTGGAAAGGGGAATTTAATAGGAGGTGGATAAGTTCTAGGAGGAGGGGGAATTTATGCTTAGGGGGTAAGCATGCAGATTAGTGCTCAATTCTTTTGAGGGGGAGGGGATTTTGCTGACACATAATGCTCATACATCTTGGGGGGGGGGGCGCAATTTGGCATGTTTGTCCTGGGCTCTAGACGACCTTGTCCCAGCACTGTTAGCAGTCCCTCAGTTGTAGGCACAGAGACAAAATTGTAGCTCAACCCCTTTATAATAGCATTACACATATATGCGGTAGTATGGTGGGTGGATCTTAATTTCTAGACACTGCATATATGCATCGCTGTGTTGTTCTGGGGAGTGCTCAGATAGTGCCAACAGACTGTGACTGAGCTGTCACCAAAAGCTCACGGACAACCACCGACAACAGGGAACGATTGGGAGAGGCTTATAATTACATCATCACGTAATACAGTAGATGGTCAGAAACAGTGGACATAGTACATGAGATGGTCAGAAAACAGTGGACATAATACAAGAGATGGTCAGAATATGGACGTAATACAATAGATGGTACGTTAATAAACATAAAACAGAAGATGATCAGAGGCAGCGGACATAGTACAAGAGATGGTCAGAAACAGTGTACATGATGCCAGAAATGGTCAGAGACTGCAAACATAATACAAGAGATGGTCACAGACTATGGACATAAGACAGAAGATGGTCAGAGATTGTGCACTTAGTACAGGAAATGGTCAGAGACTGTGGACATAATTCAATAGATGGTCAGAAACTATATTCTGTACATAATAGAGAAGATGGTCAGAGACTGTCGGCATAATACAAGAGATGATCAGAGACTGTGGACAAGATACAAGAGATGGTCAGAGACTGTGGACATGATACAGGAGATAGTCAGAGGCCGCGGACATGATACAGGAGATGGTCAGAGACTGTGGACACAATACAGGAGATGGTCAGAGACTGTTGACATGATACAGGAGATGGTCAGAGACAGTGGACATGATAAAGGAGATGGTCAGAGACGATGAACATGATACAGGAGATGGTCATAGACAAAGGACATGATAAAAGAGATGGTCAGAGAATAAAAGAGATGGTCAGAGACTGTGGACATAATACAGGAGATGGTCAGAGACTGTTGACATGATACAGGAGATGGTCAGAGACAGTGGACATGATAAAGGAGATGGTCAGAGACGATGAACATGATACAGGAGATGGTCATAGACAAAGGACATGATAAAAGAGATGGTCAGAGAATAAAAGAGATGGTCAGAGACTGTGGACATGATACAGGAGATGGTCAGAGACTGTGGACATGATACAGGAGATGGTCAGAGACAGTGGACATGATAAAAGAGATGGTCAGAGACGATGAACATGATACAGGAGATGGTCATAGACAAAGGACATGATAAAAGAGATGGTCAGAGACTGTGGACATGATACAGGAGATGGTCAGAGACTGTGGACATGATACAGGAGATGGTCAGAGACTGTGGACATGATACAGGAGATGGTCAGAGACAGTGGACATGATAAAAGAGATGGTCAGAGACGATGAACATGATACAGGAGATGGTCATAGACAAAGGACATGATAAAAGAGATGGTCAGAGACTGTGGACATGATACAGGAGATGGTCAGAGACTGTGGACATTATACAAGAGATGGTTAGCGACTATGGACATGCTGCAAGAAAATGTCAGACACTGTGAACATACTATAGGAGTTGTTGGAGACTGGGGACATGCTTCAGGAGACTAAACTTGTGACTTCAGGAGATAAACTGAAGTTACATTACATGAGACTGTAGAAATCATTACTATAACAGAACAATCTGGAAACAAAGATTAGTGTCTGCAACATGCCAAAGGGCTGCTCAGACCCCTGGTTGGGCACCAGGGGCATAGAGGATTCAAAAGTCAATTGGCTCTCATGCCCTTTACCCTTCTGCTGTCCACAAGACATCGGCAGCTTACAGAAGACTTCCTGACGCATCTTGAAGTTATTCTTAGCGGAAGGCTTGTTTTTATACGTTGCGTAGGTGTAAAATTATTTAATGTGAAATCCAGTAAATTTCAGGGCCTCTTTAACATTAAGTAATTGAAGCACTTAGCAAATAAGAGTGATTGAAAGTATTGATTAGTGAGTGAATATGCTGGCTTATTAAACTGACAAGTTTTCCAAATGTCAGTATTGTTTTTTACCCAGATGTACACCATCGGCCCGCAGTGTTCCTGGAAGCCAGACCTGCTCACGGCAAGCCAAATGAAATGGCTGGACAATGTCTGTGGCTGCTGGAAAGCCCAGTAAAACTGCCGACTATTCATCACAATGACGGCTCACTAATAAAATATATTCCAGATAATTATTTCTTGGATGAAGACACGAATTAAGCAATGTTTTCAGGCACAGGATTGTCTATAAAGTTGTCTGTTCTACATATTGCCTTTTATTCATTTTAACATTTATTCTTTCTACATTAGCAGAAACTTAGATTATTGAGATATACTAAAATTTTAATAAATTTTGTCTTCATTCTGCTCATGTATTATATTACCGTATATACTTGAGAATAAGTTGAACTGAATATAAGCCGAGGCCCCTAATTTTACCACAAAACAGTGGGAAAACTTATTGACTCAAGTATAAGCCTAGGGTTGGAAATGCAGCAGCTACTGGACCCAACTGGACCACCACGAGACACAAAACAGGGGCTGCGGGCATGGTACAGGAGATGGCGCAGGTCATGGTATAGGCATGGCACAGGTCATGGTAAGGGCATGGCACAAGTCATGGTGCAGGTCATGGTACAGGCATGGCACAGGTGATGGTACAGGCATGGCACAGGTCATGGTACAGGCATGGCACAGGTCATGGTAAGGGCATGGCACAGGTCATGGTAAGGGCATGGCACAGGTCATGGTGCAGGTGATGGTACAGGCATGGCACAGGTGATGGTACAGGCATGGCACAGGTCATGGTACAGGCATGGCACAGGTCATGGTACAGGAGATGATATAGGCATAGCACAGGTGATGGAATAGGCATGGCACAGTAGGTACAGGCATGGCACAGCATGTACAGGCATGGCACAGTATGTACAGGCATGGCACAGGAGAATATCCCTTACCATGCCCGCAGCACTGCATGAGGAAATGCAGGGGCTGCGGAGGAGTCTCACTTACCTTTCAGTGAGGCGCCTTCGATTAAATAATTGCGCCGCCCGGCGCCAATACGTCCCCGCGAATGCGCCGCAGATGCTCGGGAAAGCCTGTACTTGTTCAGCTATTCCCGGGTATGCGGCACATGCGCGGTGACACGTCGGCGCCGGGCGGTGCCATTTTTAAAAAGACAGTGACTCGAGTATAAGCCGAGGGGGGCATTTTCAGCATGAAAAAACATGTTGAAACTTCCGCCATTAGGTTTTTATTACCCAAGGATTTGTTAGAAGGGTTCTACAACTTATGTAACTAGGGAAGGGAGATGGGCATCTACGGCCTTTAAAATAGTAATAAACCCAAAAGAAAAAATGAAATATATTGCAGCTTACCGATCATTAGATGTGGTGGCTGCATTAGTTTTCATTTTTTTTTTTGCTTTTTTCACTCTGTTTTCACCTGGTGATCTGGCCGGTAACATCTCCTGTATTAGGCAGGATATACACACTGAGTTTTGGTTTTTTTTTTTTTCATTCAACCAGCAAGTTTGAATGGACAAAAAAAAACCTGATAGATCTTACATATGGCCACTAGATGATCATAAGAAATCAACATATTGAGCAAAATACAGTCAGATTTGAGGCTGGGTGGGCAAATTCTTGTGACATTCATCCAATGAATGTATGAATGTTTAAAAGAAATAAACCCCAACATATGTTTGAGGAGAATGCATGGACCGTTTCTAAAGCGATGGTGTGAACGATCTTTTACAGTTTTCTCATTTTGGATCACAGAACACTTTTTCCTATAATACATGGATTTCACCTTCTAATTTGGACGCTTTATATTCTTATTCTTGCGGACTTTTTTGCACTGTTACACATTCCATTGAAAGGTGGGAGTATATATAGACCTACATTGTGAGACTTTGCAGTTTTGCACTACGCATTTTTGCTATAATTTTATTTGTTTTGTTTATAATGTCAATAATGTCAATATGCGATAATATATATGGTTTTGTTCGATTTTTATGATTTTAATGCAATTATGTGATACCATACATTTTGGATCCCTCTGACCTGTTTTCATAGCATGGCACGGTTTATGTTTTTAGTTCCCTGTAAAGGAAGCAGTGGTCTCTCTGCAAAGGTGTGTCATGTCCCCTTTAAAGCTCCTATTTCTGGCAGTCCTGGTCTATAATATGCATATGCGTGTGTGACAAAACGCGTAGGAAGAGCTTGCGGCACGTCACGCCGCTACGGACGAGAGATACGGCGGCCATCTTTTTGGTTTGGTACCGGCTTATTTCCATCATAGAGTTTCCACATGACACGCTGTATTGGTCCGGGAGTTATGTAAGTTGCCAATTGACCTATGCATGAATAAAACTGTATGACAGTATCACGCTATGGGAGTTGTTTTTTCCCCCTTATGACCGGTTAATTGCTGAGGACTTTGCGGGATCAATCCGTGTATAGTGGCTGGAGAGATCTTCCCTGATGTGAATCTGCTAATTATTTTTCTGCAATCCATGATCCCTGTAATAAGGATCATGGTGATTTGGTAAGAGGCTAAGTTTTCCCTCATGGTGGTGGCTGTTTCACACTTGGCTTTCGATAATTGAGGATCTGCATGTGTATGCTATTGGGAAACAAGGAATCTCTCTCTGGAATGAGTTATTTCTTTCCAATACTAGTACCAAACTATGGACATATGAACTATATTATTCTTGAGATATTTTAGCGCTACACTTTTTATAATATAAGTCCTGGTCTAGTTGCCTAGGACTGACCTTAGATAACCAAAGTTAAAAGTGATGGGGGTACATTTTACTAGCACTGTTCACTGAGAATAAACATGCAAACTCATGGACATTTAACGGCATTTCGTGCTAAAGATTTACAATACCTCCAAACTCCACTACTTCGACATTGAGGTTTTCTGATTCCACAATCACGCCGTAGGACCGATGACCTGTAAACATAGGAAGAGTCAACACTTGGTCTGTATATTGATGGATTCTGTGTAGTAATACTGCAGGAGATGATTAAAGTAAATACAATCAGGAAAATCTAATATAAGCTTTAACATTTTAATGGACTTTGAAAAGTCAAGATCAATAGTTTATATTGGAAGTTTAACAAGGGGGCCCCCACATCCAGGCCTCCACCCCATGTGAATAAGTATGGGTTATAAAGTACCCCTACCCATTCACAAAGAAAGTGTCAAAAAGAAATTAAAACACAATATACCCCATGTAGATCCATCCTCAATTATGACACCCGCCACCATCGCAGGAAACAAACAAAAAAACCCCCACAATGAAGCTTATCCGCCCAACGCCTGCTGCGCCATCTTACAGTTCTTCAATAGGTGGTCATGCCCCCCGTGTGACGTCACCGATTGGTGCATGCTTGGTTGGTGATGTCACATTGGGCGGTGTCACCAGGTGAGGTCACCAGGTGGCCCCGCCCCTTACCTATTTAAGAACTATAAAACGGCAGAGCAGGCATTCGAAGGTTAGCCTTTGTCGTAGGGCGGAGCTTTTTTTTTTTGTTGGTACAGTGGTGGCAGCGGGCGTCGTGATTGACGATGGATCTCCATCGAGGGACATTGTTTTTTTTATTTTTAATAAAGGAATTGTCAAAAACTTTGTCTGTTTTTGTTTCTTTTAAAAAAATTTTGGTGAATGGGTAGGGATACTATGTACCCCATACTCATTCACATAGGGAGGGGGGCTGGAGTCTGGGGGCCCTTTTGTTAAAGGGTGCTTCCAGATTCCGATAAGCCCACTGCCCGCAGACCCCCCACAGGGTCATATCCCCCCTATGTTGAGGACATATGGCCTGGTAAAGTTCAAGAAGGGGGGGGGGGGGTCTTTCCTGACCTGCCAGGCTGCATGCTCAGATAAGGGTCTGGTATGGATTTTGGGGGATTTTTAATTTTGGGGTGGGGTTCTTCTTAAAATCTATACCAAACCCAAAGGACCTGGTATGCATTGGGGGGAGATAGCCCAACCCTGTTTTTTTTTTCACATCTTTCTATTGCCGGCAATGTTTTTTTTTTTCATTCAGCTATCAGCGGGGAAGTCCGTTGACAGCTGATGACTCATCAGCTATTAAGGACACTGCAGCCTGCTTTCCGGCCTGCTCCTTAACAACCAGCTACTCACTGTTCCCTGATTGGGCAAAGCTTTACCCAATCAAGACTTAGAATGCACTGTGCAGCGTGCAGTGCATTGTAAGGGCGCTCGGGGGGATGTTAGCCCTGCAGATTTGGGTGTTTGCCGCATGGGCGAACAGGCGATGTTTAGGTCGATCTTATGCTCAGTCAGAACCACTCGCCCAACAGTAGGAGGTGGCAAAAACATGGATCAACTGCACATTTTACCTCTCCCTCCAAATGCACATGTAAACTTAGTCTAGAAAATGCCATGCAGTTATTGCTGAAGTCCATCCATGTAAATAGGGAGTGGATGCAAAGAGGTAGAAGAGGATAAGCAGCACCGAGATGCAACAAAGCATGAAAAAAGTCTAAACAAAAGGCTATTCAGTCAGGGTTTACATCTACTTTAAACAAATAATAAGTCCATTTTTTTGCAGACTTAACCTTAAATTTAGGAAAGGACACGTGCGAATTTTTAATTTTTTTTATTTTTAGTAAATTGTGAGGTCAGGCACTGATGTGGATGAGAAGGTCTGGCTCGCAGTCTCAGCTCTAATTTATCGCAAAGGTGCTCTGTTGGGTTGAGGTCAGGACTCTTTGCAGGCCAGTCAAGATCCTCCACACTAAACTCGCTCATCCATGTCCTTATGGACCTTGATTTGTGCACTGGTTCTTGATGCCCGGGGTATCCTGGTGCTGCATACAACTGCCCATAGACATTAATGGGTGAAGGCAACTGTACATAGCTATGCGCCACCATTAAGGTAAAGTAGTGAATGTGCACGGGCGTAATGTCCTGAACTCACACTACCTACGTTTCCTACATTAAGTCTGTGTGCATGCGCTACTTTACACTAATAGTGGCAGACAACCGCTTTCACCCATTCATGTCTATGGGAGGCTGTACACAGCACCCAGATATCCCTGGCACCAAAAATACGCAGCATGTTTACACATATTCCGGGTAAATGTGCTCATGCGCATGTAGCCTAAGGGTGAAAAACTGGCTTAATCAATCTATGACACCCTTATGATCTGAAAAAAACATAAAAAAATGTTAAACACGCCAATCGCTGATTCTAATTCCCATACTTAGAACTGAGTCAACTCTGTGGTCAGTAGCAGTGCTTAGAGGGTGCCTTGTACAAAGTGATTCAGTAGTAGATGTTAATCCTGAGGCTTTGAATCACAGAGGGTCATGAGCCATGAGTCAGAAGTATTTCAGTTAAATTGCTCACATGAGGAGATTACAAAATTTATCAAGAAAAGATCATTTTGGGTGCCCACCTATTTAGTAACCAAACTGACATATTAAACCTAAGGGTAGGGCTGACTGTACATTATACATATTTCTTGTACAACTTTGCTTTAGGTTTACCAAAACCATATAATATGAGGTCAAACCTAAACACTTCCAATTTGTATGCAATCGGCAGGCCCTTGCACTACATCGTTGAAAGTAAATCTAAAGGAAATTGAATAGGAAAATTGTATAATGTAGTGCCATCTTAGGGCAGCCAGGTTGTTTATAGTCTGTTTGAGAAAAACATAGGCATTAAAGTGAGCCTGTGGCCAAGCTATGGACATACAACTGTTTCCATAGTTGACTCACTGACCTCTGTAGCTGCATGCATTATGGAGCAATTCATCTCAGCAGCTCAGCTTTATCATGCTCACCCCTCCCTGCAGTTACTCAGTAGCTTGCAATGCTCTTCCCTCCTAGAAGTAATCTCAGCTCATGTACAGGCATCCTTGTGCGCAAAGTACCATGTGCAAATTTCGATGTACAGCCACTGCGCATTTCAGCGAGCTGTATTTTGACTCCAGAGCAGAAGTACCCGATGTGTGCACATGTGCACATACCCTTAGAACCCAACGTTTCCAGGAATGTGGAATTCCTGGTCCCGCATTACAATCAGTGGTCCCAACATCACATACTGTGTCCTGTACAAGAGGTGGGCTGCAAGAAGAACCACAGAGCGCAGCCAGGGATCGGATAACTGACCCTCCTGGAAGTGTCAGATTCTGAAGATACTTCAGGAGTTGGTTTCGATACAGCAAAGATCAGCAACAGAATCTATTCAGCTGACTTGTATATAGTTAAATCAAAAAATAAAGCAGAAATAAAAAATTCCATGGCCCAATATCAAAAATAGAATATTTATTTGTGCCAATATATTCACATAAAGAAAAAACAAGCTTGTCATGCAAAGATGGTGTCACCACCGCTCGTCTATAAGCGTGCACAGTGACGTGTTTCGAGTAAACACATGTCTTCAGGGGAATGTTTTTCTATACAGTTAACAAAGATGTGTCTGGGTATTAAGCTTAGTTTAGATTTGCACCTAAACTGCTACGCCTTTGAAAAGTGATCAGAATTGGGATTGCTTTCAGAGGCGTTTGACAGGTGGTGAGGAGACGATATGACACCTCCTAACGTTTTTTTTAAAATCTGTAAATGCAGCACCAACATGCAGCAACCATATGCATTGGATACATTTATGGGGCAATTGCTGGGCATCCCCATTTGCTTGAAACAATCATTTTTGCAGTAGGTGCGAAGCAAAGCATAGTGGGCACAGCATGTGAACATCCCTGTCTGCTACCTTTGCAGCCTAACAGGGGGGATGCCTGAAGGGCGCTAAAAACATGGCTTAACCAGACATTTTTACCCCACCCCCAAATCACAAGTCTAAACAAGCCCTTATAGGTTATAGACTTTACAAGTCATCATTGTTTTTTGTCCTTCCCTACTGAATAAGCCTGAATGTCTTCATATGGATTTTGCTGAATAACATCATTTTTCTTTTCCAGTCTTATACGTGAAGCCCTCTGTCTGCTGTCCATGCTCTGATAGAGCAATTTGTGTTAGTTCAGTAGCCAGATACTTAGCCCCAGGCCTGTTTTTCTACGTTGAGTGTCTTATTCAATGACCCTAAATAAGACTCTGCTGGGGAACGTTGCCACGGCTAACCTCACCGCCAACACAACCCGTACAGTTCATGTGATGTGCCAAACTTCTAATTAGAACTTTCATGCAATTACTGTCCAGGGACTGGAGCAGGACGCAGGAGGGTGTAAAGGCTCTGCACTTTCGATCTCGGTGCTGAAAAATGTAGAGATGTGGATAATTGATTCAAGAGGGACATTAATAAAAATGTTCATGCTTCATGAACTTCCAAGCAAGCATGTGATCAAATTAAATAGACCCATTTTATCACAAAGTCTGCTGTGAGAACTAAGCAAACACAATCACTTTCAAAATGAGTCTGTCCATGATCAACAAAAAAAGTTTGAATCATAAGGTGTACCTATCATCGCTGCATGGTAGTAGAGGCCTTTTAGTGGACTGAGCCAATATTCCACCTATGGGTTGAGGATACATTAAGTGAGGCCTCTGCCCAAAACGCAAGAATCAATCATAACCAACACAATGTTGATAGTAATTTAACTGGTATGGTTTAACTTTTGCACATGTCTGCTCCATAAAACTGGAGATCCAAAGCAAGAAACTGAGCTAGTTTGTAACAACGTTCCCCCTCTCTGTGTTTGTGAGCACAGCACCTGGCAATACAATTAAAGCAGTTCAAGCTAACATTGGTACTTGAGCCCCATTGACCACTGATGAACTGGAAGGAAGAAGTTTGATGTAGAAGGTAGGACGGGAGACCCGGGCAAGCCGCGGAAGGCGGCAGGAGGGGGGGGGGTTCCCTCCCGCTCCTTGTAATGACAGCCGAGCGGCTTCTCAGCCACATCGGTTGTCATTAAAAGACAACCGACTGTCAGCTATGGACGCCGGTACCGGGATGATGCCTCTAGCTACAGGCATCACTCCGATAAAAGCACTTTGCCAAAATATCGGCAATATCTGTCACCTTGGTGGCCAATTCCGATATATCGGGGAAAGAGCATATTGGCTTTGCTGATAATCGGTCGATCTCTAGTAGAAGGCAAATCAAAACCTAACTAAGCTTAAATCTACTCCCACCTCCATTTCAAACCTATTCTATCTACCCTGAAAAAGGAAAGATGTCTATACTTACCTATTCTGAAGTGGCTCCAGTATGGTTACAAAACCAGGTCCAAGTGCCAGCTTCAGTGTAGAGGAGAGGCAGCCAACAACAGATGCCCTATAGTAAGCCTATGGATGATATCACTGCCCAGGCTTTACAGCCGTTGTCGGTGAACTCTCCTCTACACTGAAGCCAGCGCTGGAGTGACTGGAATGGAGTGACTTCAGAATAGGTAAGTATAGGCATCTTTCCTTTTACAGGGTAGATAGAATAGGTTTAAAATGGGGGTGGGAGTAGATTTAAGCTTAGTTTTGTAAGATGGATATAACCCCTGTAAAATATTTTATTTTTTTGCCATCTGTGGTCCAATGAAGAGTTATCCCTTCTCTTTCTGTCTCATACCCAAAACAGGAATCCCTGGCTGGCACCAGGCAGGATCACCAGAACTAGTGTCCGCATTAAAAGATTTTCCCTCTATTCCTGTTCTGGTGACAAACCAAAACTTGGTATTTTCTTTCACTTAGAAACTTGACAGATGTTATTACCCCTCCCTACTCTATCCAAAGCTAACCATTTTTCTTCGGTTATACTATAATGACCAAAGACCACAGATATAATTTGCAGTGCATTACTGCACCAGCGTAAAGATCTAGACTTGAATGTGTGTATGTTTTTCCATGTGCTATTGTGGGAACATGTCCTGAATAATTGACCACATAAGTCTGTATGGTCATGTGTTTTATCTACTCGCTGTGATTAGGCGGTTAGTAACGGCCATGGTCATAACAAAGACATTTGGAGTCAACCTCAATCTGATGATCGGTGTCATCTGACAAGCAGAACCATGACTATCTTCCTCTGTTCTATACTGTCAAAGGGCCGACAAAGAGGTATCTTCTGTAAAACTGTTGCACAGCTTGTCAAGGTGTCAAACTTGAAAGGGTAAAATCTTCAACTCTGGGCCCATGGTTTGATGGTGACCAGCACCTGCAAGTGTGCATAGGCCTTATAGTGCCTGAGTAGAGCTCAGCACGTATACCTTGGTGATAGACTTCTATACAAGCAGCGCCTGAGTGAACAGACCCTGGCACAGTGAGCATGTAGCCTAGCAAGTCAGGAAAGGGGGGAAGGGGCGAGCGAGTGCCCCCCTCTCCTGAACCATACAAGGGCCACATGCCCTCAACATGGGCTCTGCGCCCTATCCCAAAGCACCTTGTCCCCATGTTGATGGAGACAAGGGTCTCTTCCCAACAACCCTGGTCTGTGGGCAGGGGGCTTATCGGAATCTTCAAGCCCCCTTTAACAAGGGGGCCCCCAGATCCAGTCCCCCCATGTGAATTGGTAGGGGTAGTATGGGGTAGTAGTACCTCTATCCATTCACCAAAAAAGTGTACAAAAAATAAATAAAAACAGGAGACAAGTGTTTGACAAATCCTTTATTGAAATAAACACGTGTCCCCTGATGTAAATCCATTGTCAATCCTGCCGCCCGCTGCGCCACAAACCCGAAAAAAACGCTCCTCCTTCTAGGACAGCTGCCCGCCAAATACCTCCTCTGCGCTTTCACAGTTCTTATATAGGTAAGGGCTGGGCCACCTGGCAACATCATCTGGTGGCCCCACCGCCTTGTGAAAACAACGGCCCAACATACACCAGTCCGTGACGTTACAAGGGGGCAGGGCCAACAGGTGATGTTGCCAGCTTGCCCCGCCTTTACTTATATAAGAACTGTCAAAGCGCGGAGGAGGCATTCGGTGGGCGGGCGTCTGAGAAGGTGGAGTGTTTTTTTTTCCGTGTCTGCAGTGTGGCGGGCGGCGTGTTTGACGATGGATTTACATCGAGGGACACTGTTTTTTTAATAAAGGATTTGTCAAAAACTTGTCTCATTTTTATTTATTTCTTTTGTAAAGTTTTTTGGTGAATGGGTGGGGGTATGTACCCGATACCCATTCACATTGGGGAAGGGGAGGGATTCCGATAAGCCCCCTGCCCGCAGAACCTGACAAGTACAGCCCAGGGTCAAGCAGAGACCCTTGTCCCCAAGGTGCTTTTGCCCCCCTGCCCCAAAGCACCCCCTCCATGTTAATGGCATGTAGCCTGGTATGGTTCAGGAGGGGGGAGGGTGCTCGCTCTTCCCCTCGTCTTTCCTGACCTGCCAGGCTGCATCCCCAGAAAAGGGTCTGGTATGGATTTTGGGGAGGACCCCACACTGTTGTTTTTTTAAAAAATGTTGGTGTGGAATGGGAGTGAAACTCTTCGCCGTTTTTTTTCTTCTTTTTTTTTTTTTTATATTTAGCCCCGCTCCTTAACAACCAGCTTACACTGCGCCCTGATTGAGCAAAGCTTTGCCCAATCAGGTAGCAGAATGCACTGTGAATTATGCAGGGCATTGCAGGTTGTTTGGCGGGGCAAACACATGGTGAACACACTGCAAATTCAGGTGTGCAGCGAATGACCAAACAGGCAAACCGTTTGGTCAACACTAGCAGAAACATCATATCACAAAGGACCAAGTACAACGTTTTAGAGCTGCGCAGGACCCCTTCATTGGGAATATGTCATACGCACATGTGCAGGTAAACAGCAGTGCAGAAAAGCATGGATGTTTTTATGTTGACGATCACATACAGCCATTCATCTCTATGGGTAAGTGTACACGCCACCTACGGCTTCCCCATTTTTTTATGACAAATCCTGCCTCTGCCCCCAAATATCTGTGACAATGAAGCCCAACTGAATGGTATTTACTGTAGTTTGCTAAAACACTGTTTATTAGAAAACAATTGCCATTTGTTTCATTAATTTCATTTTTCATTGTTTAGTGCATCTGAGTGTTCCTGCTCTCCTGCAGCCTCTTTGAAAACCACTTTCCGCCGGCATCTTCTTAAGCGAAGGATGAGTGGCCTTTCTTTGGGAGTTTCCTGATGTGACAGCAGTGGGCCCTGACTGTGTAATGAGTGACAAAGCAATACCCCCAACTGTGAGACAAAAACAAAAGCATTATCACCCAAAAACAGGACGTATCTGAACAAGGACCTCCATGGTAGGATCACCAGGTATTAAGAAGTGAAAGCTGCAGATTTCAAATAATGGAACATTACTCTTGAAATTACATCAATATGTTGGGGCCTTTGAGTAATCTTAATGATTCCTTTAATATTACTTTAAAGAAAAAGTGATTAAAAAAATGCTCTGCAAAGTTGCCCGGCTAGCTCAGTCGGTAGAGCATGAGACTCTTAAAAAAATGCTCTGCAAAGCAATGACATAATGTGCTAGTATGCACTGCATACTAGCACATTATGAAATACTTACTGTAACTCAGAACAAACCCCTCCAGCGCAGCACTATCACAGCTGACACTGCTTCCATCCTCACCCAGTCTTCCTTCCAGGTTCGTGGGCTCTGGCTGTATGAATGGCCGAGCCAGGATGACGTCACTACTGCGCAGTACGCTGGGGTCTTGGCCCTGGCACGGAGCTCTGAAGGTACGGCACGGGTATGCTGTCCCTTCAGAGTACATGTGCCCAGAGATTTCACCGGCTGCATCCCATGTGAATATCTCCTAAACAGTGAAAGTTTAGAAGCTATTTACTGTACCTACAGGTAAGCTTTATTATAGGCTTACCTGTAGGTACAAGTTCAAAAGTTGACTTTACCTCCACTCTAAAGTGGAAGTAAACCCATTCACATCACTGCACTATACTTTTTTATCCAGCATATTTTATTAAGAAATATTATCAACAGCATAATCATAATTTTCCAGACTAAGTCTAAATTAGAACTATAAGCCTGTTCACACTGCCGCGACTTGTCAGGCGACTTGTCAGCCTGACAAGCCGCGCTCCCTCGCGGTCCATTGACCGCTACAGGACCCGTTCTAATAGGAGCGACACAAGTCGCTCCGACTTAGAAAAAGGGTCCTGTACTACTTCGGGGTGACCTCCGAGCGACTTGCATAGACTTCCATTATGTGAAGTCCCTGCAATTCGCTCCGAAGTCGTGGTGCATAGTAATGCACAAGTCGCCCCTGAAGTCGTGCAGAGTCGTGTCACATTAGTGTGAACCAACTCTAAATACTTCCTCCAATGCACACTGTCCATTCACAGTCTATTCGCCTCAGTACTAGTTTGAATGTGGCATTGGTTCCGCTTGGTTTGGTGTACGAAGTAAGTATGCAAATGTGATATCTGGATGGCCACTCAGGAAGCTGAAAATCATTGTAGTAGTCCTTGCTACATACAGGACCCTGATAGCTGTGATCTTCAGGGTGCTGTATATTCATTAAGACAAGCATACAAAGCGTTCTCTGAATGACGGAGGTGCTGAGCAAGGAACCCCAATGTGTTCAGTGTGTAGAGGGGCAGTCATTGGAGAAGCACCCAGAAGATCACTGTGATTTTCACAATTCCAGAGGTCCTCCTGTTATCACATATTGATACGTGCACCAAGCCAAGCTGGACCAATGTAGGTATGGAGAAAATAGATAATCCCTGTAGTTCCGTTTTAAAGCTTACACAATGGGCTAACATTTTAATAAAAGTGCAATTGGTGACTTTACTATCACTTTAAACTTTAAGGTGTATTCAAGGATAAAAATAGTTTGAACTTGTAAATTGAAAGAAAGTCTTGTCAATGTTTCCCACATCTTATCTTATGCAAAAGTGGGGCTAAATTTTAGAAAATTTAAATTAAGTTACCTAAAATATTGGCCCAATCAGCAAGACAGTGATAGTGTCTATAGAGCAGCAACTTTCAACTAGGGTTCCTCCACAGATTGCTAGGGGTTCTTTAAGCTGATTGACCTGATGGTGCCTGCAAGATTCTAGGTGCAATGCCACTTGGCAGAGCCAACATCATGACACCACTGATCAGCTGCCTGTAAGAATCCTACCTTACAATCTAAATCAGAAGGTCACATGATACAAAAGGTAAAAGCTGTAGGGGATGAGCTGATGGAGAGAATAAAAGTACAGTTGTTAGGTGGTGGTAGGATACACTTCTCTAAAGAGAAGGGTTTTCAGGGATCGCCTAAAAGTGGACAGTGTAGAAGATAGATGGACAGATTAGGGTAGGGAATTCCAGAGGATGTAAGAGGTTCGGGAGAAGTCCTGGAGTCAAGCATGAGAGGAGGTGATAAGGGAGCTAAAGAGCAGGAGGTCTTGGGATATCACTTCTGTAGGAGGAGCATTCTTCCCACTGACCACCAATGTAATGTACCACCTTCCCACTATCCATCGGTGTGATGGACAAACTTCCCACTGACCATCATTGTAAAATACAACCTTCCCACTGACCATCAATGTAATGGACAACCTTCCCACTGACCATCAATGTGATGGACAACCTTCCAACTGACCATCAATGTAATGGACAACCTTCCCACTGACCATCAATGTGATGGACAACCTTCCCACTGACCATCAATGTGATGGACAACCTTCCCACTGACCATCAATGTAAAATACAACCTTCCCACTAACCATCAATGTAATGGACAACATTCCCACTGACCATCAATGTGGTGGACAACCTTCCCACTGACCATCATTGTAAAATACAACCTTCCCACTGTCCATCAATGTAATGGACAACCTTCCCACTGACCATCAATGTAATGGACAACCTTCCCACTGACCATCAATGTAATGGACAACCTTCCCACTGACCATCAATGTGATGAACAACCTTCCCACTGACCATCAATGTGATGGACAACCTTCCCACTGACCATCAATGTGATGGACAACCTTCCCACTGACCATCAATGTAAAATACAACCTTCCCACTAACCATCAATGTAATGGGCAACCTTCCCACTGACCATCAATGTAATGGACAACCTTCCCACTGACCATCAATGTAATGGACAACCTTCCCACTGACCATCAATGTGGTGGACAACCTTCCCACTAACCATCAATGTAAAATACAACCTTCCCACTAACCATCAATGTAATGGACAACCTTCCCACTGACCATCAATGTAAAATACAACCTTCCCACTAACCATCAATGTAATGGACAACCTTCCCACTGACCATCAATGTAAAATACAACCTTCCCACTAACCATCAATGTAATGGACAACCTTCCCACTGACCATCAATGTGATGGACAACCTTCCCACTAACCATTATTGTCAAATACAACCTTCCCACTAACCATCAATGTGATGGACAACCTTCCCACTGACCATCAATGTGATGGACAACCTTCCCACTGACCATTATTGTGGTGACAACCTTCCCACTGACCATCAATGTAAAATACAACCTTCCCACTAACCATCAATGTAATGGACAACCTTCCCACTGACCATCAATGTGGTGGACAACCTTCCCACTGACCATCAATGTAAAATACAACCTTCCCACTAACCATCAATGTAATGGACAACCTTCCCACTGACCATCAATGTGATGGACAACCTTCCCACTAACCATTATTGTCAAATACAACCTTCCCACTAACCATTATTGTCAAATACAACCTTCCCGCTAACCATCAATGTGATGGACAACCTTCCCACTGACCATCAATGTGATGGACAACCTTCCCACTGACCATTATTGTGATGGGCAACCTTCCCACTGACCATTATTGTGATGGACAACATTCCCACTGACCATCAATGTGATGGACAACCTTCCCACTGACCATTATTGTGGTGGACAACCTTCCCACTGACCATTATTGTGGTGGACAACCTTCCCACTGACCTTGATTATAAAATTTTAGTTTGGGTTCCCCAACACCTTAATTATTTCAAGGGCTTCTCTAGGGTAGCCAGACTTACAAAAGACTGTTATAGAACATACATTCCTGACAGGTACAAAAGCCGTAGGATCTCCTAGCTGTAGGTCTGTCCCAACAGCTGACACTCACAGCACTGTGCGACAGATGCTCATCGAGAGCCAGGTGGAATCTCCAACCATGCTGGTCTGAGATATATTCTTGGACTTTGTGGAATGCGGTAAAATGCTGCCACCAGCCATCACAGCTATGTGGTATGCTGAGAAGCCTAGGAATTTTGGCCACAGCAGGCATGGCAGCAGTCTGGTCATCCATGATATGATTTTACATTGAAAACAAGGCTAAATAGAGTATTTCCAGGCAGGAGAGGACTCTGGGAATCCTATCAGATTCAGGTTCTTGTCTTTGGTGGTTGAACCCTACAGTTTCAGATTTGCACATTCCACATTTTCCTCCCCCTTCACTTCCCAGACCCTGGAATGTAACAGCTGGTCCTGGAGCAGTTTCAATCTGTCACTTTTCTTTGTTTTGTGTTTAAAATTAGGAGCTGGGTGTCATCTCTGGTGTGTAGCAGCCAGCAGGTCAGATCCAAATAGCTCCCCTGGTATGATAACAACCTGCCTTTTTAAAGAGAAAGTATCCGCAGAATTTCCCGCAGAAAGTACACTGCTGAGAATTCCTGTTATGTGATTACGACATTCTTTGTCAACAATATTCCAAATCTCACATGTGCCTCTATCAGGAGTTATGCCCACTGCGGCTGAATATGGTCATAGTGTAGTGGTTTTTGTCACTGAGCTATGACAACTGATACATAATACTGATATACAAAAATAACGAAGAAAACATATCTTTACTGACCACCACAGCACCTCACCTGCATACTTTTGTACTGACCACCACAGCACCTGACCTGCATACTTCTCTACTGACCACCACTGTACCTACATACTTCTCTACTGACCACCACTGTACCTACATACTTCTCTACTGACCACCACTGTACCTACATACTTCTCTACTGACCACCACTGTACCTACATACTTCTCTACTGACCATCACTGTACCTACATACTTCTCTACTGACCACCACTGTACCTACATACTTCTCTACTGACCACCACTGTACCTACATTCTTCTCTACTGACCACCACTGTACCTACATACTTCTCTACTGACCATCTCAACACCTATGTACTTCTCCACTGACCCTTACAGCACCTACATACTTCTCTACTGATCACCACAACACCTATGTATTTCTATACTGACCATCACAGCATCTACTTACCTTTCTACTGACCACCAAAGCACCTATGTACTTCTCTACTGATCACCAAAGCACCTACGTACTTCTCTACCGACCATCACAGCATATACATACCTCTCTACTGATCACCAAAGCACCTATGTACTTCTCTACTGACCATCACAGCATATACATACCTCTTACTGTAGATACAAAACAAAGAAAGGGCGCACCAGCCTAGCGCATTATCCTCAGCGAGTTTATTGATAATAAAAAGATAAAAATCAGCTACTCACAAACAAGCTGCTTTTGTGTCCTAGAATAAGCTACAATGTTTGCCATTCCTATCACATTCTTTACCTTTTCCTTGGTGTCGGCACAGCCGGGGAATGTCACTGGGATCGGGTTACAAGAGTGTCAGTTGCACAGGACGAGCCGCCCGGCCCAGCACACGGCACACCAGCTGCAGCAGCGCCGGCTCCCCCTTCCCCGCTATATGCACCCTCGGAGTGTGCGTATAGCGGGGAAGGGGGAGCCGGCGCTGCTGCAGCTGGTGTGCCGTGTGCTGGGCCGGGAGGCTCGTCCTGTGCAACTGACACTCTTGTGACCCGATCCCGGTGACATTCCCCGACTGTGCCGACACCACGGAAAAGGTAAAGAATGTGATAGGAATGGCAAACATCATAGCTTATCCTAGGGCACAAAAGCAGCTTGTTTGTGAGTAGCTGATTTTTATCTTTTTTTTATCAATAAACTCGCTGAGGATAATGCGCTAGGCTGGTGCGCCCTTTCTTTGTTTTGTATCTACAGTGTTTGATCGACTGCCCCGGTCGTAGGGGGCAGCAAAGCCCAGCCATAGTGGATGCCAAGTATGAATACAAGTTCCAGGATTGAGGCAGCCTGAGGACCAGGTTCTGAGCGCAGGAGTAGGGTGCTGAGCAGCACTAATCTTTTTCTGGAACATATACATACCTCTTTACTGACCACCAAAGCACCTATGTACTTCTCTACTGACCATCACAGCATCTACATACCTCTCTACTGACTACCAAAGCACCTACGTACTTCTCTACTGATCACCAAAGCACCTACGTACTTCTCTACTGATCACCAAAGCACCTATGTACTTCTCTACTGACCATCACAGCATATACATACCTCTCTACTGATCACCAAAGCACCTATGTACTTCTCTACTGATCACCAAAGCACCTACGTACTTCTCCACTGACCACTACAGCACCTTTGTACTTCTCTATTGACCATGGTCATCATCTGAGGAGGGCAGCATCTGCCCAGTTTTGGAATTACCATTGTCCTTGCTGCTTTTCACCACAGAAGACCTCATAGCACTGGAAGTGACTACTTGCTTCTGAATGACTACCTGTCAGTGTTGTTTGCATCCTGATTCATGGAGAAATGATAGGCAGGACAGTTAGTGTTGTATATGCTCCCTGGATGGATATCCAGTTGATAGTCTTCTTTATACTAATGTGTTCTGACCCTGATCTCTTTGGATAACCTTTTGACATATGTATGCTAATTGCTATGTTTGGCAATTTATGTGCTATATATTCAGATTTTTTTTTTGCATTTGTTTTCTTTATTGGAAGCCTCACTGTGTTTCCATACCCACTCGTTTTGTTTGGGATGGCATGTTCTTTTCCTAGTGGTATTAGCCTTGGGGTTCTCCCCATCCTTCCTCCTCTGCAATTATTCCCTATTCATATCCGAGTCCTCAGGTTTCTTTTATATGGCTGTGGAGTATTGTTTTGCATTACATACTGTACATTTGTATGTATTCCTACCATTATGCATTGTCAGTGTTTTCTGTGGATCTATTGTCTTTGTCTTACGTGGAGTGCTATTCACATTCCTACACCTACTTCTTATTAGCACATGTGGGGTGTTTGGTCTTGTATAGTATTTTTGTGGTTATTTCTCATTTGTTGCTATGTTGTCATAGCACATCACTTGTTGTTTTATTATTTCATGTTACTTATTATGGGTGGTCCTGGTGTTTGCCATGTACAATGGTGGCCATTTTGTAATTGTTTATAATGTGCTTTGTTTTTCCTTACTTTTCTGCATTTTGCCAATTGTATACAGGAGCTAATTATGGATAGCTTTATTTAGGTAGGATTTTGTTATTTTTGCTTTTTTCATGGACTATTGTGATTTGCTCTTTTTATGATTTTTTTTTTTACCTCTACCCTGCATGTGTCTTTTTACCCTTGCACTATGTGAGGTCATCACTAGGGGGTGTTGTTGGTGGATGGGATTTTGGGTTAATTGGTCTGTTCACTTCCATGTGATAGTGTCTTGAGAAAGATGGACTGAGTTTAATTAAAACGTTGATAAAGAAAAAAAGGCTGCTGTTTTTATCTACCTCCTCTGTAGACCTGTCTCTATACTACTATTGGATTAACATTTGAGGTTTATTAGGCGAAAAAGAGCAATTAGCATGTGTAAAGCACTGCGTAAATTTAAGGCGCTATATAAGTACCTGTAATAAAAAAATTAAAAAATTAACTAAACTGGCAAGATGCCGCAAGAACCAGCTATCATTTTTAACTAGGCTAAACTGCTGACATTTGACTGACTTCTATGGATTAATAACCCTCACTGTGAAGGATGATATATCTAAGTATATGAAAAGCCAAAATGTATTTTTGGTTTTGGATTCAGTTCAAAAACGCCATCAAGTTTTGTATTTATTTTATTTATTTAAAACATAACAGGAAGTAGAAAGAGATCTCTCAAAAATAAAAGAAAATCCTAGAATTGTCACTGGAACAAGTGTACCCATTGGAAGATTTCCATGTTTGCACCAACCAGCACATAAACCCATTAGGGCTGGGCGATTTTGCCTAAAAAAAAAATCTTCGATTTTTAAAGAAAAATTCGAGTTTCGATTCGATTTTTCGATTTTTTTTTCAATGCACTTAAAAAATGACTGCAGACATCAGATATAGTGTCAAAAGTGCAACTTTATTGCTATGATTGTCCTCAAGAGTTAAAATGCGTAGAATAGAATAAATTCAAATTAAATAGATTAAAAAAAAAACAATAGAATAAAATAGAAAGAAAATAACGATCTTCGAACGTTTTATTAGCAGAAAGTAAAAAAAAATATATATTTTTTTCAAAATTGTTGGTCTTCTTTCTTGTTTACAGCGCAAAAAATAATGGCGCACGACTGCGCAATTGCAAGTTAAAGTAATGCAGAGCTGTATTTAAAAAAAAATGGCCTGGTCATGAAGGGGAGGAGGGGGGGGGGTAAATCTTCTGGATGTGAAGTGGGTAATAATATTTGTGGTGCAGTGCCATACATGAAGCAGGACTGATGATAGAATCCAGCAGCCTGGAGTGTCAGGTCACATGGAGCAGGGATAACCCGGCATGCCTTAGGGGCAGCAATGGGCTCCTGACCCCACATGCACCATGTGCCCGCCGGCTTCACAGTGAGCTCAGGCCACAATGGGCCAGCCTCCTCCAATCTACACCTCTCCAGCGCTTGCTCTCATTACCATACCCCCCACCGGTTGGCATAAAGTCATCCGAGCCATTGTAAACATAGACCCGTCTACAGCGGTCTCTGGCAGACTACAACTCCCAGAAGCCCCGACGGCCAACCTCTACAAAATGCCAAACCCAGCCTCATGCATATGCAAATGCGCAGAGCGTTCGCCAGCCAATGGCGCGGCGGGCTGTCACGTGGCGAGCGCCGCTCATGAATATGCAAAGACGTTGGGCCAATGGCGGCGCAGCGCGGTCACATGGTGCGCTCGGTGAGGTGAGGGAAGAGAAGTTATCTATCAGTGAACACGGTAAAGAGACTCAGAGCTCAAGTGAGCAGTTGAAGGGGCGGCTAGTGTGTGTGTACTGTCTATGGTTACGCGGGGTGGGGGCTGGCTCATATCGCGCTATAGAAAAAACTATAGTGGCAAAAAACTTGAGTTTGGAAAAAAAAAATCATTTTACACTAAAAAATCGATTTATCGATTTAATAGATTTTTTGCCCAGCCCTAAAACCCATTCATTTGAATAGGCTGGTGTACTTTTGGAAAATACAGGGAAAAGGTTCCTGCTCCTTTTCCAAAATCGCAGTTGCAGGAATACCACATAGTGCTGTGCGGTTTCCAGCATAGGAAACCATGCTGCGGTTTCCAGTGTGTGGGAGTACCATTAGGAATTGACAGCACACCCGCGCCTTTGCTAGCAGCAGCGCGTCTTTGCAGGTGAGTGCAATTACACACAGTCTAATACACATATAGTGTGAACCTGTCCTAATCCTGCTCCGGTGACCACCCAAAGTTTTAGATTTTCCCTTACTTTTAATGGACAGAAAGACAAATAGAAGGGTGAATCTCCCCAGTGAGGACACAGACAGAAGCAAATCCATTGTTTTTACAGGGCCTGTTCACACCAATACATTGCTTTACAGTGTGTTGGAAAAAAAACTCAAAAAGCACAATGGGGTAATTAACAAAAAGTAGTGCAGGCTTTTCGTCTGCTCATTTCTTCTAATCTGTGAAAATTGAGCAGATCCTAAACCTGATGTAGCACCCTACAAGGTAGGTGCTAGATAAAGTATAGTGGGCCTTGGCTGCCTAACAGCAGGGCCTTGATTTTCAGTCAGGTTGTCATGGTTCCCAGGTGTGGCTGTTGAGACTGGGGAGTCTCCCCACTGTGCTCAATGAGAGGGCTCTCATTGGGCAGTGGAGGAAATCCAGCCAACGGCACACCCAGGCTTGTATCTACCCCAGAAAGGCAGATTCTGCCGAACAGCATTCTGGGAGTGGGTATAAGTTTGAGGGGAGCACATGACTCAGCATCTTTGGCGGGAATCAGAGTCCCAGGAGGGAGGGTACGGCTGTCTCTCCTCCTGTCAGAAGGATCAGGGTTCTCAGGTGGCGGCCTGAGAGTCCAGAGAGAGAGAGCTGAGTTGGAAGTGTTATCGGTAGCAATGGCAGACCCACGTCAGGCCCAATGCCTGGAAATCCTGCTACACTAACAAAAGAGGAGCAAACCTTTTTGGTAACTAGGAGCAATGTGTTCCCTGTTCTGTGCTGTGTCTGTGACAGACAAGGCACAGAGAGCAGTTAAACTGGTAAAAAGGTATATCAAAGCTTGTCAATGCAAAGTACAGTATAACATGCGCTGTGGTGTGCTCTGGAAGCCCCCTTGGCATTTGCATGCTACTCTGTGGTCTCAGATGTCCTTACTGAGTTCTACATTTTGACACAAAGTACTGAAAAATTGCACACTACATTGAAAAGACTAGAAGTGTTTTAGGACTAACTCTTAACATGTGTAGACTTGTCAACCAACGGCCCAAGCGGAGTGCTTCTTTAACTATGCCCTGACTTTTTAAAGCTCCCTAAAAGGCCATGAGTTTAAACCTGATATACATTAGATAGAAATAAAGTGAATGATTACCATCTCATCTCCAAATATGTCTTGTACAGATTTATATCCATGTTGATAGAACGCAGCATGTAGCTGTAGGAAGATGACAAGGCCTGGATCCATACACACATGAGATCATAACTGCAGGCTGCCATTACAGTGATAAAAAACATACTAATGTCTAATATGTATTATTTTCAAGTTGAAGAAGAACTTGTATTTCTCCAGGTGAGCGGCTGAGCTCAGCTTTTCAGATGAGCTCCTGTTTTTACTAGCTTCCATATATAATTAGTTATATAGTCTTGGAAAGAGTCCAGTAAAGATCAGAAGATACAGCATGTGTATGCTCTGCATCTTCTAATACAGTAGATTTTCCACAGAAATATATGAAGAACTGCTGCTAAATAAAGACAACAGTAGCCTAGCTGAAAAGGTAAAGCGTGACCTATAATATATGATAAGTGATTCTCCAGGTCAGATGACACTTGCCTGCTGCAAATGGGTGCTCATCTACCTTCCTCACTGACCACTTGCTCAAAAATAGATGTTTGGTGGCACATCATAAAA
Source organism: Pelophylax lessonae (assembly GCF_965119305.1). Taxonomy (NCBI): domain Eukaryota; kingdom Metazoa; phylum Chordata; class Amphibia; order Anura; family Ranidae; genus Pelophylax; species Pelophylax lessonae. The sequence continues at coordinate 86,443,282 of NC_138769.1, read as the reverse complement.
GTTCATGGAAATTCTTTATTAACCCCTTTCCACCACTGCCACGTGGCCTTTTAAGAGGTTCTAAATGCCGGGAGGCAAAGGTGGGCATTCCAATGATGTGTCTGCTGTGATTGGCAGTCACATCAGTCACATGATCAGAAAGCTTCCGATTGCAAGTATGCATCGGGAGCTTTCAGGTACCCGCCGGTTACTGTGCCGGGTGCACGCACTCAGCACAGCAATGTGTTTACATAGGGCTGCAAATCTGCGACCTCTCTGTGTTAAAGCCCAGCCACCTAGGGGCTGCATATCTGCGACCTTTCTGTGTTAAAGCCCACCCACCTAGGGGCCGCATATCTGCGACCTCTCTCTGTTAAAGCCCACCCACCTAGGGGCTGTGTATCCTGCTATGCCATGTTTTAAGGATTTCTAAAAAATGTGCAGGGACTTTAAGGTCTTGTTTACATATGCAGTGCCCTCTAAAGAGAAATCTGCATTCTGATTGCTCTTCGGGGGGCAGTTGACAGGCAGTGAGGAGGCATTATATCGCTGCCCAAGCCCCTTATGCAGCTGAGAACAGAGATTATGCTATCACTTGTAAGAATAAAAAAGAAAAAAAGAAATACATTTTTTATATATGTACTGTATGTACACTGTATGTTTTGTCTTTCATTTCTATTTTAAACGGAATAGGTTGTTTTACAAGGTCTCCTATAATTTAATGCATTATCTGCATTAAGGTATACAATTGAAATGTTTGGAGCGCTGCTCCACTGATCCACACAGGTCTCGGCATCTCTAATACTCATCCAGAAGAAGCATGTATAAGCAATAAAAGTGTGCCGCACTCCCAACAACCCAATCTCAAAGGATAGTAAGGAACGGCCTCAGCCTCAGCTCCTCCCCAGCTATGCCCCTGATGCATTTTGCCCCGCCCTGGGGTTTACACACGGTATACAATGCCCCACTATCTGTCCTACCTCCTTTTATTCCTTTTATTCCTAAACACCTACCTGGCTCCAGCTCACTTCCTACTTTTAGAGGAGAAACTAAGGGAAGCACAGCCATAGGCTCCTGCTGTTGTCAGTCAAACTATTGTGAGGAGGGAGTGGGGGGGCCTGGCTTATTGGCACTGTCCGTGTCTATAGACACACACAGCCCAGCTCAGGAGCCAGCGGGATAGCACAGATTGCTATAGGAGACACCTGAAGGTGGAAGGAGCAAACAGCCCCTGTGGGGACTGCAAAAAGAGGAGAAAAGCAACCTTTCTGTGCAATATTGTAATAAAAAAAACCCATAACAGGAAAAGCAGTCACTACATATTATTATAAAGAAAGTTGATGAGTTGAGAAGGTTGAAAACAACTGGCTCCGCTGGGCCTTTTGGCTTGATGGACACGAAAGGGCCTTACCCCTGTCAGGAGTCTTGGGCCCTGGGAGGGGGGGGGGGGGTTCAAGGAGGGGACCTATGCCATAACCTAGAGCAGTTTTAGTTCACTAAAGTGTGCAGATTTGGGGAACTGCATCATGGCCTCAAAATTAAAAAAAAAAGTTAAGAGAAATTTGGGATTCTGAAAAAAATTCGTACTCACCTAGGTGAATGCAACATCAATTCAATGCTGCCTCTGTCCCCCAACCACTTCTAATACTGAGAACTCAGCAATCAAAGACTGCTGATCCCTCATTTCTCGGTCTTCAGAGAGCAGAGAGTCGGTGACTGTCAGTCCCTGGCTCTCTGCTCTGCCCCTCCAGCGCTCACTGGAGCACCGGGCTGTGGAGGGGGCGGGAGCTGCTGGTTCAGGCTCTCATCAGCTTGCTGAGAGGCTGAGCTAGCTGATGGTCAGGAATCTGGGTGGAACCCTGACTTTAAAGTCAGGATCTCTCCAGAACCTGGACCAGCTCTGTGACGTCAGCTGACAGTGGACTTTAGCTCACTGTTGGCTGAATGCCTGTCATAGGAGTGTAGAATGAAGTGCACTTCTATGACCTGCCGGAGAAGTAGGGCCAAAAGAGCTTTGGCCCCACTTCTTGTATAAAACTAAGATAAGATTTTAGTGATTCAGTTTCAATTTACTTTAAACAGCAAGAATGACCAATCAATGATCCAATCCTTGCCCATCCACAATACAGAAATGTTGGGTGAATGTGGGTGAGGTCAGCATGTGATTTATCGGGCAGGAACCACACATGGCAGATATATACAGTATCTTTGTGAAATAAATACCTTTACTGAAGCCATAGATATCCAGCAGCTCAGGCGTTAACCATAAGGGGGAGCTTCCAGTAAAGATTCATTAATCAGGCGGTGAGATCTGTGCCACGTGTTCGGGACAGACAATCAATTTACTCCCACATGTCAAACATCTCTAAGTTTGTTATGACAGGGGAACATAAGTGTTTACATTTGGACTGCGTCTATGCATTTCCAACATACGTTGTATTGCCGGCAATGGGAACAGGTAATAACCATTATGAGCGACCAGGCAGAGAAGAGTGACTCTCTGCCAGCACAGACCCTTTTATTAACCTAGCTCATACTCCTAAGTGTATACGCTGTTTAATGAGCACTGATAAAAATCACATATTAAAGAGCAGAAAATATGATATCCCTCTACAGCGAGGAGAGATGAACATGGATAAGCCTTAACCACATAACGACCGCCCACCGCAGATATACTGCGGCAGGCAGCCGCTGCTGGGCAAAGTGACATAGGGGTACGTCACTCACTCAGCCGCCTGTGGGGGGCGAGCCTGCGCCACCGGAGGCGTGCTCCCGCCCCCGCTCGTTCACAGGCATCCCCGCGCGAGTGACCGGCGGCTCCGATGTCCGCCAGTCACTCGCGATCTCGGGCAGGAGAGGGAGAAAGGCAGACGGCTAATGTAAACACGGCTGTCTGTCATTCTCCCTGATGTAAGTGCAGAGATTATACGATCCTGCTATGTAGGATCGTATGTCTCTGTGGTTACATCACAAGCCACGCCCCCCCACAGTTAGAATCACGTCCCTAAGGATACATTTAACCCACTGATCACCAATAAAGTTAACCCCTTCCCTGCCAGTGTAATTTTTACAGTAACAGTGCATATTTATAGCAATGATTACTGTAGTAATGTCACTGGTACTCCCAAAAGTGTCAAAAATGTCAGTCAGGGGTCCGATCTGTCCGCCACAATGTCGCAGTCCCACAAAAAAAAAAAAAAAAATGCAGATCGCCGCCATTACTAGTAAAAAAAACAAAAAAACAATAAAAATGACATAAATCTTTTCCGTAGTTAGTAAACGCAATAACTTTTGCGCAAACCAATCAAAATACGCTTATTGCGATTTTTTTTACCAAACATAGGTAGCAGAAAACAAATTGGCCTAAAATGTTAAAAAACTTAGATTTTTACATTTTTTTGAGAATTTCATATAAAAAAAATGTGAAAAATATTGTTATTTTTTCAAAATTGTCGCTCTTTTTTTGTTTATAGCGCAAAAATTAAAAATCGCACAGGTGATCAAATACCACTCAATCAATCAATTGTCCGTTAAAGTCACGCAGTGCGAATCGCAAAATAGGGCCTGGTCTTTGAGCAGCCAAATCGTCCAGGGCATAAGTGGTTAAAGAAGAACTATAGGCAAAACTTAGTTTTTTTTAAATTATGGATAAAGCAAGAGAGGGTTATAACTTCTCTCAGTTTTTTTCTGCCATCTGTGCCCCATTGGGAAGATTTACCTTCACTTCTTGTCCCACAGTCAAACAGGAAGTGACTGGAAATTCCTGCAAATTAAGGGAATTCCTTGGGCACCCCAGGTCGCCATAACTAGTGTCCCCATCGGAAGATTTCCCCTCTATTACCTTTCTGGGGACCACCCAAATTTTGGGATTTTCTTTTACTTTCACTTTCAATGATAATGGTAAACAGGACAAATAGAGAGGATGAATCTCCTAACAGGGGCACAGACAGCAATAAAAACTGACAGGTGTTTTAATCCCTCTCCACTCTATCCAAAACAAAAAAAAAATAATTTTTGCCTTTAGTTATAATTTGAAGATGAACTTCGGGCACAAATATATATTTTTAAAATATACAGTATTTCTCAAAAGTCACAAAGGATAAATAAATCCACTTTGTGTGTACCAAATACCCAAAATAGAACTTGTAAATGTAGCAGCGACATCATCACTGTGCTGTACATAGCCTGTGCACAGAGCAGAGCTGAGGGAGGGACCCGGCAAGCTCCACCCACTACAGGCTACCAGCAGAAAACTACAGGAGGGGGCGGAGACAAGACCAGCCACTCTGCACAGGGAGAGAGAGAGCAGCAGTGACCGGTCTTTGTTACAAGAAGCTCCTGCACAGAGGTAGGAAGTTTTTACATTGGATTACTGCACAGATCTGGAAGATATACACAAAAAACACCAAGGTTCAAGAAAAGTACACATGTTGAAAGAAACTTAGACAATATTTGTTAACCGGTTCCTGGCCAGCCTATTGGAAAAATTATGCCAGGGCCAGCCTGTTATCAATCCTGGTGGACGCCATATGATGATGACCTCCAGGATTGGGCCGCGCAGCAGTGTGGTCTGTCACCAGCTATGTCCACCAGACACGGCTGATGACTGATCACTGTACTGTACCGGTACCATGTGACCGCTGTAACCAATCACAGCAGGTCACATGACAGTTGTAAACAATGGATGGCTTCCTTTCAAACCATCTATTGTGTACAATTGTGTTGCTAGCTGTGATTGGTCACAGTGATCACATGGTACAGACTGGGCCAAACAAGGCCCATCTGTGGCATATGATCAGCTGTGGCCAATCACAGCTAATCAAAACAAACTGGATTTATTAATTTTATTCAGTAAATTCATTGCTATATGCAAACATTTTGTGTAAAAATAAAAATACACATCACTTCCCCAGAGTAGTACAATGTTACTATGGTACCATTAAATTGCTCTGGTCAAAGTGTGTTAAAAAAAGCAAGTCATATGACAGTTGTAAACAATGGATGGCTTCCTTTCAAACCATCTATTGTGTACAATTGTGTTGCTAGCTGTTATTGGTCACAGTGATCACATGGTACAGACTGGGCCAAACAAGTCCCATCTGTGGGATATGATCAGCTGTGGCCAATCACAGCTAATCACAACAAAACAAACAGAATGAATCAATTTTATTCAGTAAATTCATTGCTATATGCAAACATTTTGTGTAAAAATAAAAATACACATCACTTCCCCAGAGTAGTACAATGTTACTATGGTAACCATATATTGCTCTGTTCAAAGTGCGTTAAAACAAAAAATAAAGTTATAAAAAAAGGAAAAAATACAATATATTATAAAAAAAGAAAAATTGAAGAAAAAAATTATTAATTTTGTCACCAGTCAGTGTCCCTGATCACTGCCACACCAGTTATATGATGACGTTGTACTGCACTGGAGGCCAATTTAGGCCTCATTCACATTGCCGATCAAGGTTGTAAATGGTCGAGAATCAGCGAACATAACAGGTGTGTGCAATCAGCCACTGCTAGGAAGTCTTTATTAATCAATGACTGGCACGAGAGCTGCTCTCATGTAAACAGACACACAATTAGAGACAGATGAGTGGCCTTGGACGCAAACTGATTGCACACACCTGTGATCCCCATCTGGGAATTTACACTGACTCTTGGCGGTGCACAGCTATGTGAATGAGACAATTTCTCTACCATTATGTCTTTGGAGTGTGGGAGAATATGCAAACTGTGTGCAGATAGTGTCCTGGCTGCGATTCCATCCTGAGGACGCCAGAGCTGCAAGGCAGAAAAGTGAACTACTAAGATATGTAGAGGCTTGAATGTCCTCCTTCTGCTTCCTCTTCCAGAGAACTGCAGCAGTTGTTTGTCATGGGAAGTTCTCAGTCCTTCACTCTCTGGCCATGCTCTGATAAAGAAGTAGGGTACTTCAAAACCAGACCCAATCTATCAAAGGAGACGGGAAATTTTCCCATGAATTTAAGTTAAAGTGAAACTCCACCCAAAAGGGGATGTTCCACTTTAGGCCCCTTTCACACATACGGTCGGTCCGTTCAGTTCATCACTTCAAAATGTATCAGTTTTTCATCCTTTTTTCATCCATTTTTCATCCGTTTTTCGTTCGTTTTTTTGTCAGTTTTTCATCCATTTTCATCTGTTTTTCATCCATTTTCACCTGTTTTTCATCCTTTTTCATCCATTTTTCATCCGTTTTTCGTCCGTTTTCATCCATTTTCATCCGTTTTTCGTCCATTTTCCATCCATTTTTCATCTGTTTTTCATCCGTTTTCATCCATTTTTCTTCCGTTTTTCATCCGTTTTTCATCCATTTTTCATCCGTTTTTTTTTTTTACATCCACTACCAATGCAAAAACGGATGAAAAACAGACCGTTTGTCCGTTTACATCCGTTTTTCGTCCGATCCGTTTTTTTGACAGATGAAAAATAGGGCATTCATCCGTTCCAAAAAAATGGACATTGACGGAAGCGGATGAAAACGGATGTTAACGGATGATCATCCGTTGTCATCCGTTTTTACATAGATATACATTGATGTCCGTTTTTCATCTGTCAATGGATGTGTGAAAGGGGCCTTAAGGAGTTTGAAGGACTTGTTCCCCGCTCCTCTTGCACAATTGGCACTTTTTGAGGAGGCTGATTTTGACAGGTACCTGCTTCCCACTTCCCTTCCGAGCGCTCAGCAACGGGAATTCTCCATCCTCCCTCCCCCTGCAGTCTTCTGGGACATTGACCGGTCCCAGAAGACTGCATCCGCCATTTATAATGCGCAGCGTGACTCACGCATGCGCAGTGGGCGCCCGGCTGTGAAGCCGCAAGCTGTCACAGCCAGGCGCCCTGAAGACGACTGGGCTGACTGCACCACTGGAACGTGGGATAGGTCAGTGGCTGTTTTTTAAAAGTCAGCAGCTACATTTTTTGTAGCTGCTGACTTTTATTTTTTTGACAAGTGCCTGGAACTCCACTTTAACCAAACACCTTGAGCTCTAGATGTGTAAAGTCATTCTCCTTTAACCCTACCAGAACTATATAGCTGAAGTCCTAACTAAACAATCCAAGATAGTTAGGCTCTCATGCTACATACTCTTAACTATAGGCAACACATTTTTGTTTTTTCATTTTGGATAGAGTAAGGGAGGGTGATAACCCCTGTAAGGTTTAATTTTGCCATCTGTATCCCATTGGGGAGATTTACTTTCACTTCCTGTTGTCCCTAAGCCAAAACAGGAAGTGAGAGGAAGTCCTTGGTGGAGGCAGCACACCATCTGTGTGCTGCCTCCACCAAATATAGGAAGTGCACACTCCTTATGTTTGGGGAGGCAGCACACAGATGGTGATTCACTGAGATTGCGGAGTAATAACACTGGAATTATTTCATTTACACTCCAGGACATTTATTCACAATATTGTCATCTATCTTTTTTATTTAAAATCAGTTTTATTTATGCACATTTGTATACTTGTTGAAGAGTGTCACTATTATTCATACATGGATGGCTTCCTTTCAAACCATACATTTATTCAAACCCTTATTTATTTATTTATTTTATACGTTAGCGTATATCTTAGTGTGTCCTGATGCTGGTTTTACAGTGAAAATGGGACAGATTGACTTACATTAACCACTTGCCAACCGCCCGTGGCATATATACTGCATCAGGTTGGATCGGCTGCGCGAATCGACATATGGGTACGTCAGATCGCAGGAGTGGTGCTGGGGGGCGACCGCCTCCACTAGGCAGTGGGGGGCCGATCCAAAGGACTGGCGGCTGCGATTGCCACCGGGCACCCGCAATCGCTCCCTGCTGAGAGAGAAGGATGGTCTGCTATTGTAAACACAGCTGACCATTGTTCTCTCCAAAATGATCACAGAGTGCCTGTGATCCTCCTATATAGCGTCACAGGTCTCTATGATCATTTCACAAGTCCCTCCCCCCACATTTTGAAAACACTCCCACAGGTTTACAATTAACCCTTTGATCACCCCTAGGTTAACCCCTTCCCTGCCAATGTCATTAGTACAGTAACAGTGCATATTTTTAGCACTGATTACTGTAGTAATGTCACTGGTCCCCCCAAAAGTGTCAAAAATGTCAGTTAGGGGTCCAATCTGTCCGCTGTAATATCGCAGTCCCGCTTAAAATCGCCGCTATTACTAGTAGAAAAATAAAAATAAATAAAAATGACATAAATCTTTCCTCGATGGCTTTTGCGCAAACCAATCAAAATACGCTTATTGCAATTTTTTTTACCAAAAATATGTAGCAGAATACAAATTGGTCTAAAAGGATGAAAAATTCTGATTTTTACATTTTTTTTGGGAATGTTATATAGCAGAATGGGAAAAATATGGGAAAAATATTGTTTCAGCTCTTTTTTTATTTGTAGCGCAAAAAATAAAAATCACACAGGTGATTAAATACCACCAAAAGAAAGCTCCTTTTGTGGGAAAAAAAGGACATCAATTTTATTTTGGTACAGCGTCGCACGACTGCGCAATTGTCCATTAAATTAATGCAGTGCCGAATCGCAAAAAATGGCCTGGTCATTAACCACTTTACCACCGGAGGATTTTGCTGTCTTCCGTCCAGGCCACTTTTTGCGATTCGGCGCTGTGCGACTTCAACTGACAATTGCGCGGTCGTGCGACGCCGTACCCAAACGAAATTTACGTCCTTTTTTTCCCACAAACAGAGCTTTCTTTTGGTGGTATTTGATCACCTGTGTAATTTTTACTTTTTGCGCTATAAACAAAAAAAGTGCGTTTATTTTGAAAAAATAACAATATTTTTAACATTTTTTTATATTTAAATTCCCCCCAAAAAAGATGTAAAAACCAATTTTTTTAAAAAATTTTGGCCAATTTGTTTTATGCTACATATGTTTGGTAAACAAAATCGCAATAAGCGTATTTTGATTGGTTTGCGCAAAAGTTATTGCGTTTACTAACAAAGGGAAAGATTTCTGTCATTTTTGGTGTTTTTTTTTTAACGCGTAATGGCGGCGATCTGCGATTTTTTTGCGGGACTGCGACATTGCGGCGGACAGATCGGACCCTTGACTGACATTTTTGACACTTTTGGGGGTACCAGTGACATTACTACAGTAATCAGTGCTATACATATGCACTGTTACTGTAAAAATGACACTGGCAGGGAAGGGGTTAATTTTATTGGAGAGGGAGGGGTTAATGTATGCCTGGTGCTTACTGACGTGTAGGGGGGGAGGTGACTGTGTGAGTCATGGACAGATCGGATGTCCAGCTATGCTGAACAGTCCGATCTGTCACTCCCTGTCACTATGGAGATCTGCCCGCTGTGTTTACACACAGCGGGCGGATCTCCAGACTCGATCCCCGACGATCGGGTAAGAGCAGCGGCGATCGCCGCTGCTCCTCCCCTGGCCCGACTCCCGCTGTGAATGAAAACAGCGGGAGCGAGCCTCCGGCGGCGCGCAAGCGCCGCCCAGAAGGGGGAGTGTCCAACGACGTTAATACTACGTCGCTGGACGATAACGAACCACTCTGCCGCAGTAGTATTACTGTGAGCGGTTCTAAAGTGGTTAAGGGGGCGAATCCTTCCGGTCCAGAACTGGTTAAAGTCAATATGGGGAGGGAAAAGTTAAAGTGATTGTAAATTAAGATTTTTTTTATCATAATGCATAGAATTCTATGCATTACGATAAAAAGCCTTCTACGTGCAACAGCCCCTCTCAGCCCCCCAATACTTACCTGAGCCCATCTCTATCCAGCCATGTTGCAGGAGCGACTCGGCTGTTCGAGACTCCCCTCCTCAATGGCTGAGACAGTAGTGTGGCGCAATTGGTTTCCGCTGCTGTCAATCAAAGTCAGTGAGCCAATGAGGAGAAAAAGGGGGCGGGTCACAACTCCGTGTCATAGTGGACACAGGGAGCTGCGGCTTGTCTCGGGTGCCCCCATAGCAAGCTGCTTGCTGTGGGGGCACTCAAAAGGAGGGAGCGGCCAGGAGAGCCGAAGAGGGACCCAAGAAGAGGAGGATCGGGGCTGCTCTGTGCAAAACCAGAGCTGGTAAGTATGACATGTTTGTTATTTTTAAAGAACTTCACCATCACTTTAAGGTGGTTTTTATGATGCAATGGGCTGTAAATGGTCCTGAGGGTGACAGAAGCTATATCTGTTCTGATTAGCATTATTATTATTATTTATTTTTTTTTTCATATTTTAATAGGAAAAAAAAACAGACAGTGGAAAAAAAAGTTCAATGCCAGTACACAAATGATAAAATATAAAACTATTTAAAAACAAAAACAATAAATTTAGTCAACAAAATAAACTAAACTAAAAAAGAAAACTGAGTATGCATTTTTTAAACATATTGTCTAAGCACTGAAGGTTTCTGAGGATATTTTGTCAATGACGAAGTTGCTAATCAAATTTAATAAAATCATTCTGCTCATCCATATTAGCAATCCTTTGCATTCTCTGTTACTAAAAAGGTATACCTATTGGACCCCACCTGCTCTGCGGTAGAGAGGATTGACGGCACTGATTCAATTACATTGGTTTGGTTATGTCAAGCGACCTGGGGCGACCTGGGGCGACACAAGTCGCCTCGTGAGTCGCCCTAGTGTGAATGGGGGCTGAAGGCACTAAATTACGTTTTAAATATTTTATTATTATTTTATATTTAGGAATATATACAGTAAATATACAGTTTATAATATATGAAAACATGTCTTCTTCTTAGTGATTTTACTGCAGAAGACCATTTATGGATGCAACATAAATTTGAAGAGGTCCCTAATTTATATATGTATATATATATATATATATATATATATATATATATATATATATATATATGTATATTGTGCTCATAAGTTTTTTATGATTTCTTGGCCATTTTCCAGAGAATATGAATGATGACACAAAACTTTTCTTTCACTCATGGTTAGTGTTTGGCTGAAGCCATTTATTATCAATCAACTGTGTTTACTCTTTTTAAATCATAATGACAACCCTGATCAAAAGTTAACATACCCCAGTTCTTAATACCGTGTATTGCCCCCTTTAACATCAATGATAGCTTGAAGTATTTTGTGGTATTTGTGGATGAGGCTCTTTATCTTCTCAGATGGTAAAGCTGCCCATTCTTCCTGGCAAAAAGCCTCCAGTTCCTGTAAATTCTTGGGCTGTCTTGCATGAACTGCATGTTTGAGATCTCCCCAGAGTGGCTAAATAATATTGAGGTCATGAGACTGAGATGGCCACTCCAGAACCTTCACTTTATTCCGCTGTAGCCAATGACGACTTGGCCTTGTGTTTAGGATCGTTGTCTTGTTGGAATGTCCATGTACGTCCCATGCGCAGCTTCCGGGCTGATGAATGCAAAGTTTCCTCCAGTATTGTTTGATAACATACTGCATTCATCTTGCCATCAATTCTGACCACATTTCATGTACCTTTGTAGATCCCCAAAACATCAGCGATCCACCTCCATTTTTCACAGTAGGAATGGTGTACCTTTCATCATAGGCCTTGTTGACTCCTCTCCAAATGTAGCATTTATGGTCGTGGCCAAAAGCTCAATTTTGGTCTCATCACTCCAAATGACTTTGTGTAAGAAGGTTTGAGGCTTGTCTCTGTGCTGTTTGGCGAATTGTAAGTATAATTGTACTTTGTGGCATTTGCATAGTATTGGCTTTCTTCTGGCGTCTCCACCAAGCAGCCCATCTTTCTTCAAAGGCCTCCTTATTGTGCATCTTGAAACAGCCATGCCACTTGTTTTCAGAGAGTCCTGTATTTCACCTGAAGTTATTTGTGGGTTTTTCTTTGCATCCAGAGCAATTTTCCTGGCAGTTGTGGCTGAAATTTTAGTTGGTCTACCTGACCGTGGTTTGGTTTCAACAGAACTCCTAATTTTCCAGTTATTGATTAGAGTTTGAACACTGCTGATTGGCATTCTCAATTCCTTGCATATCTTTTTATATCCCTTTCCTGTTTTATACAGTTCAACTACCTTTTCCCGCAGATCCTTTGACAATTCTTTTGCTTTCCCCATGACCCAGAATCCAGAAATGTCAGTGCAGCACTGGATGAAAGGGTCTGTCAGGAGTCCAGAAACTCATTGACCTTTTAGGCCCCTTTCACACGGGCGCACCGCCCGACGTAGTCCATTCTGCTCAGCGGGGGATCGGTCCGCCAATCCCCGCTGAGCAGGCGGATGACAGCTCCATCTCCGCTCTGTGTGCAGAGACGGAGCTGTCAGATCCCCGCTCTCCTCAATGGGGAAATCGGATGACAACGGACCGCCTGTCCATTCCCATCTAATCCCATTCGATCCGATCCTCCAAACGGATGGAAAATAGGGCTTCCATCCGTCCGGATTTCATGTATAGGATCAGATCGGATAGCAGCGGGTGGCAGCGGAGATGTCTCCGCTGCCACCCGCTTCCACATAGGGATGCATGGAGCATCCGATCCGGTCCGTCTGAAAAACTGACAGGTGGATCGAATCGCCCGTGTGAAAGGGGCCTTACACACACACTAATTACAAGCAAACAGATCACAGGTGAGGATGGTTATCTTTAATAGCCATTCAAACCCCTTTGTGTCAACTTGTGTGCATGTTATCAGGCCAAAATCACCAGGGCATGTAAACTTTTGATCAGGGTCATTGGGTAGTTTCTGTTGTCATTATGATTTAAAAAGAGAAAACACAGTTGATTGATAATAAATGGCTTCAGCCAAACACTAAGCATGAGTGAAAGAAAAGTTTTTGTGTTATTCATATTCTTGGAAAAATGGCCAAGAAATTATAAATTCTGCCAGGGTATGTAAACTTATGAGCACAGCTGTATATATATATATATAAAAGCAATTGAAATAACTGCTTGGAACGTCTTCAATATCTGCAGTAGCCATGTATGGTCTTCTACAGTACAACCACAAAGAAGAAGAAGATAATGTTTTATAAGTGTAAGAAAGCCTCTGACAATACGCCAACAAGTGACTCATAGATTTTAGTGTTACAAGCGTATTTCATGGTAGAACAACTGCACTGATCAGAACAATCCACATCATTCTTTGCTTCAAAGGTTCCTAGAATTCCAGGTTCTAAAGGCTGTGCACTTTACTTGGAGGGCAGTCATTGTTCCAGTACAATGAGAATCCATGTTTTGTTGAGTTTAATGTCTCAATAGACGCGGCAGGGCTTGTAAAGTCAATAGCAACAGCTATCTCTAGCGTTAAATTTTACTGCAGACAACATTCCATGGGAGTCAGCTTAAATCCTGCTAGCATGTTCTTTTTCTCTTAGTTTATGAAGTTTCAAAACAGAAGAGAGAAGCCAGTTTCCAGGAGGCAGTAGTTGCCCTGGGCCTCAATGAAAAATACAAAAGCGTTCATAATACCTTTTTTTTATTATGGTTGTCCATGGTCTTTTATGAGTGAGGCATCTTTAGGTACATTTAAAGCTTGCTGACCTTTTCCCAATTTTCACTGTCTCCCAACCTTCTAAGATGGAAAAGAGGGCTACCATTTACAAAAACATTTTTGTAGGAAGGATTTAGCCATGCCACACAAAGTCATTTCTATTATTTACAGCCATTTTGGAACATTTTTTCTTTTTACGGTGCTAGCTAGTGCAATAACATTTTTGGTGGCATACACTATACACTGCATCATAGGTTTTGCTTATGGCAAAAAAAATAAATAAATAAAGCTCTATCTCAGCTTGGACACATGGGCGTCCGCAGAACTTTTTTCAGGGGGGGGCAACATTTTAAGGTCACCAATGCTCTGCCTCTTTTACAACAATGTCAAGGGGAGGGGCTTATTCCGTATACTTATTTTGAGTATTAATTTTTAAAGAGAAAACAGGAGCATTTATTTTTAAAGCATTTGTTAACCTAAAAAAAAAAAAATGGATCCTGTTCCCTTAAAGCATGTTATACAACATAGTGCTTGTGCTGTGTAATTTGGCCCCTTCTATCACCTAAAATACCTGGCTGATCCTGCCTGGCTATGTCCTCCCCTCTATAAACTGACCACGGTATACCATGGCGACTAAGCCCTGACACTGTGGTCAGTTTACGTGCCTCCATCATCCATAGCTTTCCTGTCCTCCTCTGTCCTCTCTGCTGCAGGCAGCTGTCAGATAGGGAGAGGAGAGAGACAACGGGTCACGTGAGCGGCCTCAGCCCTCTGAAAACTGGTAAAGAATGGCTTATTTTTTTTAAAACACAGACTCTGGGGCAAACAGGTCTATTAAAAAGACCAGACAGGATGGTATAAAGTGGCTTAACAATCACTTTAAAGGGGGAAGTTGAGATTCCGGGGGGGGGGGGGATTTGCCCCCCCTTGCCCCTACCTGCGGATGCCCATGCTTGGACAGAAAAAAAAAATGCAGCCCCCAGCCTACAGGATAATCCTACCTTTGCAATAAATAAATACATAATAAATGCATACATATCTATTAATAATAAAGCTGCACTTATTATTTTCTTTTACATTGGAGCCTGAAAGTCAAGTAGAGGGTTCAGGGTGAGCTTGAGGTCCAAGATTAAGTTGGCTATGTATGGATTTTGCACTTTTTTATTTGATGAGTATTTAAATAATATTTTAAAACATTTTCTGTTGACATTCTACCTACATTTTCTCTTTTAAATTGTAATTGAATCGTAACAGGGCTTTCTGATTCCTCTTATACAAAATTGTATTGTACCTGTAATGTCTGCTTTCATTGCTGAGCAAACTGTCAACGCTATATACTGTAAATCCTGTACAACAATAATAATAATAATAATTACGGATGAAACAATATCATATTTACAATTTCCTTAAATAATTCTTTAGATCTACTGTGCATGCCATACCTGCTTCAACTCCATTCACATTTCTAACATTAATAAATTAGACACTATCTAATAATAATAATGATGATACTGTCTACATTAAAAAAAAAAAATCAGGACAATAGTTGAAGAAAAAGAGACATAAGGTTCTGAGATAAAAATAGGAAAAGCTGAGAGTTATTTTATGCATTTTCTTTGACCTATCACCAGAAAATCATGTACTCAGTGTTATTTCATAGAGGTGTGCTGATGTCATTTGATTTTTCTGCTTATATTTTCCTTTGCTATTGATTAAATTCACATCCCTGTAGCACATCTTCTGTTATTTAGTAATTTTTATAGCTGCTGCTTTGACATTTATAAAGTCCAGGCAGATAAAAAAAAAATGAACCTAAACAAGTACTTTGTCTATATTGGTCAAAGACACAACTTTACCTTAGAGGAGGGACTTAAAGCCTATCTCCACATTTTTGTGAACCCTAAATAGTTTTTTTGGACCAAGCTGCTCCAAACAATTTCCTTCACTAAAACATTCATCGTCTATCGGCTACCTAGAGTATATAGCAGCCTTTCTCAACCTTTTCAAAGCAGAGAAACCCTTGAAATAAATTTCTGGTCTCGGGGAACCCCTGTTAAAAATCTACAACTCATGATACATTAGTGTGACAGTCAGTGGGAAGAATGGTCCTTACTCTTGTCATCATTGGGAAGAATTACCCCCTTACAGATAGCTGAAAGGAACAATGGTGTCATTGGGAACTTATCGGAGAGGCAAAAATTACCCATTTCGCAAGGAACCACTAGTAACCCCAGGAGGAACCCTGGATGAGAAACCCTGGTATAGTATTGTGTTTTGGCAGCAGGGCAGAGACTTCCTGTCCTGCTCCCCCAAAAAAATTGAGATTCCTCTGAGGAAACTTTGTATTCATCCAGAAAATTGAAAGCTCTCAGTGAATGATTGAGCACCGCTCAACCCAATTCGATTTTATTCCAGGAAGGGGATAGGAAGTTCCCGCCCCACTGCCGAAACACAGCACCTTATATAGCTGATGCTACATACAAAACATGCAATGCTGCCAGCCGCTGCATGAATTAGTGAAGGAAAGAGTGAGTTTGGGCCAGCTCAGTACAAACAAAAATTTAGTGCGCAAGTGGATTATGCCCATGTCTGAGCCCCATCACATGTGGGGGGGGGGGTTAGAATAGCACTGTGTAAGTTTTAACCTGCTTAGCAAAGCATACTAAAATCGCATGAAGGCTGGGAACCATGGGCCAATTACCTGGGAATGTCCTTTACCCCAGGTTTAGTATAAAGTCATGTGGTATGGGTGAATCTCCCTCGACCCTTTCCTCCTCTCCCCCACCCTGTCTTCCTTGTCTCTTCCTCTTTCCTTTCCCTCTAATCCCCGGGTCTGTCAACCCAGGGAAGGTTAACATTTGGGTACACTTTAATGTTGTCCCCCCTCCTCTTTGCTATGTTCTTGGAGACGGGGTCATGGAACAGATGACTCTGCTATACCAATTGCTCCCTCAGATAGCGGGGAGAATGGACAACCTCAATACAGGTTATGCTGGATTTAGGCTATGCAAGATCTCTTCTAACTGTCTGTATATACCAAGTACCACAATATCTAGAGACTTTTGTTGTCATGTACCATGTACCTAGAGCCACTTAAGCAATGCAAGTAGCTTATGACCCCAGCTCATATGTAACCCAATTTGCATTTGTTATGCTTGATATATTCTTTATGTTCTTGTTCTCTTATTATCTCAAAATAAAAAATATTTGTAAGTAAAATCGCATGACAGCTTTAACATGTGATTTTAAAAGTAGTTTTGATCCTTTTTAAATTCTCCTTAAAGGCCGTAGCTTTTTACCTTCATGCATTCTATACATGAAGGTAAAAAAACTTCTGTGTGCAATGCCCCAGCCCCCCCTCCCAATCCTTACCTGAGCCCCCTTTGATCCAGCAATGATCACAATATCCTCAGCTGTTCCTGAACTCTCTCTTCTTCTCATTGGCTGAGACAGCTAAGAGAGACCTTTGGCTCCCACTGTTGTCAATCACAGCCAGTGAGCCAACGTGGAGAGCGGAAGGGGGGGGGGCACAGCACTATGTGTCTTATGGATGCATAGAGCAGAAGCTTGGGGGCAAGCAGGCAGCGCCCCCTCCCCCCCCTACCCCCTGGGGCAAGTGGCTTTTTCTAGGAGCACTGCTTGAGAGGGAGGAGCCAGGAGCGCCACGGGGGACCCGAAAAAAAGAGGATCAGAGCTGCTCTTTGCAAAACAACTGCACAGAGCAGGTAAGTATGACATGTTTGTTATTAAAAAAAAACAACATTAAATTGCTATGTACAAAGATGAAATACATATAAGTGAACTGTTTTACCTGCCAAAGGATCTGTATCTCTGTCCACCCACTGCTGAGATGTACACAGCTCTACTATACCACACACTATACCACACAGCCCTGTCTAGGAGGAAAGGTGACCTGATTTTTTTCCTGCTATAGATGAGAATGACATGGAGGTCTTGTCCTTGCCCAGCCTGTGACTGGACAGTGAAAGGAGAAGCAGAAGGCTGATGAGCTCATCTCTTTACTTGTATAAGCAGGGACTGCAAGCCAAATTGAGGTTTTTACAATTTTTGCATTTGAAAAAATACATTTAAACTGGTATTAAACCCAAAAGCAAACATTATATTGCAGCTTACCAATTCTTAGATGTGATGATTGAATTTGTTTTCTTTTTTAGGCTTTCTTTCCTTTATTTTCAGCTGGAGATCTGGCCAGTAAGCCTATTGTTTTTTTAAAAGAAAGCTGTCCTGCAGATGTAGCACTTAAGAGGGTTGAGACAAACCATTTAACACTGCCAGGGGTGCTTGCAATGGTCAGGTTTATTTACTTATGTAAAAACTTTCCTCCAAAAAGAAAAAAAACATTTTGTAGTAACTGATTATTAAAAGCTGACTGAAGTTCTGCTTCAATTTGTTAGTGTATCTAAATCTGGTAGTACATCTAACACTGCCCCCCCCCCCCCAGTCTGACAATGCTACTGTCACAAGGTGCCCCTGTGCTCCTTCATCCAGAGTGCTAATACAGGAGGCGTGTTATTGGCAAGATCACCAGGTGAAAATAGAGGGGGATAACGTCTCATAAAGAAAACGAATGCAGCCATCACATCTAATGATTAGTAAGGTGCAATATATTACATTTTTGGTTATGGGGTTTAATAACACTTAAAAGTTGAATTAATGAATTCAGAGCTGCATGAAATTTGCTCTGCTTTAAATCTGCAATTTTCATTCATTTAATACTTGGTGATCCTGCCATACAGGTTCTTTGACATTCTTAGCTCATTATTATTTCCCCTCCTATTATAAAATTTCAAACCCTTTGTAAAATATTCCATAAGAATAATATAAAAGAGCTAAGAATTACAACAAAATGAAGGTACTGCAAAAAACTACTGGAGCCAAGAACAACGTATGATATTGTCTATGTCAGTTAGATTTCTGTCTCGTCATTTTAAACTGTGTTGGAAATTTTGGTGGGGCTTTGGTTGTTTCACATTTGATAAATCGGTAGCTATATATTTTTCATTAGGTTTTAGCTGTTCTAAATTACAGAGAATCTTGTAAAATCCTTCCAGCCGGCCCCAGTCAATGTATCAGCTGGCGTTCATCTATTAGTTATAATGCTGGCACATTCCTTTGTGTATAATCCTGTTTTCCACACTGTACTGGAAAGAAGGTTCATGGCTTCGCTGCTGCATGATTAGCTCAAGCCTGGACAAAGAAAACAGCAACCAATGTTGAATATATTTACCAAAGGACCCCCGTGCAAGAACAATTTTTTGGGCCCCCATTCAGTTACTGCCTGGCAAAAATGCTTATTCACTGTGAAAGACAGATGACTAGATAGATAAAGAGTAGACTTTGTAATATTCATAAAGCTTAACTCTGGCCATAATGTCAACACATTTATTTATTTCACATTTATTTCTAGGGCACAGGCTAGCACACAGTAATACCCACCTTACTTCACAGTCCAACCATCCTCGCAGGTTCTGGTTGTAGGCAGGTGCAGTGTATTTTCTCCACTGCAGGTGGCGCTTATTAGCAGCGGAGGAGAAAGTTGGGAGGAGCTAAGTTTCTCTATGGTTTAGCAGGTCACAGAGAGGCAGCATCCGATTGGATTCTGGCAGCCTATGTGACTGGCAGCCATCTTGGGTAAGGCAGATTCTATTTAAGACCTTGGCTCCCAGGTTTGGCAGTGGTACGCATTTTGCCTGTGGCAGTGTAGGGAAGGTCATCAGTCTGTCCGAGACAGTGCTTAGCGTCATGGAGAGGTTCCAGATGAGTAGGCAAAGTGAAGGGTCATGCCATCCAACCTGGAAACCCCCCCCCCCCCGACTTGGGTACAGACCAGCCAAGAAACATTCCGCCCCTCGAGACTGATGCTGTCAGCACACCTGAGAGCTTCTGCTGCTACTCATCATTGTTACATCCTGCAAGTGCTTCTGGTCAGGTTGCCTTCCCGCTGGGCTTGTTGCGTATTGCCAAACTTCCATTTCAATACAGTTATGTTTTCTGCACCTGGACTCTACCACCGCACAACACTCCACGCAGCACCTACCCACACTTGGTGTAGTCGGCAGGATTCAAACCTGCATCGGGAGACCCCAATGGCTGCTTTTCATGCCATTCTCTGACCAGTCTTATTACTGACCTCTCAACATCATCACACCAGTGTAGAATGTGTAGTCCCATCACCAGGTTAGAATGTGGCCACTCGCAGGAGTACACGCTTACATTCTAGTGCTGGGAAGCTGAGGAGTGGGCCGCAGGGTGTAATGGGACCCTGAGTTTTGGGCAGTATTATTGTATTCTAGCCCATTCCTTAGAGAAGGCAAGCAATCTACTATTCCTTAGATGGGGGGGGGGGGGGGAGCAATTAGGTCTCAGGGAACCCCTGCAAAAAACAATTAATTGGGGGGTCTGCTCTGCCTCTTCTAGCTCATTGCAATGTGGGCTGTGGAGGGGGTGGGAGCCGCCGGTTTAGGCTCTCAGCGGCTTGCTGAGAGGCTGAGCCAGGTGCTGGTCCAGCCATATGGGTAGATCCCGACTCCATGGTTGCAAACTTGCCCGAGCCTGGACCGGCTCTGTGACAACAGCCAACAGTGGGCTTCAGCCCTCTGTCTGCTGAAAACAGGTCACAAGAGTGCAGAACGAACAGCACTCCTGTGATCCACAGGAGAAGGACAGCCAGATGAGCTTTGGCTGTAATTCTCGTTTACTTCAAACCATCTGGCAGTTTTAAGATTTCCAGAAAATCTTGCAGGAGGCCCTAGCACTGGCAAAGGTGGACGTAAACACCTAAAACTGGCCCAGGAATTCTCTGTTGGAATATCTAAGACATAAAAGAAGCCAGGAGTCGGCTCAGCCCACCAGGCTTTAACTCATACTAAAACATCACTTTAGGATGGTCTAACCCTTGAAGCTGATATATTGATAAAATGTATATTGTTTTTGGGATTGATGTATTCCTGCTATATATATATATGCTTTGTACTGTCTTTTCTTTTCTGCAGAACAATCTTGCTGTTACAGTTACTGGCAGGGCCTAGCCATCTAAACTTACAAGCCTTATGACCTACTACTGTGACTAACGCACTCCAGGTGTCTCTGGAATTACAAGTCTTCTGGGGTTATAGGATCTAAAACACTGATATGGACGCACACTGTACTGTATCTGTATATGAGTAATGTCATTTATTTTCAGTGTTTATAATGAAAACAGTTGTTTTTAATATATTGTGGTAATCACCTAATGGCATTGCATCAAGGTCAGTGTGATTTTCTTACTTGCTTATAATAATGGGAGCATCTGCCTAAGTATGATTTGAAGTTCGAAGAACCTGAAGTTTGTGGCCAATCCTATTCATGTCTAAGCAGGGCATATCTTGCTGTTAAATTCTAGCAATTTTTGGGCAAACCGTTGTCATAAAAAGTCCACAGACAGCTGGACACTGCCATTGGAAACAGTTAACAAAGCAAGAATAAAAGTAATACCATACAGAAGGGAGAGGATCTTTTAATGCAACTTCAAGGGTGACATGGAGAAAGCACCAATCCATCTGCCACCCAGGCCAATTTTGACATTTCAATCATATATATAAAAATCAGTGTTTTTTTGCTAGAAAATTACTTAGAACCCCCAAACATTATTTATATATATTTTTTTAGCAGAGATCCTAGGGAATAAAATGGCAGTTTTTGCAATTTTTTATGTCACACGGTATTTGCACAGCAATTTTTCAAATGTGATATTTTTTTGGGAAAAAAACACCTTCATGAATAAAAAAAACCAAAACACTAAAGTTAGCCATATTTTTTTGTATAATGTGAAAGATAATGTTATGACAAGTAAATAGATACCTAACATGTGACAAAGTAAAACTCGTGGAATGGCGCCAAACGTCGGTACTTAAAAATCTCCATAGGCTACGTTTCATTTTTTTTTACAGATTACCAGTTTACAGAGGATGTCTTCTACTAGAATTATTTCTCTTGCTCTAACATTTCTGGCGATATCTCAAAGGTGTGGTTTTAACGCCGTTTACATATGCGGGCGCTACCTAAGTATGTGTTCGCTTCTGCGTGTGAGCACGAGAGGATCGGGGCACTCTACATTTTTTTCCTTTTTTTATTGTTTATTTTATTTTTACAGTTTTCCTTCATTTTTTTTTATCACTCTTATTTCTATTACAAAGAATGTAAACATCCCTTGTAAATAGGAATAGGGCATGACAGGTCCTCTTTATGGAGAGATCTGGGGTCTATAAGTCCCCAGATCTCTCCTCTATGCTGGAAAACCCGAGATTAAAAAAATGATGAACGAGCGAGCCGGGAGAGCCCCGCCGAAGGGCGGCGGTGGGGGAGGGGGGTTTCCCGACCGCCAATTGTAAAAGCAATCAAACGGCTAAACAGCCGCTTTGATGGCTTTTTACAGTGCAGGGAATCGCTGGCTAAAAAAAAAAAAAAGATATCTGAATGATGCCAGGCATCATATGATGGCCTCCCGGTGGTAGATGGTTAAATAACATGCTTAGATGCCTTTAACTGCATGTGGTGTCACAAAACAGGACAATTTTCAAGAACTGCATCAGTTAAACTGTATTCCGGCAACACATATTTTGGAAGTGTAATTGATTTTTTAACATTTACATGTATCTTGGCTTAAATACAGCAACAGTGCCCCAATCTGATTTATTTCAAATTGAAGCAAGGCTTTTTATGTAGTTTTGGCAGCAACACCTATTTAAAAAAAAAAAAAAAGCAGTAATAAGCCTAAATTTACTGATTGAAGTAGCAGCCACAACAGATCTAAAAGTTTGTGGAAAGTTTACTCTTAAAGAAAAACCCCTCAGCTTCTTGGCCAGTGGCAGTTTCATGTTGGAGTTTGTGAGCTTCTTTTTTTTTCACAGATCCACATTGCACTATCTTAAAGTGTCTATAAACCAAGACTATGAAAAAACTCTCATACATTCTAGTGTGCATACTCACAAAGCCACTAAAGCATTCATAATTAGAGTAAAATATACCTGGTTTATCCTGCCTTCAGCTGCCTCGCCCATCTTCTCTCTGTCCCCACTGCAGCCTTAGATTGCGTAAACCAACTGGTGTCCTCTACTGAGCATGCTCATATTTCAGTTCCCTTCTAAGCTCATCATTCCCTCCTTCTTCTTATCTTTGCAGCCCACATGACTATGGTCACACATGTGGGCGTATACACAGTGGTAATTAACACTTCCCTCCAACCTCCTTCATGTCCTCCTATTGCTAAACACTATGGGGGGGGGGGGCAGGATATCATTAGCTGATTGGTTATATTCACTAAGAAACTCACAAAATGCAAATCAGTATTGAGTATATCGAATGTAATTGTTAATACCTGTAAATAGCCTTGCATGGGGTTGTGTCAGGACAGTACACAAACACTTGAATAGGCAGCAAATAGAAAAAGACTAGGCAGGTTTTTTTCATGCAATAAAAGTTAGCTGAAAACCTTTGTTATAGTACAATGACTAGAATTTCTGTGATAA
The DNA here is from genome assembly GCF_965119305.1 of Pelophylax lessonae. Lineage (NCBI taxonomy): Eukaryota > Metazoa > Chordata > Amphibia > Anura > Ranidae > Pelophylax > Pelophylax lessonae. Next base: position 86,420,335 of record NC_138769.1, on the reverse strand, counting down.
ATAAAAAATGAATTTCTTAGGTTTCCTTGAAATACATTCTGCATAAAGGTCTGACCGATTCTCCAAAGTGAAAAAAACAGTGAATAAAGAAAAAGGGAAATTCTGGGTCAAATATTTTAGCTGTCCAACCTCCATCTAAACATAAAGCATATCCTTCAGCCTGTTCAGGTCCTTCACAAGAGGATAGGTGTCATATTAGCATGCATTATGGAAATTTCATAGCAAACAAACTAAAAATAAATGCCATCTCTCTCAATGTCATTTTAATCAACATATTTTGCTGCATTAGGATCAAAACGATTTCTCCAATAGGTAACAAAATATATTTTCCTAAGTGAAACATTTCCTGAGAAAGACATTGATATTGCCATTGGCTACTCTTCTAAAAGGCTAATTGCTTAGTTAGCATACTGACCCTTTTACTTCAATACTTTAGTCTGACTATATTAAAATGCAAACTTGTTCTACTTTAAAAATGTATAAGCCAATGGGTCTATATATTAGCCAGGCATTTTATAAGCGCAGGTCAGCAATAGTGTAAGTCTAATTAAAGTGTAAGTCCATGGTTGGGTGCAATGCTTGCCAGGCATCCTAAGGAGGATTTTAAAGCCCACCAAGTGTGAGTCTACTAAAGAGTGGACTTATGCTTTAACAGACACACTGGACCACAAGGGCAAGGATAATTGGTTTATTTGGCTAAGCTTCAAGCTCATATCATTTTTGGGTAAGCTGATTTTCTTTGAGTTTCTAGAGTTCTTCCATTCCATTGTGACGCTCCTTCTGCTGCTGATCAGTAGGTTACTGTACTATAGAAACTTCCATAGATCATCAGTTTGATTGGAATGCCTTCCCCTTATTCACTTAGCTCACCTTTTTGAAGACATTGGTTTCCATCGTAGGTTGGGTTGTACAAACACAACCCAGCCTCATAAATCTACAGAGAAACAATGAAATTCTGAGGGTAGCCAATGAAAGCTGAGAATTTCCAAGCAGTTATAGCCTTGGATGTAGCTGTAAGTTCCAATAAAGAAGCTGATTCCTTCGGAGCGGGTCTGGGAGGGGAGTATTTTTCTATGGAAAATTATTTTACTATAATTATGTCAAATATTGATGTTAGTAGGGATTGGCTTACTATCTAACCTGTGCTCTTAGGTACCTAGATGACAAGACTTTCATTTGTTTTTTCAGTTTTGGTTGGACCCCAACAGGTAGAATTGAATTACTTCTTGTCTCTCATTATTCCAGACAATCTTCAATTTGAGTTCCAAACTGCTATTGAAAAGCCAAGCAAAAAAGTCCAAAACAATTCTTCCTACGTTTTCTGTAATTTAGAGGAGGATCATGCAGAAATGTAAAGGATGTTTTCTGACGAGTGTCTGACCTCTAGAATTCCCGAAAGACATACAGTAAGTAGACCTATTGTAGGTAGACTGACCCTTTAAGCAGTTTATGAGAGGCAACAGTTACTCTACCACCTGTGTAGAAGTTTCACACGGCTAAAAGCATACATCAATGACCTGGCCTTGATCCCTCCTGGCTGTGAGATGGGTATTGCATAGTAAACCATTTGGGATCTCAGTTTCCTCAAGATTATTTTTGAATATAATTCCAAGTTGGCAGAAATTCACAAGACTGCCCTCAAAGTGACCTGGGCACATTTAGCACCATGCCTTCTCTTTCCGTCCTCTTTGAAGTTCAAGAAGAGCCGTAGAGACTTATTTTAATTCATGACCGCAACTCTTATATATGTGAGATACATGAAACAGAAGGTTGTGCAGCAGGTCCAGAGTTAATCAGCTGTTGTACCACTTTACTACAGATAAGTGTGACCTTACATGGAGGCAAGCGGAGTTCAGAGTCCAAAAGAAGGGCCAGCAAATATAGTACAGCTGTCTTCATGGGAGTGGACTCAATATTTCCATGGGAGGGACACCCTAATAATGACCATAGCATTAGTAAATGAGAAAAGTACAACTAATCAAAAGTATCAGCAAAAGAGAAGGCTAATCTGTTCAAATTGTCGCTGACTCACGTGAGAGTCAGCAAAACTTTTGAATAAAACTAACTTACAAGAGGGTCACAACCAGGAATTAATAGGAACTGACTTGGCCTCTTCTTAAAAGTGTATTTCCAGACAATTGTTTTGGATAGAGTAGGGAAAAAATAAAGCCCTGCCATTTTTCTTTTTTTTTGCTTTCTGTGTTGAATTAAAGAGTGTTCCCTTTACTTCCTGTTGCAGACAGGGGAGGGGGTGGGGGGGGGTAAGATCATGTAAGTAACAAGGTGTTTTACCTGCATATATAGCAGTTTCATCTGGGGTAGCTTATTAATGGTTTGAAGGACATAACATTATTTCATATCATGTGTTGTAACAAGGCGGTGGAAATAAGTGAGTTCTGATCTGATCCAGTGTCTAAATGTTGCAGTTATCTCAAGGCAGGGTAGTAAGAGGAGTTCCTGAGAATGGACATTGAAGCAAGATGAGGTCATAAAAGACCTCTTGAGTAATTGAGGTCATCCCACAACATCAAGGAGTAGACAGTAACAGGGCACTCTAGAAAGGACCTATCATTCAGGAGAAGCCACAGCAAATTAGAGGGTCACAGTCTACCACTTTGAGAGATACCCATATGGGTGTTTCATTGACAGCGTGTTACTTAATTAGAGAAGATAGTTGGACCTCTGATAGTACCGAAGACTTTGAAAGGGAGGCTTCTGAAGAACAGACAGCACCAAACTGAGATCTCACGGCAGCAATGGAGACCGCACTGGAGGAGCCAAGTGTCAAACTCCCTGGATTAAGGTGCGCACCAGGGAATGTATGGCCAATGGCTGTTGAAGAAACCAGCTAAGGCCAAAACCTGACCCTTGATGGTACTCAAGGTCAGGTTCTGCCCAATCCCCCGTTGGAGGAAAGTCAATATCTGAGCCACTGAAAGGGAGCGAGGGTGAACCCCAAGAGACTCACACAACACAACGTACATCTTCCAAGTACGATGGTAGATCTTCCTAGAGGTAGATTTTCTAGCCTTTAACAATGTAGGAATCACAGATTCAGACAAACCTCTATCCTTCAGCACCTGGTTTTCAACAGCCAAGCTGTTAAAGCCAGTGACTGTAAAGCAGGATGGAAGATTGGCCCTTGGGACAGCAGATCTTCCCTCAGAGGAAGTCTCCAAGGAGCGTGGGTGACCAGCTGTACCAAGGCCAGAGATGCCAGTATGGAACCACCAGAATGATTGGAATCCCGTCTACCTCAATCCTGCGCAAGAGTCTTGGAAGATGTTTGAGAGGGGGAAAGGCGTAAATTAGATGATACTGGCTCCAATGAGCCACTAAGGCGTCTGTGGCGTCAGCTAGAGGATTCTGAGACCGTGCAACAAACCTCTGTACCTTCCTGTTGAGACGAGAGGCAAACAAGTCCACCTCGGGAGTACCCCACCAGAGACACAGCTGATGAAACACCTCTTGATGGAGCGACCATTCCCCCTGGTCCAACGCCTGTTGACTGAGATAATCCGCTTGCCAATTTTCCACCCCTGGAATGTGTACAGCAGAGAGGGCTGGAACGAATCATTCTGTCCACCTTAGAATACTGGCTACCTCCCGAACCGCCAGGCACTGGTGATTGACATTGGGATTGTCCGACTGAATACGTACTGGACACCCCTGAAGGCAAACTGTCCACTGATGCAGGCAAAGTCTGATTGCTCTGAGTTCCAGTACATTGATCGGCAGTCTGGACTCTGGAAGAGTCCAGAACCCCTGAGCACAATCTGTGCTGAGGACACCTCCCCACCCGGACAACCTTGCAACTGTGATGACAACCGTCTAGTACAGAGGGAGAAAGGATTTTCCCTGTTGAATTGCCAGAGAACTAAGCCACCAGATAAGGGACCCTCTCGTACCCCGACTCAACAGGATCAGATTGTCCAGAGACTGAGAATTCTTGACCCAGTTCACCAGGATCTCTCTTTGCAGAGATCTCGTGTGGAACTGTGGAAACGGAACCACCTCAAAGGTAGACATCATCATGCCCAGCACCCGCATGCAAGCCCAGAGGAATGACCATCTGCTGGACAACAGAAGCTAGATTGCCTCCTGCATTTTCTGGAGTTTTTCCAGAGGAAAAAACACCCTGAAACCGGCTGAGGCAGAGTCCAGAGTCAGACCCAAACATCTGAAGGTTCAAAATCCAACCAAACTCCCTCAGAGTTCGCAAAGCAATCTCCAAGTTTTCAAGCAGAGCAGTCAGAGACTCCACTCCCAGAAGATCATCCAGGTACCCCAGTACCGTGATCCCCACTGACGCAACAATGCTAGTACCGGAGCCAACACTTTTGTGAAGACCTGAGGAGTAGGGGCGAGACCAAAAGGTAACGCCATAAACTGATAATGCTCCTTGCCCACGGCAAAGCAGAGGAAGCACTGGTGACCGGCACATATTGGAATGTGAAGGTAGGCTTCCTTGATATCGATAGAAGCGAGAACATCCCCCTGATGTAGGGACGCCACTACCATGCGAATGGACTCTATTCTGAACTTATGTACCCGCACAAAGCAGTTTAGTGCCTTGAGGTCCAGAACTGAACTTAACTTGCCTTCCTTCCTTGGAACTGTAAACAGGTTTGAGTTAAACCCCTGAAAATGTTCTGAAGTCGGAAACGGGACTATTACCCCTTGAACTAACAAGTCTTGCACCGCCAAAAAGAGACCCCGTAAGCGATTTGGGGACAAGAGCAGGTTGGAAGGAAAGAACCTTTCCGGAGGATAAGACCGAAACTCAATCTTGGAGCTGGACCGAATGACTTCATGGACCCACTAGTCTTTTAACAGGGAGGTCCATTGGTCCGGAAACCAGGAGCCTCATGGCGTAGTGCAGGCCGCCATTTTCTTGGGGCCTTTTTTGTGCTGTATCGGCGGCCATTGTATTGCGGTTTTCTCAATGAAATTAGCGGTGGCAATGTTTTTGGAGCTATATGGGCGGTGATGCGGCAGTGAGAGCCCATCTTCACCCCCTAGTGCTGACTCCAGGATCATTCTCTTCCTGATCGCCGCATAATGTGCAGTTTGTCTGGTGATGTAAGCGCCTGATTGGTGGTGGTGAATCTTTTTGTGGGGTTTTCTCTCCCTCTCTCTGTTATAGCAGTGGTGGTGCTCTGTGCTGGACCCTGTGGTACTGCCAGCACGGTGGGGGTGTGAGAGTGGGAGTATACCTCCTGGGACTGCCCCATAGGCATAGTCAAGCTTTTTCCTGCCTAGTGTCCTACTCCTGTAGGGGGCAGCATAACCCTGTCAAGAAAATAAAGAGCAGTGTCCATCAATGAACGAAAGAGAAATATACATTTTAATAAACAGAACTAGTGCAAGGTCTTAGGAAGAAGGGAGAGACAGGTTTCTGTACAGACATAATCCATGATATACCAATCTAAGGGTTCTGATCCGGACAGTGCTGCTCTAACTTTTATGTGTAATGTGGAACTATAGTCACCTCCCCTCCAGCAATAAGACATAAGCTCCCTTGTCGGTGCCAACATCTTCTCACTAGCATCTTCCAGGGTTTGGAAGCTTCAAACATCTTGATTGGCTTGGCGGACATGATGTAATTCCTGCACATGCATACAGGAGTACATTCATTCCAAGCACCCAGGAGATTGTACACTGAGCTACACATGTACAGTTTAGGAAGTTTGAGGGAGAAAATAAGAATCCTTTTAAATAATAACAATTTACCAGCTTTAACAGTTTTCTTGGAGTTTCCACTCCTCAGCTGGCTGCCACACGTAGTGATAGTGTCATATTGTTTAGTTGCCATCCAGTTCAACCTGTATAGGTGTGTGTGTCAGTGGCCTGCTCATTTCCCATAACCCTGAATGTTATGATCTGTGAGGTGCACGTCCAAAAGTCTTTTAAAAGTATCCATACTCCCTGCGGCTACCACCAATTGTGGAAGAGAGTTCCACAATCTCACTGCCCTACCTTTTCTACACTGCCCTACCTTTTCTACGCTTATTAATTCCTAGTTACTTTGTTAATAGTTTGTTATCTCTTTCCTTGAGACTCAGCTGTTTGGTATTTCATACTACTCTGTGAAGATACTGTATTTTCTGATAAATGGTAGTGTTTTAACTTTCACTTTCATATATTTTTTGAAAAAAATGTTTTCACTCCTGCTGCTGTTTGTTACCAGAGCGACACATATTACTAAGTATTTTCTTGGTTTCTAGGATTCCTCAAGATGTTTCTAGGGGTTTATCGAGTCATGGCTGATGGACCTCCTATTTGATGATGCCTGCATACTTGCTGAGCCAAAAAGCACTTGGCAGTGCCAGCTGCATGACACTAATAATCTTTTTAGTTGTCTGCAATGCGTATGTTCTGACCACTATTGTAAGGGGCACATTCTTCACACTGACTCCCAATTAACTGTTTTTTTGCAGGGGTTTCCTGAGATTTGAAATTATTTCATGGGTTCCTCTAAATTAAAAAGAGCCGAAAAAGGCTGCTTTACACTTTACCAGCGTGCTCTGCTCCTCCTATTTTTTTCTAATGTCTACGAAATCCTTACTGACCTCAAGATTGTAGATGACTATATAGTAGGAACTGCTTTAGGTAATTTAAAGTTTTGGGTTCCCCTTCTGTTTAACGCTTTCAGGATTTTTTATCCCCTAAACGGCTTAGGTTTATAGAAGATGTGCTGACTTCATGTTCTTTCTGCTTTATTTTTTTCTGTTTTTATTGTATATGGATTATATTGTATGCATTGGGGTTGATTTACTAAAGCTGGACGGTGCAAAATCTGGTGCAGCTGTGCATAGTAGCCAATCAGCTTCTAACTTCAGCTTGTTCAATTAAGCTTTGACAAAAAAAAAATGGAAGCTGATTGGTTTCTTTGCAGAGCTGGACCGGATTTTGCGCTCCCCAGCTTTAGTAAATCAACCCAATTGTGTTTGCTAAGAAAGTCTTGGACTTATTCCTAAAACTCAGTTTTTTTGCCTCTCCCCATGGCTACAAGGCTCAGCAGGGACATAAGGGTCAGAGCATGGAACCACGTGCATGTAAGGGGGCACAAGCATTCAACACCCTTGGAATGCCCATAGGTTAGTAACATCAGGAAATAGGAAAGACAGATTAAGGAGGTCAACTCTGGAACTGGCACCTTCAAAAACACACCAGCAGTGATGCAACCTAACCTTACATGCTCTTTTTTTTTTTTTTAAACCAGACAGACACAGGCACATAGTAATGCTAAGTGTTTGGTTTAAGAGATAAGTTAGTTTATATATTAGCAGCTCTCACTGCTTCACAAACTGAGACCAAATTGTTAATAGGTTATATTTAGAAATCTAATCAGCTCCACCATTAGACCCTACAGAAGAGTTTTTATTTAGCGGAGATCTGCCACTAGTTAAAGAGCCCGGCAGCCCTATAAATCCACTTGAAAAATAACAGAAAGGGATTTCTCATAGGACTCTATTTGACGGATGATTTGTTAGCACAAGTAATGATGGCATCTTGTACTATTATATGTAGCTTATTAACAGAGCTCATAAATAATATTGTAATATGTAACCTGCAGTGATCATGGCAAATTACCTTGATTTGAAGTTTAACGCTTTCCATTGAGCACAACAACAATTTATTTCCCCAATGCTTGGCGTAAAAGAAAGCAGCCCATTATACAGCTAGCGGAGAGCCGCCTGCAGTAATTAAGGAAAGTGGTCATAATTCAATCAGGAACAGTAGTGCTCTTCATTTGGGTCAGCAGATTTAGCTTGGATTCTGGGTTATAATTAATAAGACTGGCTACGAAGACGTGTTTTGTTGGCCAGAGTATGCATAATATTCTCAGACGTAAGGTGAACTACCATCTAAAATGTTTCCTACAGATATATAAGTAAAAGGTACCAGCTTATTGTAAATTATCTCACCATTGTGTTCAAAAATAAAAAACAAAACTCTATCTGTAATTTGTAATTATGGCATTCCTATGATTAGGACCTGGTCAGGTTGAAATGCATTAGCACGTTTTATAAACATAAATCAGTATGATTTGGTTTGGGTGCTTTGATCATTGTTGCCTGGTCAAAATGACCATTATTCACCACAAGTGAGCCTTCCACTGACCCCTGCAGCTATAATATGACATGCACCCTACTAACACTGCAAACAGCCCCAGAGGTCAGTGCGATTATCTAGCAGTTAATCTGGTATAGTAGTCCATCATAAAGCAGGCACTTCTGCGTGCCTATTCACATCCTTGGATAATTTCTAGAAGATTCCTGGGAGTCGCAAAACCCAATGTCCTATTATAAAAACTGAGTCTGCATGGATCACACTTTGGCCCCCTCTCCCTACTACCATGCTGTCCTGTTGGATGTCAGTCATATATGACAAGACCAATGCACAGAGATGCCAGGATCACATTCTGGAGAACTGGGAGACACACTTAGGACACCCTTCTGTTTGCAGAAGGTTTGCATCCCCACTAGGAAAATCTTCCCTCACTTCCTCTCAAGACAGGACGTTGCAAGAAATCTCCCCAGTGGGGACAAAGGCCATAACAAAAATTGCAGTAATGCATAGTAAAATGTGCATTCTACCACATGTTACTGCACCACATGGTAATACATAGCCAAGTGCAATGCCAAGCAAGTCACATTGAATGGCACACCAATGCGCCTAGGCAGTGCACTGCAATGCATAGCTGTGAGCCGTCTGTAAAACTTGGTGCCCTGCGTTGCAAACATGTCTGTTATAGGTTAAATTAAATTAAAAAATATAGAGCCTCTTCTGTGTGATTATTAAAGTGATTGTAAATCAAACAAACAGAACAAGATATCTTCTCCTGATCCACACAAAGGAAGCAATACAAACAGAGCAGGATACTTTTTCATACAAGTACATGGTACAGAATGCACCTATCATGAATATAAAATGTTGGGGTTGAGTTCACACTGAATTTAGAGCGACTCGCAGCAGGCGGTCCGGTGCTTCCCCGTGCACAGTTTCAGGGCCAAATTAGGTCCGAATTTTTCACTAAATTCAGGCCTGAAACCGACCAGAAGATGCACAGGACTTTTCTGCAAGCCACTCTGCAGCAGACATGGAGCTGTGTAAACCGACTCCATTGAGAGCCGGGCACAGTCTCCTGTCATGCCAATTGGATATGGGGAAACCCGCATCCAGTTCGCAACAGCGTGAACCCAGCCTCAATGTCTTTGTGTTCCTGTTCCATTCACAATTTACCTCCCCTTTTTCCTTATTTATTGTATTTATTATTTTGAGAAGCCAATATAAAAGGTATGAATTACACCCCCCTACATTGATTCAATAACACATTGTTACAATCAATTCATATTCTCCAATACTATCATTTAAGGGACAGAACCAAACGTGCTCTTGTCTATATGCGCACCAACCTTCTATTTGTTGCTGTCCCACTTGCACACTCTCAGAATCAAACTTATACTCACGTCCATCCCCTTGAAATTTGAGAAGCAGCCGTTGGATACGTTTTTGGCATTTTATCTCTCCAACTTTTATACTTGCACTATGCATGTACCATGTTACGTTAAAGGAGTTTTTCCTTTTGCTCCAGCGTTGTCTTCCTTTTATATTTCACACCTACATATCTTAATTTTACTATGTTTTTTTTACTTTCCAAAAATGTGAACTGGACTAGACGTTTGTAAGTTTACGATGCACCTGTATTGCCCTTCTTACAATCTAAATAAAACATTATGGTAAAAGGTATGAATGGCGAAAAAGGGTGGGTTTTACCAATCATTTTTTTGTGTACTTTATTCTTCATGGTCCAGTAACTGGGGGGTTTGACACTTGTGTGCAAATTTTTTTTTTTTTTTTTGCTAAAAGGTGTCCCTCTTTCTCATCTCAGAAGGTTGGAAAGGTATTCCATAGTTCAGCCTTTCTCAACCAGGCTTTTGTAGAAGGGTGCGAATGATCCAGAGGTTGGTAAGGTTTCCTTGATTATGATAATAAGGCATGAATTCCACTGACCACCAAGGCTTCATTTCTCCCACCAACCACCAATATGAGGGGGCATCTCTCCTACCTTTCACCAATGTAAGGGGGCATCTCTCCCACCGACCAGCAATGTAAGGGAGGCATCCCTTCCACTGACCACCAATATAAGGGGGCATCTCTCCCATTGATCACCAATGTAAGGGGGCAACTCTCCTACCGACCAGCAATGCAAGGGGGCATCTCTCCCACCGACCACCAATGTAAGGGGGGGGCATCTCTCCCACTGACTGCCAATGTATAGTAAAAAGTGCATTCTACCACGTGTTACTGCACCACATAGTAACACATAGCCAAGTGCAATGCCAAGCCAGTCACATTGAATGGAACACCAATGTGCCTAGGCAGCACTGCAATGCACAGCTGTGACCCGTCTTTGCAACTTGGTGCCCTGCATTGCAAACATGTCTCCAACCGACCGCCAATGTAAGTGGGCATCTCTCCCACCGACCCCCAGTGTAAGGGGGCATCTCTCCTACTGATCACAAATGTAAGAGGGCAACTCTCCTACCGACTACCAGTGTATGGGTTCATCTCTCCCATTGACCACCAATGTAAGGGGGCATCGTTTCCACTGACCACCAATGTAAAGGGGGCATCCCTTCCATTGACCACCAATGTAAGCAGACATCTCTCCTACTGACCACTAATATTAGAGGGCATCTTTCCCACTGATCACCAATGTAAGGGGGCATCTCTCCCACTGACCACTAATGTTAGAGGGCATCTCTACCACTGACCACAAGTGAAAGGGAGCATCCCTTCCACTGATCATCAATGTAAGGGGCGTCTTTCTCACTGACCACCAATGTAAGGTGACATCTCTACTACTGACTAGTAATGTAAGGTGACATCTCTACTACTGACTACCAATGTAAGATGACATCTCTACTACTGACTACCATTGTAAGGTGACATCTCTACTACTGACTAGCAATGTAAGGTGACATCTCTACTACTGACTACCAATGTAAGATGACATCTCTACTACTGACTACCATTGTAAGGTGACATCTCTACTACTGACTACCGATGTAAGGTGACATCTCTACTACTGACTACCAATGTAAGATGACATCTCTACTACTGACTACCAATGTAAGGTGACATCTCTGCTAATGACTACCAATGTAAAAGTGACACCTCTACTACTGACTACCCATGTAAGGTGACATCTCTGCTACTGACTACCCATGTAATAAGTTGTGTTAAAAAATGATCCGCTCTGGGTGAAAAATATGCTAGGTATGCCGCATTACTTATTCATTTATGATCATATTTACAACCTACTAATCATGCTAATGTACTAAGAGCTGTAGATATATATATATATATTTTTTTATCAGGGGTTCCCTGACACCAAACTATTTCAAGGGTTCCTCCATGGTATAAGGGTTGAGAAAGGCTATCCTAGTTATACGTCTGAATGGACTAAAGCCATCTCATAAAACAGTAAAGAGGTTCTTGCTAATACTTATAAGTCAAACCATCAATCTACATGCCATTGTATGTGACAAGTGAATGTATGGTGTATGACATGTCTTGGTCATATATCTAAGTGACACCCATAAAACAGCACTTCCAATTTGCTCTCCGTGTTCAGATAATGCATTTACATGAAGATGACTGGCACTTCTCTTGATGAACGCTGAAAGCTCGCCCTGTCCATGCATAAACACACCCATGTGAGCGCACAGCATTTTTCGAATGTTTCCTAACGCAGAGGAGCTTTTTGGAAAATCCTAAACAGTTATATATACCCGCGTATATATAGAAACGGCTGTGGGCATTGGTGGAAGCATGACTATATATAAATGTCAGTATATCAGCATGGGAACGGCATGGCATTTCATGTTCCGACATGCTTAGCGGGGACAGAATGCCGCTGTACACAAGTGATATTCTATAATGATATCCAATATGCGCTAAACCCAGCAACACCAGAAACTTGCTGGAAATGGTACATTCCGTACTGGCAGAGGCATGACTTAAAGTGAACCAGTCAGCCATTTTTTTACTTTTAAAATGGTCCTACTTAGCAGGAGATAAAACAAAATTATCGCTGTTACCTTTATTAGCTAGAACACCCTCCCTTGTGTAACAAAGTGAAACGAAATCAGAGAGGCGCACTTTGGTGGATTTCCTGGCAAAAAAAATAAACCTTTTTGTACCTGCTCTTACTAAGGACTTTGGTCCAAATATTTATGGGCACCACGTACTAAGGAAGTGTGAAGGCTGCCATTGTTGACTTTTCCTTTTGAAAATATTAGGTCCCTGATCCAAGGGCTTAATTATTTTTTAGAGACTGTGACATTTAACCTCACTAATCTGCATGACGCTTCTGGATCAATGACTAATGCCCCGTACACACGCATCGATAGTTGGCCGTGAATTTTCGGCCAACGTCCGATCGGCCGTTTTTCGGCTTGTTAGTATGATGCTTCCGACAACCGACTCCGACTTTTCGGCCGAAAAAAATCTGGTGTGCAGGCTATAAAATTTTTGTTGGCCGTCACCACAACGGCCGATTTTCCGTCAGTCAGTACAGATTTCGGCAGACAAAAATCTGATGAGCAAGACTGGGCATGCTCAGAGAAGAAAAAACACACGGAAAGTAAATCAGCACATGACATCACTTCTGAAGTAGATTTTTGTTGGCCGAGAAAATTCGTGTGCAGTCTAGAGCACATTTCAACCAACACAACAACACTGGACAAAAGTCGGCCGATCGGTCGGCCGATAATCGTTGCGTGTGTACGAGGCTTAAGGCTAGGTTAACATCTGTGCGGGTATGAAAAGCGTGCAAAATCATGCGCATTCCCGACACGCAGAGAAACGCATTGCACCTTAGTAGGTGCATAGGGGTGCCATTAATTCTTCATTGGCAACCGCGGTGCGATTTTGTGTGCGCTAAACCACATGGTACCACAACGCTATACAATTCAAAATGGCACAATTTAAAAAAAGGGTTGGGGACTTCGTATCTCATGGACAGGGAAGCCTGTTGAAACAAATAGGCTGACCTACCAGCGACGAGCACAACAAACATGCTCGCACAGGAACGGAACCTAAGAAAATACTGAAACTAGAGACAGCCAGGCATCTTGTATTTTTAGAAGGAGGTCAGCAAAGACAGCCTATGTATTTGTATGTATAGGTTTTCATTAAAATGGCCAATGCATTGCATGTGACATACTCACATTTAAAGAAGGGAAATCACCCTGTTTTACTCAGAAATCATACTTCTGTTATCTAAGGCTCCATTCACATATAGGCCTCTTGGATCACGGGAAGAATTGCCGTGATTCTGCCCGCGATCCAGAATCATTGAAAATCGCAGGACGCCCGTGCTATTCCCGTGACTTGCAATGGCACCCCAAAACGCAGCGTGATTTGTGGGAGACAGGCGTCCCGCAAATCTGTTTGCGTGATTTTATCTCAATTCATCTAGCAAAAATCGTGGCAAAATCGCGCCACATTTGGGGTGCCATTGCAAGTCACGGGAATCACACTGATGTTCCGCGATTTGCAATGATTCTGGATCGCGGGCAGAATTGCAGCGATTCTGCCCACGATCCAAGGCGCCTATATGTGAATGGAGCCTAAGACTGAGAAATAAAATGTATAAAAAAAAGGCACTTCTGGCATTTTCACAATAAAAATAGCCAATGGGAGCATAACAGGGATATTACAAATACTGTACATCTGGGCAAATAAACGACTGTACAAACTTTTACCTTTCTCATCTGACATCAAGGATCCAGGCAAGAGAAATTTCTATTATCTTACAGTCCCTTTAATGAGCAAGATGTGAATTCAGCCAGACGTTCACGGTAGGGGATGACAGTCTTTATAAAGCCCTAACATACATGCAGGTCTTCCATTACATCTTATTGTGATTCTAACAATATCCATTGCTCAAGCCCTGAAGAAAGGGGAGGTGTTTCTCCCGAAACGTATTGGATATATTTCATGCTCTCAACCAATAAATGTTAAAAAAAAAGACTATTAAGTCATGAGTTTTTGTAATAGGTGCTCCTTAATATCTACTTCAGTGTTCAACTCCAGAAAACACCTTTTAACCCCATCACACCTAAGGGTAAAACAAATGCTAATGCCTAAACACTCTTTGGTATTAGGAGGAGGAATAGGGTCCCATTGTCGATGTCAGTGGGAGGATTGTGCCCCATCATTGGTGTCAGTAGAGGAATAGTGCCCTATCATTGACATCAATGGGAGAATTAGTGCCCCATTGTTGGTGTCAGTAGCAGGAATTATGCCACATTGTTAGTGTCAGTGGGAGGATTAGTGTCTTGCATTGCTGGGGCGAAAAGTGCCTCAAGGGCTGGATACTGGATAAAGGCAAGGAAAGGGCTGCATCTGGCCCCCGGGCCACAGTTTGGAGACCACTCTCTTATGTGCATGACAAAGGTAATTTAATTTTCTATCCTCCAAACATGAAGCTCCTTCTGCAGCGTTAAGCTGAGAAAATCTTTGGGGAACCACAGGCTCAACATCGTGATGTGCATTTTCATGAATCAGACACACTATATAGCTTGTGTTGAGTAACTGCGGAGTATGAGACCCCGTTCACACAGGGGCAACCCGACTTGCTGGGGAGACCTGTGAAGTCGCGGTGCACAGTGTGCACCGCGACCTCAGCGCGACATGCACGGACTTCATATAATTGAAGTCAATGCAGGTCGCCTCCAGGTCGCCCCAAAGTAGTACAGGACCCTTTTTCTAAGTCGGAGCGACTTGTGTCGCTCCTATTAGAATGGGTCCTGTGCTAATCTATGGCAGGCGACCCACCGCGACTTGTCAGGGGACCAAGTCGCCTGACAAGTCGCGCTAGTGTGAATGGGGACTATAGGACAGCAGATAGCAGGAACCCCTCTTTGCTATAAATCAACACCTTCATAAAATAAACAACTGTAAATAAAGTTCCCCCAACTCCAGAAAACTATAACAACCTCTAAGGCTAAGTTCACATGTAGGCGTTTTGGGGTGTTTTTCTGCTCTAGGATCAGCTCAAAAAACGCCCAACAAGACAAATCCTATTCATTTCAATGGCTCCTATTTACATCTGAGCGTTTTGACATTTTAAGCAAAACACCCAACGCTCAAAAAAGTACATGAGCTTCTTTTTGGGCAAATTACAGGCATTTTTATTTTTTTCCATTGGTTACTAGTCAACCTAAAAACGCCTGCACAAAAACGCCCATAAAAACGCCTGTCAATAGCAACGCCAAGATGTGAACGTAGCCTTAGGGCCCATTCGCACATGTGTTGGTATGCTGCAGTTTCATTCTTTGTGAATGTCACCCAACACACCTTCCCAAAGCACCTGCATTGCAGTGCACCACAACACTGTACTGTGCACTGTATTGCCAGGCAAAAGAAAAAATACTGCAGGTCTGATTTTAGGCTCCTTAAGGGTCCTTTCACACGGCCGCTCCGTGTGAAAGGTCCGCTGCGGGACTTTTTTTTTTTTTTTCCACGGAGCGGATGACATTTCTGTTATCCGCTCCGTGTGCCCGCATATCATCCCATCCGTTTGCGGATGATAATGCGGACATAATGTAAGTCTATGGGCACTGCGGATGTCAGCGGATGACACCGCTGACATCCGATTTTCCTTCCTTTCCGTTTTTTACACGGAAGAAAAAATAGGGTTCTGTTCCATTCGAAAAAAATGGAACAAAACTGAAAGGAGGAAAATCGGGTGTCAGCGGATGGTATTCCGTTGACATCCGCAGTGCCATTCACTTACATTATGTCCGCAAATCATCCGCAAATGGATGGGATGATTTGCGGACACACGGAGCGGCCGTGTGAAAGGACCCTAAGATGTGTTGAGCATCCAATGCAAATAAACAGGCAAATTTCGCCTCGGTTAGCAAAAATGGGAGTTTCTGTTTTGAAGCAAATTCTCCTAAATCACTCCACTCATCCCTAATCAGGATCTGGCCTGGTGCCATGGGACCAGTGACAGCTGCTGTCTGCCGCCTCTGACACCCTTGTTCTTCCACCATTTGAGGACACTTGTCATAGCGGGCAATCTCTGGATTAAACGTCGGGTCCAGTGCAATTATCAGGAGAGAATTGGATGGATGAATGCACTCCTCTGTATGAAAAGAGTATTAGTAGAGGCCCTACCCCCTCTTCCCACACTCAATTTTATGGACAGAAAACATGGGATATCACTAGATGAGAACAATACTTCACATGTCCCGTGTTTCCTTCCTTACGACACACATCAAAGTGTACACAGAGGGGGATTCCTAGTGGGTGATCAGTAAAAAAACAGCACGGTGGATTCTAAATATCATCTGAAAGGTCTTTAGTGTCCAGGGAAACACATTCCTATGGAGGGCTTTTTTTCACAGGCCTAGAAAGAGCTTATAACAATAGAGCCCCGGCCACACAAAAGAGCCCAAGTCATCATTCATTTATCCTCCTGGTAAGAGGCAAAGCCAGGGGGATTCTGGGAGTCTCCTAGAAGTATCCTAAAGATAAGCAGAATGGAGCACAATACAACAAGCTCTGAGGATACAATTATTTCTCTGTGGAGTCTGAAGGCTCCTTACTGACTCTTCTGAACTCCGTGTCACCTTTGTGTTCTGTCCTACAGTAAACCTCTCATGACAGCAATGTATAGGGGATGCCACCAGGGCCGGATGTAGACCTTGGTGGGGCCTGGGGCACCTCATACACAGGAAGTAAAATACATGCCAAATCCCTCAATTTTCACAATAATGTCTGTTGATTGCAGGTCATCAGTAATGACAAGTTATACATACATAGAAATATTAAATAAGTTCTATATCTGAACTAAATACATACTATCAAAACTCCAAGTAGGTTTCCAGACAGGGCAGTGCTGCAGTATGTTGCTATATACTTTAGAACTAAAGACAAAAGGTTTTTTGTTTGGTTTTATTTTAATAGCGTAAGGGAGGATTATTCTGTGTCCCATTTGGGAGACTTCCCTTCACTTCCTGTCTCATAGCTAAAACAGGAAGTGAGAGGACATCCCTCCAAAGTGAGTGAATCGCTGGTTGTCACCAGAACTAGTATCCCCTAGATTTCCCCTCTATTCCTGTTCTGACAACCCAAAATGTGAGATTTTCTGTCAGAACAGGACTAATAGAAAGGATGAATCTCCCTAACGGGGGCACAGACAGCAATAAAACCTGACATGGGTTCTAATTCCTCTCTACTCTATCCAAAGCTAGAAAAACAAAATTTTCCTTTAGTTATACTTTAAGAACGCATGGAAAAACGGTCATTTATGACTGTACAGTGTAAAATATGGCTGTATTTCGTCACCAGGGAGCCTCAGGTGATGCAGACAGCTGCCTGTATAAAAAAATGAAAAGATACAGCTGTAAGCGGGTATATGCTGGTTCGGTATTGTATTTGTACATGCAGCAGTACATAAGGCCTTTGGCTCCCGGGTGCCAAAGTACGGCCATATTTTATGTTGTATGGCCATATACGCCTGTATACAGGAGCCCTTAAGCCAGCCATAGATGGTTAGAATCTCAGCCTGTTCAGCAGGGACCAACCAAGATTCGAAAAAAGTGATGCTGAGCACCCTGCTCCTGCGCTCAGAACTGGGTCCTCAGGCTGCCTCTATTCCGGAACTCACACTTGGCATCTACTATGGCTAAGCTTTGCTGCCCTCTACGACCGGGGTGGTCAAAGATACTGCAAATACAAACACAAAGAAAGGGCGCACCAGCCTAGCGCATTATCCTCAGCGGGCTTTTAATAACATAAATCTAATATCTACAAACATGCGTAGTAATCCAGCATATCAATTCAATTGAGCAGCATTGCTTGAAAAGTCCAATGTCTCATGAAGACGGAGGGCTGACGCGTTTCGAGGCCGTGCCTCTTCCTCAGAGCCTGAAGGCCATGACTGAGTCCATGGTTTAAATACAGTGGACAAGGCCCCCACATGACCCTCGAGATTGTGGGAGGAGATACCGCCCTAAACCATGGACCATGGACTCAGTCATGGCCTTCAGGCTCTGAGGAAGAGGCACGGCCTCAAAACGCGTCAGCCCTCTGTCTTCATGAGACATTGGACTTTTCAAACGATGCTGCTCAATTGAATTGATATGCTGGATTACTACGCATGTTTGTGAGTAGTTGATTTTAAATTTATGTTATTAAAAGCCCACTGAGGATAATGCGCTAGGCTGGTGCGCCCTTTCTTTGTGTTTGTATTTGCACCAACCAAGATTCGATCCATGTATGAGCAGACTGATTGTACCCAAATCAATCCATCAACCAACTAAGGAGCAACCAGCTTATCTGATTTTTAGCATGCAATTATTGCCAGCGGGCATAGCGGCTAGCAATAATCATCATGTTCTCCCAGCTGGGATGGCCCCCCTCCCTCAAGGAGAAAACAATAGCTCCGCGGGAGGGATTTTCCCATCAACACTGATGGTGCTGGTGGGGGAAACAAACGATTTTCTTTCTTTGGTTGCAGGAAAGAAAATCGCATAATGCATGGCCTGTCTATGGCCTGCTTTAGTTAACCATGGATAATAATGGCTGACTTAACTGTTTACACATAAAATTCAACTCTGAAGCTGTCAATTCAAAAGTTTCTAATGTATCTAAATTAGGTACGGCAAGTTTCACCAATGTCATTATGAGGTTGTGCATGCACACACACACACACACATACGCAGTCATAGTATCCTTAAAGCGGAGTTCCGGCCTCAAATACATTTTTTAACTAAAAATACCCCTATAATACTAATCCATCGCCCTTTACAGAACCGCTATTCTCATACTTTCAAGGTGTATAGTATTGGATTTTAGTCAAAATCTTACTTTTAAAAACGCTGTCTGGGCGTGGCCATCTTGGATGTGGGTATCTGAAGCCGCAGTGTAATCTGCTGTGTCCTTCTTCCTGATTCCAGGGAGTGTTCTGTGAGTTCTTCCTGATTCCAGCCTCCTGGGAGTGATGACAAACAGCTCCCAGGATGCAATGCAAAGGCGGAAGTGATGTCGGCGGCCACAGAGGGGGGAGAAGGAGGAAGTACAATCAAAAATGCCCTGAAAATAGGGTAAGGGACCACTGAAAAAAATTGAAAATGCCCATTGTTGATCAGCATAGCGAGCACTCCAGGAATCACTAAAGTTGCAAAATAGGCCGGAACTCCGCTTTATTAAGGCCTTCTTTAGAAATTGCAGTTGGGGGCTGGTAAAAACACAGTTAAAGCGGAGTTCCACCCAAAAGTGGAACTTCCGCTTTAGGGAGTCCTGACCCCCCGACATGCCACATTTGGCATGTCATTTTTTGGGGGGGGGAGCGGGTACCTAGTTTTGACAGGTACCCGCTCCCACTTCCGCTCGGAGCGCCGCGGCGCCCTGAGCAGAAGTTCTCCTCTCCCCCTCCCTCCCTGCAATCTTCTGGGACACGTCAGAGGTCCCAGAAGATTGCCGGCCAATCACGGCGCGCAGCGCGACTCGCGCATGCGCAGTGGGTACCCGGCTGTGAAGCCGCAAACTGTAACAGCCGGGTGCCCACAGCAGTGATGCCGGCGCCGAGGGAGAGGATCGAGGCTTCCGGCGGCCGCATCGCTGGACCGTTGGACAGGTGAGTAAATGGCTGGAACTCCGCTTTAAGACACACACACACCTGCTCCCCCTTAAGCTGCAAAAGTAGTGGCCTATGGACTACACATGTTGTGGCAGCAATTAAACCCCCTGTCTCATTCAGTGGGCACTACCACCCACCGAACGTGACCCATTCAAGTGAATGGGACCACGCTGCAACCATCCTGCAACCATGCCCAGTGCATTTAGTTAGTTACCTGACCACAGATCACTTTGCAGAGGTATGCCAGTTTTTGCTACTAGTGTCAACAAATCCTTAGTTTGTAAGCACTCTATGTGGGGTTCGACTGAGCCATCAAATCTCTGATACAATAAACCTAAAGTACAAGCTTTTTGAAGGCAAAATATTACTTTCCAAGATACATTTTGAAAGAAAGTAGTATTTTAATTATCAAGTTTTTGTATAGATGTTGGCCTTATGTGGCAGGGAGCCTGGGGCACGTGCGCCTTTTGCTCCCTTCTAAATCAGACTCTGCCTGCCACTGCTGAGCTCCTTTTGAAATGCCAATTTCCTGGCTTATATCCTGACCTACTAGATGAAGAAAGTCATAGAATAGTGATAGGTCCTTGTCCTGGGATGGTGATGGAAAGCACTGATACAAAAAGGTTGACAGCAAAGCAACTTGCATTTTCTTTAGTCACCAATGGCCATCTCTACATTTCTCTATTATTGGGGTTGTACAGAAAATGTGCTGAATGTAATTTGGGCCTGACACTGATGACCTTCTAGAAATGCTGTGTACCTTGATGTCTTTGTCTCCTTGTCTATTCATGCCTGTTCTAGTGTCCCAGATTTATGTAGTTAATGAAGCCAGAGTGAGGTGACAACACTTGGTTTGTGTACATGTCCAGAATCAATCAACGCAGTTACTACATCAGCTTGTCAGCCAGGCAACCAGCATTTTTAGAAGTTAGCCATGGCAGCCTCCACATTTCTCTAATAATAGGTTTTCTATGAAGCAACTCTGCAGCCAAAATAAAAAAAATGCACCTGCAAAGAAAAACTAAAATGCCCCCCCCCCCTCCCCCCAGTGTTTTTTTTCCCATTGGCCTCCTACATCACTAAAAGACACGGTGGTGAGGAATCGGTGAGAGGAACCACAGCACACAGTGGGGACCAGGACTCTGAGACTCCTAGAAGTGTTGGTGTCTGAAGATTCTTCAGCGGTTGATTCCTCTTCAATATAAAAGTGAGGGTGTGGGCAGCAGGTGAGGTATAAGGGTTCTTCTCTACAGGAATCACTTCGTTTTAACAGCAAAATAATTTTAAAGCCAAACCCCGGACATTTCTTTTTTTTTTAAATAGCCCCCAGCAGGGGTTTAAAAAAAAAAAAAAGCTCCAGCCGTAAAACTCATCTTCAATGCAGAGCTGCCCCCTGCAGTAATTCCTTTCTGTCGCTAGATGTCCTCAGTCTTCCAGCTGAATAATGCTCAGTGTCACTGAACCTGGAAGACTGAGGACATACTGTGAGTAATGATGCTGCTGTGTGCATCACTGAGGACCACTTAACACTGAGAGAAGATCCAAAAAGAAAGAGGACCCTGCATATCACACGAAAGGCATTAACACCTCTGGAAAGGTAAGTATAATATAAAATGCAAAGAAGAACCTACATTTAATGTGCCTAATTATAGATCTTTTAGCAGTGCAGCAGCTTTCAAAGATGACTGGGTCTCATACATTTTTCAATGCTGTATTTTTTTTTATACATATATTTATGTTACATATTTGCCAGCAGTCGCTTGCAACCTGCTTATCAATTTAAATGTGAAACTAACCAGACCTCGGTATCAGAAGCTGTTATACACTATCCTAAACAGGCCGGGATCATGTATCCATAGCAACAGGTGGGCAGCCAACAATCTTCCTAAATTCAGCACATGTGACCTGCGTCCCATAGACCCTCCAGCTCAGCCTTTCTCAACCTTCCTAATACAGAGGAACCCTTAAATAGCTTTCAGGTCCCTGCTAGTATTTATTATGTCTACAGCCCATGGTACATTAGCGTGGCCAGTAAGTTCATTTATATAAGTGAATAAAAGAATAAAGCCAGCCATAGATGGAGAGATTTTCTTATCTGCACCCATGGATTGCAAGAAAAAAAGGCACTAGACCCCCATCAACACAGTCACTTGTGTTCTCCCGGCAGGGTGGCTAGTTTGAAAAGAAACATCGTACATTGGGGACAGTTTTTTTTTTTTTTTTTGCCGTTTTTCATTTTTTCTTTTTTATGTATTGCAACCTTAGACCACATTGTTGATATGTCGGTGGAAATAGGTCTTTGTACCCCTCCATATATTTTTTTTTTTTTTATACCTGATTTTTATATATTTTTTTATTTTTGTATTGGTTTTTTATTTCAGTTTCTATTAACCACTTTACCACCGGAGGATTTTGCTGTTTTACGTTTGGGCCACTTTTTGTGATTCGGCACTGTGCGACTTTAACTGACAATTACGCGGTCGCGCGACGCCGTACCCAAACAAAATTTACGTCCTTTTTTTCCCACAAACAGAGCTTTCTTTTGGTGGTATTTGATCACCTGTGCGATTTTTACTTTTTGCGCTATAAACAAAAAAAGAGCGTAAAATTTGAGAAAATAACAATATTTTTTTTATATAAAATTCCCCCCCAAAAAAATGTAAAAATCAAAATTTTTTAAGATTTGTGGCCAATTTGTTTTATGCTACTTATGTTTGGTAAAAAAAATTGCAATAAGCATATTTTGATTGGTTTGCACAAAAGTTATTGCGTTTACTAACTAAGGGAAAGATTTCTGTCATTTTTGGTGGTTTTTTTTTTAACGAGTAATAGCGGCGATCTGCGTTTTTTTTTGCGGGACTGCGACATTGCGGCGGACAGATCGGACCCTTGACTGACATTTTTGACACTTTTGGGGGTACCAGTGACAATACTACAGTAATCAGTGCTATACATATGCACTGTTACTGTAAAAATGACACTGGCAGGGAAGGGGTTAATTTTTTTTGGTGATCAAGGGGTTAATGTATGCCTGGTGCTTACTGACGTGTGTGGGGGGAGGGGACTATGTGACACAAGGACAGATCGCAGGTTCAGCTATGCTGAACCCTGCAATCTGACCCTGCCTGTCACTTAGGAGATCCGCCTGCTTGTGTTTACACAAGCAGGCGGATCTCCACACTTGATTCCCCGACGATCGGGGAAGAGCAGAGGCGATCGCCGCCGCTCCTCCCCTGGCCCGACTCCCGCTGTGACTGAAAACAGCGGAAGTCATAATAAGCATTATTTATATGCATATTCAGATGTTTATTTACAATGTGTTTTAAAATGAAATGGACTGTTTGTGATTGTATTCAATTATCAACAGAAAACCACCCAAGGTTACCCCTGAAGAAGAAGTTGTTAGTAACTTCGAAATGCGTTGGGTACTTACCTCCTGTCCATTGTGGTTATCATTTGCATTTTGTGATGTATATTGTACACTGCTTGCTTATTTTTAACATTGTCATATGTATATTTATTGAATAAAGTTCTATTTATATTATTATGATTTGTTTCTACGTTTGAAGTGCCTACAAAGTCCCACCACTAGGGGAACCCCCCTTGTTTTGTTCTATGCATCTAGGGATATGGCACTCATTTACAATTTCCACCACGAGCACAATCTCTACATTGGGGACAGTGGCAAAAGAACACTTTACATTGGTGGTCAGGAGAAGAAGGACCCTCTTAAATTCAGTGGGGAAAGGACCATCTTACATTGGTGGGCGGCAGGAAAAAGGATCCTCTTACATTGATGGTCAGCAGGAAAAGGATCATCTTTGGTAGACAGTGGAAAAAGGACCGTCTTCCATTAGTGGAAAGTAAGAGGCAGGCACCATTACAGTGGTGGTCGGTGTTAAAAAGACCATCTTACATTGGTGGTAAGAGGAGGGTGGTCAGAAGGAAGAAGGACCCTTTTACATTGGTGGTCAGCAGGTAAAGGACCATCTTACATTGGTAGACGGTGGGAAAAGGACCATTTTACTTTGGTGGTAAGAGAAGAGAACCCTTACATTGGTAGTCAGTGGAAAAATTACCATTTTATATTGGTGGATAGTGGGAGAGGGATACTTTGAGGAGGAACCCCTTACATTGGTGGTCAGAATGAAAAGGACCATCTTACGTTTGTAGACAGTGGGAAAAGGACCATGTTATATTAGTGGCTAGTGGGGAAAGTATCATCTTACATTGGGAGTTAGTGGTAAAGACCCTTTTACATTGGTGTTGTAGAAGAAGGGCCCCCTTACATTGGCGGCCAGTGGAGAAAGGACTATTTTACACTGGTGGTCAGTGGGAAGAAGGACCCTCTTACATTGGTGGTCAGCAGGAAAAAGACCATCTTCCATTAATGCTCTGTTGGAAAGTACCGTTTTCACATTGTTGGTCAGTGGGAAAAGGATCATCCTACATTGGTGGTCGACAGGAAAACGACCGTCTTCCATTCATGGTCAATGGGAAAATGCCCATCTTAAACTGGTGGTCGGTGGGAAAAGGGATATTATATATTGGTGGTCAGAAGTTAAAAAGACCCCCTCATTTTGGTGGTAAGAAGAAGGGCCCCCTACATTAGCGGTCAGTGGTAAAAGACCCTCTTACATTGGTGGCAACTATAATAAGTGCCCCCTTACACTGATGGTCAGTGAAAAGAATATCCCCTTACAGACTGCTAAAAAGATAATTCATGGAGGAGCCCTAGGGTTTCACAATGGTTAAAAAAGGCCACTCCAACTCATCTATCCCATCAGATCCTTAATAAACTATTACAAAGATGTTGTTTAACTGGCAGTCTATTTAAAGGCCCACAAACCAGTAATATAAACTATATGGGTGTAATACTTGTAATGATAGTAATCAGTATACAATTTCATTTTACTTTTAATGTCTTCATTTATATTTCCTCCACATACACACCAAGCAGTCTACCAAAAGTGGCTGGGGTTGGGGAAAACTATTATACTGACAGCGGTGCTTACAGCTGTCAGCTATTAATCATATAGTTTAAGGCCCCTTTCACACTTGTACGACTTGTCCTGCGACTTGGGCCTGCAAAGTCGCATGACAAGTCATACTCCATGATTTCCAATGACATTCATTTCAGTGTGACTTCAAGTTGCAATGACTTAATAGTAGTCCCTGCACTACTTTGGTCCGACTTTGATGCCTTTTGAGGGTTCATAGACCTCAAGATTACCCAGGCGTTGCTTCAAGTGCAGTCAAAATTGCGGCAAAAAAACTGCAGCAAAATTGCACGATTTTTAGGTCGCACAAGTGTGAAAGAGGCCTAAACCTTTTTTCCAACAGAAAAAAAAACTGTTGCTGTTATCAGCAGGAAGGTGATGTGATTAGTGTACCTTTTGGAGTTGGTTATCAAGGACAGGCCGTCTCTGCATCCTACATCTGGCTATTTTCACTTTTAATCTGATAGGAAGGGAAGAATAGTTTATTTATGCGTCAGTGGTTTAAAGAATAACTCCAGAACACCCAGTTCAGTAAAAAGTATGTGACAGAAGAAGAAATTAGGTGAAATCTGCATCATTTTTGTTAGCTGAACCGATTGAATGAAAAAAATGTTTCATAAAGTATTTGAGACAATGGTCTACTTCTGCAGATCTGAGACAACGTCATGGCATCCAGGAGGAACAATGCTCTTAGAGGCTGTGAAGGAATTTTCTATTACCTATCAGGAGTCCTAAGAGGTCTTATATCAGGGAAAGGCATGCTTTGTCCTAAGCAAATACTGACTTTTAGGAAGTCTGCATTTGCATAGTATTTTCAGGGTCTGGGCGGTACATTGGGGTAATATGAGAGTGTGGTGAACCAGGCACTATATATGTAAGCTTCCCATCTCTTCTGGGAAAAAAATACCAACCTTATGGTATTTCCTATTAATAACATTTGCAACAAGGGCCATTAAAGTGGTTTTAAAGGATTTTTTTGGTTTTAAAATGATAAACATGTTATACATGTTATAATGATATTGCAGAGAGCAGCCCCAACCCTCCTCTTCTGGGGTCCCCTGCCGCTGCTGTCTGCTCCTCCTCTTCTCTTGAGCAAGCTGCTTGATTTGGGGGCACACCTGCAAGATCGCTCTTGAGCCAAACTGTGTACATCCATAGGCACATACACAGCACAGTTCAGGCCCCCCCCCCCCTTCTCGAAGGATTTAATTGGCAGCCGTGGAAGTCAATGTCTGCCTCTGTGTCCAGTGAGGAGAGGAACAAAGACCAGTGCCACTGCAGAGAGACACAGTGCTGGATTGAGATAGGACTCAAGTAAGTATATAGGGAGGCTTGGGGGGGGGGGGGCAATAAAACTACTGGGACATTTTTTACCTTAATACAGGGAATGCATTAAAGTGGTAGTAAACCCTTACATATATGCAGTGAAGTGCCTGGCCTCAGGTGATACACAGAGATGACAAAAATCCTCCTACATAAGCTGTACATGTTTATCTGCAGCCATCACTTTTCTACATCTGTTCAAAGTGCAGCATTTAAAAAAGCTTGCCTGAGAGTTCAGAAATTAAGAGAGGGAGAGCATAAATTACACTCTGCAGAGCTTATGAGGAGAGCTCTGACAGCTGATTGGAGAGAAGGGACACACTCCTTCACACAGCACACAGGAACAGAGCTGAGGCTGTCAATCAGCTGGAGTTCCGTCCTCTGTTACCTTTTTCTCTTGGTGTCAGGGAAGCTTAGAAATGATTCATGCTGATAGCAGAGGAATGAAGCAGCAGACAGAAATGACACTTAGTGCTCTGGATTGAGACAATTACACACTATAGAGAGATATGCTTTGTTCATAATTCATGTCTGAGGTTTACAACCACTTTAAGGTAAAACAATATCTTGCCCTTGGAACAACTTTAAATACTAACTAAATGGAAACCTGACATTTATTAGCTTGCCTCCTGTGTGTAGAGTACAGGGTTACTTTAGATCAGACTTTCTCAACCTTTTTACCCAAGAGGAACCTTTGACCCCTGCTAAGATCAATTCATCAAGAGCCATTGGGAAAACGCCTCTTACATTGCTGGTCAGTCTTCTGAATGTCACCCTTAGGCCCTGTCACATGGGAAATGCTGCTGGCTTGCATGGCAGTGCATTGCTTTGTCAGCAGTGGCTGACCTGTGGGTAGCAGAGGCTGATTTGTGGTTAGCAGTGGCTGACCTGTGGTTAGCAGTGGCTGATCTGTGGTTAGCAATGGCTGACCCGTGGTTAGCAGTGGCTGATCTGTGGTTAGCAGTGGGTGATCTGTGGTTAGCAGTGGCTGACCCGTGGTTAGCAGTGGCTGATCTGTGGTTAGCAGGGGCTGACCTGTGGTTAGCAGTGGCTGACCCGTGGTTAGCAGTGGCTGACCCGTGGTTAGCAGTGGCTGATCTGTGGTTAGCAGTGGCTGACCCGTGGTTAGCAGTGGCTGACCCGTGGTTAGCAGTGGCTGACCCGTGGTTAGCAGTGGCTAATCTGTGGTTAGCAGGGGCTGACCCGTGGTTAGCAGTGGCTGACCCGTGGTTAGCAGTGGCTGATCTGTGGTTAGCAGTGGCTGACCCGTGGTTAGCAGTGGGTGATCTGTGGTTAGCAGTGGGTGATCAGTGGTTACCAGTGGCTGACCTGTGGTTAGCAGTGGCTGATCTGTGGTTAGCAGTGGCTGACCCGTGGTTAGCAGTGGCTGACCTGTGGTTAGTAGTAGCTGATCTGTGGTTAGCAGTGGCTGACCTGTGGTTAGCAGTAGCTGATCTGTGGTTAGCAGTGGCTGACCTGTGGTTAGCAGTAGCTGATCTGTGGTTAGCAGTGGCTGACCCGTGGTTAGCAATGGCTGACCAGTGGTTAGCAGTGGCTGACCTGTGGTTAGCAGTGGCTGATCTGTGGTTAGCGGTGGGTGACCTGTGGTTAGCAGTGGCTGACCCGTGGTTAGCAGTGGCTGACCTGTGGTTAGCAGTAGCTGATCTGTGGTTAGCAATGGCTGACCCGTGGTTAGCAGTGGCTGACCTGTGGTTAGCAGTGGCTGATCTGTGGTTAGCGGTGGGTGACCTGTGGTTAGCAGTGGCTGACCTGTGGTTAGCAGTGGCTGACCTGTGGTTAGCAGTGGCTGATCTGTGGTTAGCAGTGGCTGACCCGTGGTTAGCAGTGGCTGACCTGTGGTTAGCAGTGGCTGATCTGTGGTTAGCGGTGGGTGACCTGTGGTTAGCAGTGGCTGATCTGTGGTTAGCAGTGGCTGATCTGTGGTTAGCAGTGGCTGATCTGTGGTTAGCAGTGGCTGACCCGTGGTTAGCAGAGACTGATGTGTGGTTAGCAGTGGGTGATCTGTGCTTAGCAGTGGCTGATCTGTGGTTAGCAGGTGCTCACCATGGGTCAGCCACTGCTAACAAAGCAATGCACTGCAGATGCAAGGCTCCTTCCAGGCTCACCTGCCCTCTGCCTATCCATTATAATGCATTTGCACCTACTATGGAGGCTCTGAAAAATGCATAGAGTTAGAACTGCAAATAATACGGGGGTGCCTTGTTGCGGCCTCTGTAGCTTATAAATTTGTGCAAACGAAACCCCTGTTTTTAACGCGAACTGTTAGGCAGGTTAATTCGATTGGTTGCAGACTGGCCGGCAAGTTGAGTTGGGAATTTTCTTTGACATTCTGAAGGGTGACATTTTGAAGTGTGACATTGATGAGGTGATTGGCTGCCACCCACATGTCTGTTTGAAGAGGGATTTCACACTGAAATCCCCTTTCACCATTATGCAACTGCATCCATTAGACACAGTTGCGGAACACCCCCTTTCAGTTCTATAGGCCATGCCACAATACAAAGCCCCATGATGGTGACAAGGCTATGACTGACAGCTGAGGTGGATTAAAAACACATCCCCGCAGCCTGGATTTTCTGCACAATGCCCATGTGAAAAGGGCCTTACAGACAGCAAAAATATAATTGATGTCCTGCCACTGACTGTTCTAACTGGTATTGGACTGGGAAGTATGCAGGCATCAGATGGGAGGTCCATCAGCCACAGCTCAAGGAACCCTAAGATGTCTTGGAACCTTGGTTAGGATTAGCTGCTGTTTTAGAAGTATCAACATCTCTGTCCACATAATGTTCTAGGACGCACCCTTACAAGTCAAATGCAGATCAGTTAAGTATAAAAAGCCATTGTTCTGGTCCATAGAGCATCATTTGAAAGCATTTAAAAGAGTCAATATTTTTCCTCTCACTGGGAACTGGGTGGGGATGTTTAAATCCAACCTCCAGTGATAGTATAGGAGTTACCCAGCATCTAGGAATGGAAAGATGACATTTCCAGGAGTGCCCTCTATTGTAAATATTTAAGCTCATGCAGGAAGACTCTCTTGTCTGGAAGTGCATCAAATATGACTCTTCAAGGTCTTCCTGAAATCCGACTGTTTAACAAACACACTTCCTATGAGGAAGCGCGTTCCCTAAGCGGGGAAGAAATTCTCGAGCAAGCCTCGATGTTGCCTGGCAAGATTTGCTATTTACAATGGGCACAGCCAGCATAAGCTTGAATTTTGCAAAGCGTTAGTACTTTGTTTAACTATTGTAACAGGCTGCACATGGCTGATCAAGCTAAATATTCTTTTATAATTTTGGATATCTCTTAAAGCTTTTCATTGCCATCTGTGTCCCCAATGTAGAAATTTCTCCAGTCTTCCTGCTCCAGAGACATAACATAAAGCATCAATAAAGAAATCAATCAGGGCCCATTTAGATCCATGAGTTTGCGTAGAGGTGCATTTTTTTAGCAGCATTGGGCAGGTGTGTTGACATGCATTTGATGCATATTTTAGAATGCGTTTTTTAATTTTGGATTTGAAGTGGATAGGGTTAACAATCATCGACCAAGACTTTCTTATTAACAGTAGCGATCAAATCAAAACGCATGTTATGTGCATTTTTGATGCGCTACTATTGATTTCTATGGGCCTCCAAACGCACTAAAACACAGAAGAAAAACTGACTTGCCATCAGGGCTGAGATAGGAACAGGCACCATTTCTGTAATGGGGAAGCAAGACGCGTGTTTTAGTGCGTTAGAATGCAACAATGAAAATGGGCCCTAAAAGTATTTATTGGAAGTACAGTACTTGAATTTCATTTGGTATCAGCCTCTTGACATCATTTACACAGCAGAGCCCAAACAGGGAGCTAGTCAGAGGTGCTGCATGCATATGTTCTGACTCACTGATAGGGGGAGTGAGTAGAGTGAGCAGAGGACTAACCTCTTCATTCTTCTGCTCCTCCTTTATTGTAAAGTCAGCAGGATGTAGGTGGAGCGATAATAGACACCACTGTCTCCCTTCTACAGTTTATAACAGGGGGTCTCTAAACTTTCTAAAGAAAGAGCCAGTTTACTGTCCTTCAGACTTATGGGGGGCTAAACTGTCCCCAGTGTGAATAAACAATGCCCAATCTGTGGTATTAGGAGGAGAAATAGTTGGTGTAAGTGGAAGGTATAGTGCCCCATTGTTGGTGTCAGTGGAAGGTATAGTGCCCCATTGTTGGTGTCAGTGGAAGGTATAGTGCCCCATTGTTGGTGTCAGTGGAACAAATTATGCCCCATAGTTGGTATTAGTGGAAGGAATTATGCCCCATTGTTGGTGTCAGTGGAAGGAATTATGCCCTATTGTTGGTGTCAGTGGAAGGAATTATGCCCCATTGTTGGTGTCAGTGGAAGGAATTATGCCCCATTGTTGGTGTCAGTGGAAGGAATTATGCCCCATTGTTGGTGTCAGTGGAAGGAATTATGCCCCATTGTTGGTGTCAGTGGAAGGTATAGTGCCCCATTGTTGGTGTCAGTGGAAGGAATTATGCCCCATTGTTGGTGTCCGCGGAAGGTATAGTGCCCCATTGTTGGTGTCCGTGGAAGGAATTATGCCCCATTGTTGGTGTCAGTGGAAGGAATTATGCCCCATTGTTGGTGCCAGTAGAAGGAATTATGCCCCATTGTTGGTGTCAGTGGAAGGTATAGTGCCCCATTGTTGGTGTCAGTGGAAGGAATTATGCCCCATTGTTGGTGTCAGTGGAAGGAATTGTGCCCCATTGTTGGTGCCAGTAGAAGGAATTATGCCCCATTGTTGGTGTCAGTGGAAGGAATTATGCCTTATTGTTGGTATCAGTGGAAGGAATTATGCCCCATTGTTGGTGTCAGTGGAAGGAATTATGCCCCATTGTTGGTGTCAGTGGAAGGAGTTATGCCTCATTGTTGGTGTCAGTGGAAGGAATTATGCCCCATTGTTGGTGTCAGTGGAAGGAGTTATGCCTCATTGTTGGTGTCAGTGGAAGGAATTATGCCCCATTGTTGGTGTCAGTGGAAGGAATTATACCCCATTGTTGGTGTAGGTGGCAGGAATTGTGCCCCATTGTTGGTGTCAGTGGAAGGTATAGTGCCCCATTGTTGGTGTCAGTGGAAGGAATTATGCCCCATTGTTGGTGTCAGTGGAAGGAATTATGCCCCATTGTTGGTGTCAGTGGAAGGAATTATGCCCCATTGTTGGTGTCAGTGGAAGGAATTATGCCCCATTGTTGGTGTCAGTGGAAGGTATAGTGCCCCATTGTTGGTGTCAGTGGCATGAATTGGTGTCAGTGGCATGAATTATGCCCCATTGTTGGTGTCAGTGGAAGGAATTATGCCTCATTGTTGGTGTCGGTGGAAGGAATTGTGCCCCATTGTTGGTGTCAGTGGAAGGTATAGTGCCCCATTGTTGGTGTCAGTGGAAGGAATTATGCCCCATTGTTGGTGTCAGTGGAAGGAATTATGCCCCATTGTTGGTGTCAGTGGAAGGAATTATGCCCCATTGTTGGTGTCAGTGGAAGGTATAGTGCCCCATTGTTGGTGTCAGTGGCATGAATTGGTGTCAGTGGCATGAATTATGCCTTATTGTTGGTGTCAGTGGCAGGAATAATGCCTCAAGGGACAGAAAAAGGCATGCAAAGGGCCACAGCTTGGATACCACTGGTCTACAACTATAAGAAAAAAAGAGGGGTCCTCCGTGTGGCACGGCTGTGTAAAATGTGAAACTGGATGGACAAAAACAAGAATACTTAAGCAGGTAAAACTGCTCCCATTGCTGTATTTCATCTTTGTATTTAGCTGTTGGACTTGAGCTCAGCTTCATCTCTACAACTTATAAATAAATAAACCCATCTCATAGTAGAACATCTCAGCCTTTTATCACCCCCCTATAAATCACGTTGCATACCAATCCGTAATATCTGTGCTAGACAAACCACAAGCATTCCGAATTCCTGAAATAATTCAAATAGAAAAGGTGACAATATAACGGTTCCAACCACAGCGCAGTTGCTTCCAGCAATATTCTGCTGAATGTCGGCCCGTGCCATCTGCAATCTGTCTGGGCTGATCTCTGGGTAATTATTTGGGGCCGTTTCATTCCATGGATCGGAATCCCGCAGACAGTGCTAAGCTGGGGGTCACATTTCCAAACAGCATATTCTGGATCACAGATAAGAGAGTGAGAAACCTTCAGACAACTGCGTGATCAGATGGCGTGATTTCCGAGCAGGCCTCGTGGGTTAGGACATAATTGTTTTGCTAAAATCTTAGTCAATACGGACTTGACCTAATGGTTTAAAGGACGCTGAGTATGACGGATCCCGATGGTGTGATGTTTAGTGCTCTTGCTATGCATTGGGGGGCTCCTGGGTTTAATTACCAACAAGGAGACTGCCCTTCAGTTTGTATGTTCCCCTATAAGCCGGTTCACACTAATCCAACTTGTCAGGCGACTTGGTAGCGCTCCATGCTGTGCAATGGAACCGTTCTAATCAGAGCGACTCAACTCGCTCCAACTTAGAAAAAGGTTCCTGCACTATTTTTGGGCGAAGTCGGAGCGACTTGCATTGACTTCTATTATGAGAAGTCGTTTGCAAGCCGCGATGAAGTCGTGCTGCACGGGCGACTTCAAAGTCGCCCAAAGTCGGGGCGACTTTGAGTCGGATTAGTGTGAACCGGCTCTTAGAGAAGTTTTCTGCGGATTCTTCAAAATGTACATCAATATGGTAATCACCAATGTATTTAGATAAAACAATTTTTTACAGTTAAAAACAAAAAACAAAAACAAAAACAAAAAAAACACTAAAACACAAAAAAAAATAAAAAAACAGGCAGTCGCTGGACCACTAGTTTTGCACAGAGCAGCCCAGATCCTCCTATTTTAGGGTCACCCTCCGGCTCTCCTGGCCACTCCCTCCTGCCATGGGCACCCAAACAGATGAGTTCCTGACCCACGGCCCGTGTGTCCATTCACACACGGAACAGTGACTTGGCCCCACCCCCTCTGTCTCCTGATTGGCTCACTGGCTGTGATTGTCAGTAGCGGGAGCCAATGGCTTCCACTGCTACCAGAAGCCAATCAGGAGTGCGAGTCCCCAGAGAGACAAGGCTCTCGTGAATATTGCTGGATTGAGGTGGGGCTCAGGTAAGTGTTGGGGGGGGGGGGAATGCTGCACACAGAAGGTTTTATAGAATGCATGAAGGTAAAAAAACTTTTGCCTTTACAACCACTTTGAAGTATAACTAATAGCAAAACTTTTTTTTTTAGTTTTAGATAGAGTGGAGAGGAATTAGATCACCTGTCTGATTTTATTGCTGCCTGTCTCCCAATTTGGGAGATTCGCCCTCTCTATTTGTCCTGTTTACCATTATCATTAAAAGTGAAAGTAAAAGAAAACTCCAAATTGTGGGTTGTCTCCAGAAAAGTAATACTGTATATAGGAAATTTTCCAATGGGGACACTAGTTCTGGTGACCTGGGGGTCCCTAAGAAATTCCTTTAATTTGCAGGGATTTCTTCTCACTTCCTGTTTGGATTTGGGACAGGAAGTGAAGGAAAATCTCTGCTATGGGCCACAGATGGCGAAAAAAAAATCTAACAGGGGTTATAACCCTCCCTTGCTCTATCCAAAATGAAAAAAAAAAAAAAGTTTTGCCCATAGTACTTCTTTAGGTTACTCAGCCTTCTGTTATGTCAGTTGGGTGAACAGCTCCAAGCTTGATTTTGGATTCCAACCATTAAGTAGAAGGGTCCTCTGGATTATGGCGCTAGATCTAGAGAAAGTGTAAAGCCCCATACACACGATCTGATTATCGAACGATTTGTCGTCCGTTTTTTGTAGCATGCTAGTCTGATGCGGAAAGTGAAGAGGTTATTTTCATACAAATTTTCCCGTATGACAGAATTCTTCTTCAGAAGTGATGTCATGTGTTGGATTGCTTTGTATGTGTTCTTTCATCTCTGAGCATGCCTAGTCTTGCTCTTAAGATTTTTTTCCGTCAAAATCTGTACTAATGAGATGAAAATTGGACGTTGATTTGAAGGACGAAAACATTTTTATAGCCTGCACATCAGGATTTTGTCTGCCGAAAAGTCGGAGTCAGCTGTCGAAAGCACCATACTAACAATCCGAAAATCGACAGATCGGTCTTCGGACGAATTTTCCCTACAAATTTTCTTATCGTGTGTACGGGCCTTTATTCTCATAAAAGGCAGATGAACAAGAGATAGATTTCTGAAGAATTACTGGAATTTTCTCATCAGAGAAAGATAGTATTTGATTATAGTTTTTTTCTTCTTATTTCATTCTTATGTATTTTGTGGCAAAAAAAAAAAAGAGAATGAAGAAAAAAAATGAAAGAGAAAAAGAAACAAAGACAGAGAAAGAGTAAAATAAGGAGGGACAGAAAGGAGAAATTGATCAAAAGGGGACAAAAGAGAGAGAAAACAAAAAAGGGACAAAAAGTAAAAAAAAAAAATGTAAGTATATAGAGAGTGGGAAAAAAAAAAAAATTACAGATAAAGGAAATAAAACAAAAAAGAGAGCGATGGGGGAGAGAGATTGAAAGATACAGAAAAAAAATAAAGAAAGGAAAGAAAAAAAAATAGGAAGAAGGGGGAAGTGAGAGAGAGATTAAAAAAAGACAAAAAAATAAAAAGCAAACAAAAAAGATAAAAAAAAAAAGAAAATAAAAAAAAAGAAAGTAGCTTGTGACATATGCCCTTATGACAGCTGACATGTTTTAGCTGTTATTTTCACCACGTGAGTCGTTTTATGTTTTGGTGGGTTATTGTGGAATTAATGAGTCAGTGCAAGTTACACTTCATTTTCTAATTCCTTTGTGTGCTGTGCCAACCTGATAAGGAAAATCTTATCCTGGAAAAAAAAAACATTCCAAGGATTCCCAGAACTTTCACTAAAAAAGTAAAAAAAAATTCAC
Organism: Pelophylax lessonae; assembly: GCF_965119305.1. NCBI lineage: Eukaryota > Metazoa > Chordata > Amphibia > Anura > Ranidae > Pelophylax > Pelophylax lessonae. The sequence goes on along the minus strand of NC_138769.1, from coordinate 86,385,375 downwards.
AATAGTTCAACAGAAACTACAAACACTGTATATATTTATTTGTTTTACTATTATTAGTTTTAATTAAATACCCTAGTGTAAAATAACATTATTTGAAGCCTGTAATGTACCACTGAGTATACCTGTGCTTCATCAGGAAATTACCCTTTGTCAATCCTTCCACACACAGAATGATGATGTGTAAAGTTCAGCAAACTATTCTATGGCAGCTGTGCCAACTGTATTTTATTGCTCAGACTTGTGCATGCTTTCCTTACTGATGGCATAGTGCTAAGGGACAAACAGCCACATCAACCAACGTGGCTTTAACTCAGGTCATTTAAATTCACAACTGCAAATTTTGCCTAGAAGTTTGTTTGTTTTTTTACATTTTTTTTGTCCTGAAAATGTACATCCAGCAGTTCTATAGGAACATACCCATAGGTTCGGATCACAGTGTTAATGTTAATGCACTCTTAGCTAGCTGTGAACACTTTGAGAAGGACAGTAACTCAGCATGAGAGGCTTTCCTATTCTTTGTGCCTTCTGACATGAAAACTTTTTTTTTGGGAATTTTTGTGGACAATTAGGACATTATCTAGAAGTTGAACAGGGGTGTCCACCCTGCGGCCCAAGACATCTATGAATCCGGCCAACACAAAATCGTAAACTTGATTAAAAATATTGCTTTTTTTTAAAAAAATGTTTTGTAAAAATGAATTTACACTTAGCAAGCACATACGGCTGCGGAAAAATTTGACAGTGTCTCTTTACTGGACTTTTGAGTTTTATCTTCCCAAAGAAAAATAATCACACCTTATTTGTGTCATCAATTTTTGGCAGCATCTATATTTGTGAGCAAATATTTCAAGTAGGAAGCACACGAAGGGCAAAATTAGAACCTAATATCTGAAGAGCATCTTGAGAATTCATTGAGAATTGGTGCTGCATCCATCAAACCAGATATTGATGCATTTGTTTGACGAAAGCAGTGTTAAATATCGCACAAGATTTAGTTGCCCTTTTTTACTTTCATAATAAAAATGTTTTATTACACAGATAGGTACATTATCTATATCCGTGATCGTTAACTTGTGATCTGCCCGACTTTTTCTGCTCATCAGCTGTCCTTATTGTTAGTGTATTTTATGTGTGGCCCAAGACAATTCCTCTTCTTCAAATGTGGTCTAGGAAGGTCAAAAGGGTGGACACCCGTGATCTAGAATGTCTCTGTCTAGGGCAGTGATGGCGAACCTTGACACCCCAGATGTTTTGGGACTACATTTCCCATGATGCTCCTGTACTCTGCAGTGTAGTTTAGCATCATGGGAAATGTAGTTCCAAAACATCTGCGGTGCCAAGGTTTGCCATCACTGGTCTAGGGAATGGATGTCATCAGATCACATATACTGTAGTATGTGCTAAATCATACAGGAAATATTTAAAAATTCAACAATGAGTCTATTGACAATAAAGGATCATTAATAGGTTGACTTAAGGGCTGTACACACAGGCCTAATATCGGGCGGCATCGTGTGTACAGCAACCGGTCCAACAGAAGCTGGCCAAATGTCCGGCTTCTGTGGAAGGGGCATGACCAAAAAATGTCGGCATCCAGTATGCTCCCATGTCTGAACACAATAGCTCATCAGTGGGAGATTCCGGGGGAGATTGCTGTACTAACAGGTTGTTAATACATGATCTCCTCCTGAGCTCTTTGGGGTTTTTCTTCGTTCAGCTCACTAGGTTGAATGAAAAAAAACTGATAGTGTGTACCAGGCTTTACACATTGTTACTGAATCGGTAGGCTATTCTCCATATGAGTCCAGGGGATTAGGGTACTATATTTTGGTTTAAATAGAAGTATGCTTTCCATCTCTACTTTATACCCAGAGACAAACCAGATTTGGAGACTTGCAGCCATATTTGTAAAGAATGATTATTCATCAACGTTGATAATTTTTTTTTTTTTTGGCACATTTTTAAAATAAATCCACTAATTTGGTGTGTTGGCTCAGATGAGTAATATTTGGCAATCATTTGACCAACATTTTCTAAGTTGCAAATTAAGATATTTCTCATTTGCATATGCACAGCCCAAACATCATGAGAAGTTTAATACATCAGTCCACCCAAAAGTGATATTTGGTGACTAAGTAGCTGAGTCAACCCTTGGCTTCTTTTATGGTTTGGATACTCCAACAATGGGATCTCCCTGATATAATTCCCAATTCTGTTCCTGTCCACCTGAGAATTTTGTCAACCCCCCTCCTATGTATGTTCCAGTCACTACTGTTGCATTCTTCTAAATGTAAAGTATTTAAAAAATTTACCAGGGTATGTGGGCCACTCTAATAATAGCCATAGCAGGTGTGAAGACCCAGGAACTCAAAGATCTCTCCAAAAGAGTCTCCAAAATATGTAGGGAGCTGTCACATGGCTGACCTCTCCAGCATCTCTCAAAAAACCAAATATCAATTTTAAGTGGACTGACCCATTCATTTTTTTTTTATAAAATATAGATAATAGAAGCAAATCCAGAAATCCAGACAATAATAATAAAAGAATTGGATTCATTACATTTTTTAAAGATGCCCAGTTTGTTTTAGGAGATTTTTGTCCCTGTAAAATGCACAATTTAACCAATAACTCTGCACACTAATGACAAATCCTATGTAAAAAGTATTTTATATACCAGGCAACATGATGGGTCTGATTTATTAAACTGCTAAAAAGCAAAAGGGAAGGTTTAGCCAAGATCATCCAATCAGATTTCATCTTTCAAATACAATAAGAAATGTGTTTGCTCTGGGAACAGTTCCACTTTTTCCATTCTTCCCCGCTACTGTTTTCATTAATCATTTTCTCTCTGTGATTGGCTGAGATTCATTGGCTCAGAAAAGCATCCCATATGTTGGGAGATTTGGCCCTGGAAACCTTCCTGATTTTAAATATTGATCAAGTTCACAATCAAATCCTTGTTCTTACAATATTTTTAAAGCCAAATTGAAGCCTGACTGAATTGTGAGGCTTTAGTTGGGCTTTAAACAAGAGCTTTTAAAATGTTACACACAAGTTCAGCCCAATGTAATTTCTCAGATTATCAACTTTACAATCAATGTGTGCCTGGAAAGTATTTTAAAATGTTACCCACCGTGTAGACCTACAAGCCCAAATACCTATAACATCTAGCTCTCTCAAGGAACAAAGGGCTTGCAAGGGCCTCTTTCCTACTATTACATCTGTTAAGCGGTCATTCTTTCAAAACGTATTTCTTTTTTTTAAGATACTGGCAATTTAAATTATCCACCAGCTTGAAGCGGAGTTCCAGACTTTTCACTCACCTGTCCCACGGTCCAGCGATGTGGCCGCCCGAAGCCTCGATCCTCTTCCCTCTGGTCTCGGCGGCGCCGGCATTACTGGTGTGGGCACCCGACTGTGACAGTTTGCGGCTTCACAGCCGCGTACGCACTGCGCATGCGCGAGTTGCGCTGCGCGTCTTGATTGGCCGGCAATCTTCTGGGACCTCTGACATGTCCCAGAAGATTGCAGGGAGGGAGGGGGAGAGGAGAACTTCCGTTCACGGCGCCGCGGCGCTCCGAGCGGAAGTGGGAGCGGGTAACTGTCAAAACTAGGTACCCGCTCCCCCCCAAAAAAAATTACATGCCAAATGTGGCATGTCAGGGGGTTATTACTACCTAAAACGAAGTTCCACTTTTGGGTGGAACTCCGCTTTAAGTCGGCCATACATGGATCGAAATTTGCCCAGTTCAGCAGAGACCAGACAAATTTTGATCCATGTATGGGCAGGCTGATGGTACCCCAGTCGATTCATCAATCAACTTGGGTACAACTAGCCTGTCCGATTTTTGGCATGTGATTACTGCCAGTGGCTTTAGCCTCTAGCAGCAATTATTGTGCTCTGCCAGCCAGAAATACTCCCCACGCACCCTGCCGGCAGAACACAATAGTGCTGCGGGAGGCATTCCCCCCATCAACAATTACTGTGTTGATATGGGATTTGAGCGACTTTTTTTCCTTCCACCATAAGAAAATCAAATCATCTATGGGTTGCCTTAAGGCTGAAGTGTAGCCTCAATCACAAAATTGACTGAGCAGATCAATGCAACGTGCAACCAGCAGCTTCTTTTGAAATGAGAGGAACTGTTGGAGGTAGTTTGCCTTGATCTGTTTGGTTGCTATCAAAACCTGGTTGAAATTGCCCAAAAACTGCCATGAGCACGTCTATCATTATTGCTTCTCCAGCACTTTCTGAATCACAAAGTGATTGAAGAAGTCCGCAGTCAGAATAAGGCTAAATTTCTCTCGTTCTGCCCATGGATTGAAGAATCCCCTCTGGTACGTGTCAGGAATGTAATTGTCACATTAGTTGTGCTCTCAAACAAACTGTCAAACTATCAAATGGCTGATGTCATAACTGATCACATGTGCAGCATCATGGCAGTTGAAGATCAAACAGAGGCCAAGATAGCAGCTCCCTTGGCTGAAAACGATAGTATGGTTTAGTTCCCCTTTAATATCCAAAAAGTGACTGCATCTGATTGGATGCAGGCGCTATTTTGCCAAGTTTACATCTGGCTCCTTTGATTCTGAAATCAAGTTATGTAGAGCTTTGTACTGCCAACAGGGTTAATCATGATTTGAATTTTGACCAATTTGCCAGGAATCTGCCAAAATTAAGAGTCATGTTAACTTCAACTTAAGACTTCTCTATCATAATTATGGCAAGTGGATGAACCATATCGTATCGTAATGATTTCCCCAACAATGCCAATGACTACGAGGGAATTGGCCACCTCAGTTAAGTACAAAGACACACCAAGGTATATACAGTATATTTACACTTGATAACAAGCACCAAAGGTCATCAGATATAAATAGATATAAATAGACTATATATAAAAATGTAATTAGCAAGATAGTTACCTAAAAGTCTCAATATGCCCCAAACTGATATTTCAAGTTTTGGTGGATGCCAGATAGTTCAAATGCTTTCTTACATTTCTTGAGGTCCCTAGTGGCAAGATCTCTGCATTTGAGTTTACAGACCTATGAGAAGTTACCACTGTCCCTTATAATTTTAAATTGTATGTTATGGCGGTAACACATGAAGAGTAGAAAAAAAGGAAGGGAGATCCATGGTGGGTGGAAGACCTAAGATAGGTAGCAATAACGCCAGGAACTACGGAATGCGAGCCTCTTACTCCTGGATTGTTCAAGAGCTATCATAAGTAGGGATGCACAGATACCAATTTTTTTAAGACTGAGTATGAGTGCTGATACTTTTCTTCAAGTACTCTCCAATACCAACTACGATACCTTTTTTTAGTGTCATGTGACAGTTAGACAGTTTTCTATAATTATGAAGAAATGTAAGCTCTGGTTCACACCAGTGCGGCTTTGAAATCCAACTATTTCAGGGTAATTTTAAAGCTGCAGATCAGTGCAATTTGGACGTCCAATTTCATTGCGGCTTGCAACTTCATTTAACAGAAGTCAATGCAAGTCGCAATGAAATCACAAAAAAAGGAGTGCAGTACAATTGCAAATGCTTAGTATCGGCACAGTTACAGGTATCGGTAACGGTAAGGCACAACACAAACCATAAGCCAGAGAATGACACAGCCCCACAAGCCTACACTTTACCTTTAGTGGTGCAACTGTTTAAAGCAGGGTACACACTAGTAGAAAATGTGCCGAAAATTCCCGCCCGATGTGAAATCGTTCGATTTTCGCCTAGTGTGTACACAACTTTCAGCAGCCGATGCCGACATTTTCAACGAAAAAAAACGGAGGGACAAACACCAAAATTTTTTTCGTTCGTCCCCAGACGACCAATTTTAGTTTAATGTGTATGCAGTACGTCCGTGAAAAATCGGATACGAAAGACCGCGCATGATCTGGAGTTGCTGACAACCCGGAAGTCTAGGAACAAATGTGCCAAAAAAAAGAAAAATCGGACGAGAAATTACGTGAACATTTATGCACTGTCGACTAAAAACGGTAATGAACGCTGAGAAGACAGAGAAAAATCGGAGGATATTTCGTCAGATTTTCGTCAAGTGTGTATGGCCCTTAAGGCTGGGTTCCCCGCATCCAAATCGCAGGACAGGAGAGTGTGACCAGCTCTCAATGCAACCAGTTCACACAGCTCCGGGACAGCTGCAAGCCGCACTGGAATAGGGTGCTGTGGATCTTCAGGTCCATTTCATGTCCGAATTCAGGCAAAATTTCGCACCTGAAATGAAGGACAGGGACACACTGGACCCCTTGCTGTGGGCCGCGGCCACTGCTTGTGTGAACCCAGCCTAAAAGTTACCCTAGAGGAAA